>NC_030382.2:12114379-12427723 GCF_001625215.2 Daucus carota subsp. sativus
CAAGATTTAGTACTTTATAATTTTGTGTGGCATCCTCATGTAACACCTCAGCTTCATCTGCAAATTTGTTAATCTTGGCATCTATGGTTCCAGTACTGGCTGAAGCCTGATTATATTTTTTTTGACTATATATTTTATTCTATTTTTAACTAATGTTTATGTACATTATTAATAATATTGTATGATATTAACAAAAATTTTATATAATTAAATTAGGAAAAATGATAAGAAACACAACTTTTATGTCTTAAACAAAAAATTTATGAAATAAATGAACAAAAATATTATTTCAATTTTTGAAAATCACTTGAGTTACTTAAAAGAAAAAAATAATTCTATATTGAAAGAAAATATTTCTTAAATTAAATTGAGAAAGTACAAATCTTAAACTAAAAAAGAGAAATTAAATAGTGTTTGTTAAGGAAAGGGCGACACATAAAGTCTGACCTACATCGACAGTTGAGCCAAGGTGACGCATAAACTACAACCTACAGCGACGGTTAGGCATAAGCCGACACATAAAATTATCTGTCGGTTAAACAGAAGACCATTGTTTTAAGTGTCGGCTTTTTTAAAGGCGACGCATATTGTACACTTTAAGCGTCATCAGAAAACACCCGACGCTAAAGGTATATCACAACGTTAATATGCGTTGGTGTCAAACATTAAACCGACGCATTAGTCCTATTTTTGCGACAGTGAAAGAACTGACGTAGTAGATGCGACTCTAAAAATCATTGGGCAAGAACATTATACACCTCACGCTCAATAAATATTCCTATTTTGAATTTTTATCATACAATATTGCATGGCTCATCAAGAAGTACTTTACATGACAATCTTTATGGTAACTTTTTCAAGTTAAAATATAGTAGGCTTCCAAAACCAGCGTCTGCTACCCATGTTTGTTGTTCCCTCAATATTTTCTAATTTTTACTATTTCATCTTTCTGTACGAGTACAAAAATCATCATAATATAATCCAAAAAAATATATATTGTAAGAATATGTGTGACAATCATTTACTTTGTTATGATAAATGAAGAGTGTATTTGTGAGTGATGATTTTTTTGACCGCTAATAATCAAATTTCTTCTAATTGGCAATTAAGTATACACATTCTTGATCATCATGTATTTTTTCTTCATTCTTTCTCCAATCTTTGATTGATTGATTCTTTTTTTTTTTTTTATGTTTTTCATCTACATCTAATTAATGAAAATGACAAGTTGGTAAATGCAATTTGGATGTGTGTTGTTGAAATGTATGTCTATAGTGAGTAAGGATAAACTAGTAATTTGTGCTTACATAATTACCGTCTTAGATAATTTTTTTTTTTACCTTCATCTCTATATCTCGATCTTCCGGACTCTTCTTTACTTTAGTCATGTCTTCATCAGTTTGCTAATATGAAGAAGTTATATAAATGCATATAATTTACATAAATTATCAAAAAAAATATACCAGAAATGTTACTAAATATGATTTATCTAAATAAGCCTAAGTTCTGTGGAGACCATAATTGTTTGGAGTATTGGAGTCCTGCATCCCGCCCCTCCATTTGCAATCTAACGGCCCTAAGTCTTTCATATGTTGATGTGTAATACATTTGCACGTACAGAACTTTTATAACTGTTAGCTAGGATAGTAGCGCTAATTCCGTACAATGGTTTCTTGATAATTACAAGTCTATCACAATGATATCTACAAATTGTTCGCAGTTGCTCGAAGTGATGGTTCTTCTAACTTTCAACTTGTTTCTCACCTGTTATCTTCTGGACTTACATGTTCCGACTATTTGCAAATGATTAATAGAAAAGAACAGCTAGATTAGTGGATGATTGTTTTGTTTAATTAGTCTTGGAGACAATACTTGAATGTATTCCTCTGTTCTGCACTTTTTTTTGTCACATCCTCTGTTCAGCACTTGATTTAACGTATAAGGTAGTTATTTTCATTTTTTTTAAACAAAAAAACTTATCTACTTGTCTTTAAAATCAACTGTTCATTTTATTTTGATCCAATAGTGTTAGATGTGGTCTCCAAAGACTTCAAACTATGTGGTCTGCAAGGAGCCCAACTCATATGTTGCTTATGTAATATAATCTCTTGAATTATACCTTCTTGTAAAATTTATTTATTTCAGGGAAATTTTAACTCAAATAAAATTTATTGAGTATTGTTTTGTAAATAATAATTTTAAAAATCAATAAACTTTACTGAGTACTGTTATTTCGTAAATATTCAAATTTCTAATTTTAATTATTAAAATTAGAAATACAATGGATAGAATTCCAGAGACATTGCTTACTATCATCACTGTTCTCATTGTTTCGGAGCCAACCAGAAAATGAGTCTTGAATTGCTATTTTATGTTCATGTCAGAAGGCCAACTCTTGTAACAAAAAATACACGCACTTTAGTTGGAATTTTAACGTAAATCAGGTGATCACCCTTGTGGTATGGGATAAACTCCAGCTAAGCTTTCTCATACTTTGACTCCCGCAAGTTATATCTTGCTATAATGGTGCAGACACGAGGGATCCGTATCAATGAATATATCCAGCTAGCCGATTTTTCTGTTTTGTCGAAAACATGCACGGCTGTTTTGAGTAACTTCTAATGTACTGGTGTGTACGTTTTATATATCTTCGAATATCACTAAACTCCGGAACAAGATTAGGGAGATCAGAATGAGCCCAATAACAATTTTTAATATAAAACTGTAGAAATTCTATAATAAAATTCTGATTCATCCCTGATCCAAGTTTGTATATGATTCAAGCTCCACCAATTAGCTCGGATAATAACAGCAAATAACGCTCCTGTTTGTTTCCCAGAAGTAGAGCTGGTTCTGGACTTCTGTTTTTCTTGACCCGTACACAAAAAGGTAGATGCACTTTTAAGAAGTTGAGAATGATAGTTTTTGTCTCACAGTTTCTACTTTTTTTCCAAACACTTTATTAACTTATTTACTTATCACTTCTACTCCACTTCTTTACTTTAAGTAAAAATCATTTTTTTTAAGTTTACCTAAACGGCTCGAATAACTGTCATCACTAAAAAAACAGGACAAAACCGACAGCCAAAAACGGTCGGTTAAGAAGGCAAACGGTCGGTTTTACCACTAAAACCGACCGGAAAGGTTGGTCGGTTGTAACCTGGTCGGTTATGAAGAATTGGTCGGGTTTAAGGACAAAAACCGACCGGCAATTCAGTCGGTTTTGCAGATTGAAGAAAGTCGCTGCTCTGGGTCCTACATTACCATCTGGAGCCACGTGGACGCCACTGCCAAGTGTAACATTATAACTGACCGAGTGCGGTCGGTTTAAATGTTTGACCAAAATATGGTCAAATTTTCTGAGGACATTATAACCGACCGGCCGTGGTCGGTTATAAATTTTGACCAAAAAAGTCAAATTTCTTGAGGGCATTAAAACCGACCCGTGGTGGTCGGTTATAATAGTTTGACCAAAAAAAGTCAAATAGAAAGCATGACCTTATAACCTATCAGACGCGGTCGGTTACACATAACCGACCGATCCCTGTGGTCGGTTAATGACCAGAACGGTTGCGGGGCTTAAAACCGACCGGATATAACTGACCAGTTTGACCACGTATCACCGACCGCGTATGTAGCAATCGGTCGGTTTTTTGGCTTTTTTGAATGGTAAAGGTGGTGGGTTATGTGTATTGCGGTCGGTTTTGTCAGTTAATTAAATGGTAAAACCGACCGTGCCGCCGGCGGTCGGTTAAAATATGTCGGGTCTTGCCAGCAAAGCAAAACAACGTCGTGTTGTTGTATAACCGACCGAATATCGCCGGTCGGTTTTAAGTCGAATTTTTTCTAGGCGATCGGTTTTAGGCGGTCGGTTTTGTCTTTTTTTTTTAGTGCATACGGATCAAGATTCAACTCCGTAGACAGACGCTTTATAAAATTCCAAATTCCCGATAAAATTAATACATATCCAATTCATCAACCCGGACAAGGTATTTGCATTTTCAACTAGGCAGTTGAGCCAACAAACGATGAAGCAGTGTGCTTGCACTTTCAGTCGGGTAGTTGAGTCCATGTACAAATTTGCAATATATTTGGGCACTATTTTTGCGATAGAATTTTGATACAATTTATAAAATTCTAAATTTATGTGTATCAGACCCAACAATTCTAATATAATTCTATATAGGAATGTTAGCAAATTAATACTCCCGTGGTTCTTTATACTTTTCCTCTTTCATATGTCAGGAGTCAGGACTGTTCATGACATGAGACAAATTACTTATTTATGTCCAATCTATAAAATTAAATATAGTCATGAGTAATCTTGTTGCATTCGTATTTACGAGTACTTTAATACGGTGCAATTTTTATATTTAATACTAATATAAAATTAAAAATATTAATGATAAAAAATGTGTGTTGACAAACTTGATATAGGCAAACAAGAAAAATATTTAGGGATGGAAGAAGTATGTATTAGTTATATATTTGTACTTACAAAAGTGTCTGAATGTGAGATAGTTGTTGGTGAGGCGATCAAATTTGAAATCCCACGTTACTATGCACTTAGCTAAAAAAAACAAGGTTTATATGATTAAAAATGAAAAATAAAATGAATAGATTAATATTCGTGAAATCATAATATTGAAACTAAATTAATATTTTATTTTTTATGTTCTATTGACTTCTTAAATATTATTGAGCACATTTTTTTAGGCACTTCAAACATAAGAGAAATATATAATAAGCAGCGCTGTAATTTTTTTTTTTTTTTTTGACAATGCAGGTTTATACGCATTATAAATTAGTATCTGTTCTAATACTTTTCGGATGAGCCAGAGTCGAACCCAGGTCTCAGCAGCGCTGTAACTTCTTAAAACTAAAGAAAAGGCGAAAATTGAGAAAAAAAATCCCGAAAACAAGAAAAACTCAGCTCAAAACATATGAATTCTAACAACAAAACTTACCTAAGAAAAAAGCAAGCCAGAAATGAGTAGAGTTTCCATGAAAATCCAGAAAGTCACACAAAACAACAAATGTAAAAACACATGTTGCATGCATATTCACCAGGGACCCACTTGAAACAGGTGTCGATCTCTTCTTCTGCATGGCAACACATTCGTATAAACTTGTATTTCTATATTTCTGTTTTATCTTCAAGCAGCTCACTATATTTTCTAACTAAATTTGTGGGTTTTTTATGAACCGGGTTAATTTAGTGATGGCCGGGTTGAGGTTGAGTCTGGTGGTGATGGTTTTGATAGTGCCTTGGAGCTGTGCTTTTAGGGTGGGTCCTCGAGCCGGGTCAGTGAACCGGTTTGAATCGATGTTGAGGTCTCCTGTGGAGCTTGATGATGAGGAGGAGATGAGGAATGGGACCAATTGGGCGGTTCTTGTTGCCGGTTCAAATGGTTATGGGAATTATAGGCATCAGGTATGTTTGTCATTTCTGTTTCGAAATCCTGGTTCCGCCTCGGTATAAGCCGCCAATTGTAAATTTAGGACTTGCAAGTGAGTTGGGGATTTTTGGTTATTTAACTTTTAAGTGTTGTTTGGTGTATTTACTTCCCCGAGATTTTTATTGAATTTTGAGGTTGAGGAGGTATACTTACAATTGTTTATGTTTCGAAATTCTGGTTCCGTGTACTTACAGTTTTAATTTAGGACTTGCAAGTGATTTTGAGATTTTTGATTATTTAAGTGTTGTTTGGTATATTTACTTTCCCCATATTTTTTATTGAATTTTGAGGTTGAGGAGGTACTTGTGCCGTTTTTCGAAATTCTGGTTCCTTAGAAGTGTCTATTCAGGAATTGCAAAAGAGTTTGACATGTATCATAATTAAACTTGTATAAGTGATCTTTGGTGTATTTACTTTTCGGAGAGTTTTATTGCATTTTGAGGATGGGGAGATAATTAGGATATAATTTATTTGTTCTATATTTGTCAGTATTAATTAATTGTGATTAGTTGAATTTAATTCAATTGATATGTTGCGGATGATGAATACAGGCCGATGTATGTCATGCATATCAAATACTGAAAAGAGGTGGACTTAAAGAGGAGAACATAATTGTGTTTATGTTCGATGACATTGCTAATAGTGAATTGAATCCAAGGCGAGGTGTTATTATCAACAGTCCTCGAGGTGAGGATGTGTATGCTGGTGTTCCGAAGGTACTTATTTCCGACATATTTTATGCCGCATAGCCCACACGGACACCATTATCCTTTCCATGCCTCATGGCTATCAAATTGCATGATCAACTGATAGTGTTTTATTGTTTCATAGCAAATTAGCAATCATTATTCTGATATCTTTACGTAAGCAATTTATGGAATTGGAAGTACATTATAGAAATGTTGCACTAAGTAGAATTGCACCAATATCTTTATGCGGGCAACTTATTAAATTACTAGAGATATAATCCACCTATTGAGTGTTGCACGAATTGGTGTCTGCAAATGATACAATGAAATAATTTTACAGGATTATACAGGGGATCAAGTGACAGCAGCTAACCTGTATGCCGTTATACTAGGGGACAAAAATTCGGTCAAAGGTGGAAGCGGAAAGGTTGTAGATAGTGGACCTAATGATAGAATCTTCATTTATTACTCGGACCATGGAGGGCCTGGAGTACTCGGTGAGTACTGTTTGGTTGTTGGTAATCAAGATTCTTACTATTAGATTTTAGTTTCTTGGAGTTGAAGTTGCTTACTGAATTCCCGCTCTTTGTAGGGATGCCGGATATGGTTTATGTTTATGCCAATGATTTCATTAATGTGTTGAAGAAGAAGCATGCAGCTGGGACATACAAAGAGATGGTACATTAATTTTGTAGAACCATTCCACCAATTCTTGTATAAAAAATGACTGATTAAATTAAACATTGTGCGGAAGGTATAAAATAAGATACATTTTTGTCTGTGTAGGTTCTTTATGTAGAAGCATGTGAAAGTGGAAGCATCTTTGAAGGTTTAATGCCAAACAATTTGAGCATCTATGTCCAAACAGCCTCAGGTGTAGATGAAAATAGCTGGGGAACATATTGTCCTGGAATGGATCCGGCCCCACCCCCGGAGTTCATGACTTGCTTAGGAGATCTGTACAGTATTTCTTGGATGGAGGATAGGTACCTCTAATATATAACATCTTATAATATTGGTAATGAATATTTTAAGAGTTGGTTTCAGAAATTGGAGTCTGTTACACAATTTCACGCACGTTCAAGACATTTTATATTTCTGTTATGCTTAAAAACCTGATCTAAAAAATAGAACTTCAGGCTGCTAAATAGTATGCCTTTGATGGATAAACGGATAGAGAAGGAGGTGGTTGGAAGGATGGAGATGACTTGGCCCCATGGATGGGCGACTTGGTTGTAGGCCATTAAGTAGGAAGGCTTGATACTGGATGGATGACTTGGTTGATCATGTATGGATGATGACTTGGTTATAAGGAAGTTAGGAAGGCTTGGTCGATGTCAATTATAAGTGTACTTGTTACTAAAAACACTTTTATTAGTCTGTTCCCTTGCAACACCGGCACATATTGTTAATACTTAATCGGTTCAAATAGAAATTTTCCTAATGATCTAAAATTATACTTGGCTTGTTACTCTGTAACTCTTTCTTTGGGCTACTTAGTTACTGTTTAACGTTTAACTGCAGCGAGACACATAATTTGAAGAAAGAGACTATAGAACAGCAGTACAAGAAGGTAATTTGAAGCCACTTTTCAGTTTTGGTTTGTTTCCTACTTTCCTCAACCTGATATTATAGTACTTCTTTAGGTGAAGGACCGGACATCCAATTCGAACACCTACACTGCTGGATCTCATGTGATGGAGTATGGGACCAAGGAAATAAAGAAAGAAAAGGTGTACCTTTATCAAGGTTTTGATCCTGCCTCTAAAAATTTTCCAGCTAACAGAGCTCAAGCCAAAGGGCAAATGGGTACAATTGATCAAAGAGATGCGGATCTTCTTTTCTTGTGGCAAATGGTATGTGTTTTAGTTACTTTCAGTTTACCAGGCCCAACATGTTTGACAATTTAAATGATGATGAATGATGACAAGCTACAGTCTTCCCATTCATTCTTCTTTATTGAGTAGATTTAGACTATGCTTTTAACAAAATTTTTCAAAATTCAGTACAAACGATCCCCGGAAAATTCAATAAAGAAGACCGAAGTTTTCAAGCAGATTAGCGAAACTATGGCACAGAGGGCACACTTGGCTGATAGCATCAACATGATAGGGAAGGTTTTGTTTGATCCTGGGCAGTCAAACTCAATTCTCAACTCCAGAAGAGCTCCAGGATCACCGTTAGTGGATGACTGGAATTGCCTAAAATCGATGGTGAATTCCAACTTCCCTTTCTATTGTAATTTCTTCAGTTTCTTTTTATGCTTATATATTGTGTAAATTTACAAACTGTGCAGGTTCAATTGTTTGAGGCACATTGCGGGTCACTTACACAATATGGTATGAAACACATGCGAGCATTTGCTAACATTTGCAACGACCAAATCTCTCTCTCTGCAATGGAGGATGCTTGTACAGCTGTCTGTGGCCGGGAAAGCATAGCATGGATACCACGAATTTCCAAAGAGGGTGGCTATAGTTCATAAGTTTCCTTTGTCATGCAAATGACTCTTGCATAATATATATGCAGTAACATAAAATCTTAATTTATTATGCGAATGAGTTGTTTGTCGTTGCAGTTAACTGTTGTCTTGTTACTTGAATCCCCATCGAAAAATGGCTGGCAGTAGTGCCTAATGTTGCCTTATGACTTGCATATATGTATGTCAGTATAAAGGTTGAATTTATTATCGTAACTTGTGATGCAGATAAAATTGCTTGATCGATCATTGCAACCAACTGCATTGCAACAGACTACATGGCCAACGTTAATTGTGTTACTCTCCAAAAGATCAATTGGAAGGTAATAAGTTTATTGAGTAAAAAATAAGTTGCATGTGTTTCGCACGTTTAAGACTCACACTGAACAAGTGAGGTTGAAAACTCAAGAGGTTTGGTGTGCACATAAGATATGTGACACAAGAGTGTTTATGTTAATACCTTAAAAGCTCAAAGTAACTGAGCATATTAACAGGCTTGTTCATTATAGATGGCATAATCATGGGTGGTTTTGCTTGCGAGAAAAATGTTTTATGTACAATATTTCACAAAATGACATATATGTTAAGTTTTAATTACTCCCTCCGTCCCAATTCTTTTGGCTTGTTTGACTTTTAATGGTCAAATTGACCAAATTTTGACTGAAATTTACATGTATTAAATAATTGGAAAAGATTTTAAAAAATATATTACTAAAATCTACATTTGCTCTACTTCAAGATGTATGTTTCGGATTTTAAAAATCATGTAAGAATAATTAGTTATTACCGGTCAAAGTTTGGTCAATTTGACCACAAAAAGTCAAACAAGACAAAAGAAGTGGGACGGAGGGAGTAGAATGGACCGTCTTTATCACGTAAATACCATCAATTAAAACATCTCACCTCAGTTGTCATTTCATTTTATGCAAAATTTTGTACCTAATTTTGTGTACGTGGCACTATTTTCCGAAACCTCTTTAGGATGTATCGGATGTACTCTAGGATCGATCTGCTCGAATGGCAATAACCAAAATGGAATTCTGTGTCAAATAAAATCCTTCTAAACAAATTTTTCACATCATGGATGGATTTGACACTGCACCACCATGAATGTTAACAGACTCTTTTGCAGCATAATTGATGCTAGTTGAGCTAATGTTCCTCAAAGTCACACTCCTAATCCACTCGTCATCTCAGAGCCTAATAGTACTCCCTCTCCCTCCGTCCCTCTGATTTCTATACACTTTCTTTTTCGGGATGTCCCATTCAATTTTATACATTTCAAAACTTTCCCAAAATATTAAATTTTTATAATATAAAATTCTCACCCACCCACTACTTCCATCTACTTTTTCAAATCTATCAATAAAAGGATAGCCCAGTGGTGGGTTTATCCTCTGTTGACCCGGGGCACCCGGGTTCGACTCTGGCTCACCCCGAGAATTATTAGAACAGATACTAAGTTGTAAGGCATATAAGCCTGCATTGTCAAAAATATGCATAGGTCCCACCACTTTACCTACTTTTCTTTCTCTTTCTCATTACTTTACCTACTTTATACACTTTTCTTAGTCTCCGTGTCCATTCCAAACGTATACATCCCAGAGAGACAGGGAGTATTCCGTATCCCCTTTAAAGTGAAAAGGGGGAAAAACTCGTCATAAAAGTTCATGAGGGTTCTCATTTCTTAACTTGAAGTAAGCTGATGTATAAGGATACAGTTGACGACGAAGTATATTTAGTGCTAACACAAGCTCACACCACAAAATGCCCCTTTCTATAGGAACCGTAAAAGTCATTTCACAAGAAAAACAGAGTAATTTCTTGCACCTGAATTTCTGATGCCTGAACCATCCTACAATGTTGGCTTGCACACTACTAGACACCAATCTCCCAAAAACTGAAATCTCGTTACTTTCTCAAAGTTTCAAATATTTGTAGGGTCAGACATTAAAGCTAGAAGAAGTTCTATATTCATACTGTTCAAATTTTGTACTCCCTCCGTCCCATTTAATTCTATACACTTTCTTTTTTTGAATGTCCCACTCAATTCTATACATTTCAAAACTTTCCCAATTTTAGTAATATAAAAACCCCACCCACCCACTACTTTTCCAAATCTATCAATTATATATTGATGGGTCCCACTACTTTACCCACTTTTCATTCTCTTTCTTCCTACTTTCCATTACTTTATACACTTTTCTTAATCTCCGTGCCCAATCCATATGTATACAATTCCGAGGGACGGAGGGAGTATTAAATGAGGTTTCTGGAGTCGCACTATGGATACTACTTGGAGTTTACTTTGACAAATTATGAGAAAAAATAAGGTCTTTAGAGTCACTCAGCTCAGAATATAGTTTGACAGAAAGGAGTTTTTAATTTCCTTTGTTTTTTTGACAGATCCTCTCTGTTCCAAAACAAAAACTCCTTAGTGCCTCCGGACTATATGAGGTCAGGACCTCCACGAAAAATATTGCCTCACTATATATTAGACTTCAGATAACTTTTGGTCAACTTTTAAAAAAACTTTAGTAGAAAATCAATGGTCTATGCTTCTAATGTTGTCGTGGACTGTTCACCTTAGCAGCTTATTGTATTGTTTGGGTAGTGAATTTACAAGTCAATTTTCGATTTATAAGTCAGAATATTAGAAGTCGAAAATCCTAACCTTTTTTAGTGATTTATGTTTATTTTTTGAAATTTGATTTTCCAAATATGTAAACGACCACTTTAAAAGATGATCTATAATTTTATTAATAATTTTTGAACCTAATAAGTTGTAAATACTAAAATTTATCCAAATACATAGAATAAAAGTTATTTCTCACTTATAATTAATCTCTCATTTATAAATAATAAACACTTCTTTCAAATAACGGTTGTGTGTATAATCAATTGTACAAGATATTTTTCAAATTATGTGTGTCTTACCTCAAACTTTACCTTATTTTCTTAGATTCACTAGTCTAACAATTATCTGGAAAGGTGAATGAGCTAGAGGGATATCAGTGGAGCAACAATCACACTCTAAATACACATGTTGTTATGCCCAAAATCGGCATGAGCCTCGACAGACCCATATTCAGATATGGATCACTAAAGTTGGCCATCCACCTCTATTAATAAAGGTTATTTGCTCTCCAGTTCAAAAGGAAGACTAGACCAAGTCCTTTGGGCTCATCATTCTGATAAGTCACCTCATTTGTGAGCCTCCACCACTTAAAAGATATATGAAGACTTAAGGAGCACCCTGAGGGGTCATCGTCCTGTGTCTGGGGAACATCCTGAGGAGTCATCACCCTGAGGAGTAGTCATCCTGAGGATTCGTCGCCCTGAGGGGTCGTCACCTCTAAGGATTACTCCCCATGGGTCCTTGCCCTAAGGTGTCGTCGCCCACAGGGCCGTTAAAGTATAAATGGGGAGTCTAGGGGTCGCTACCCTTTGGCCTCGTTCACCTTGGGGTCATCATGGTTCAAGACTGCTAGCCCAAAGGTGATCACCCTGGAGCTCATTCTCTAGTTAGGCTCTCATGCCTCTTCATCTCTCATACAAGTTGGCCTCACTGGAAGGTCACCCACTTTATTTTACTAAGTCCCTTGCTGGCTCTCACTAGGGCTGCACCTTCTATTTCGGGTTCCCTCACCCCGTAAGAGGATGACTGGGTTCCCTCACCCCACCATAGGATGTTTGGGCTCCCTCACCCCATGCGGGGATGATCCAGACATGAAGGCTCATGACCGGTTCTGGCTTGGGCCCATGAGTATACATATCGAGGTCTCTACCTCCGCTTATTAAATTGATATCTATTCTCCGACCTGCTACATGATAGCCCCTTGCCATATGGGTCTAGGCCATGTGAGTACGGGCCTCTCTTGATGGCGGCTTTCGCGGTCTTACACACCTGGGCCCTTGTGGACCGGACTGACACCTGGCCCGCGCTAGGAAGTTTGGCCTGACAGAACTACGTGGTAGCTTGAACCCCAGTAGATAGGGTACGTAGGCCTCTTGTGGCTCATGACCTCATTCTTGCTAAGAACGCTTGAGAAATTTTTCTCTCGTTTGCTCAAGGATCAAACCACAAGATCAGCTACAACATCCATCACTTTCCGTCCCGTGTTCTTCGTGAAATTCTTCCTTCAATCACGCAAGTGCCAACATTTGTTGTTAATCATTTTCTCTCGTTAACAATTTAGCGACAACAGTGATAGATCAAAGCATCTTAAGGAGAAAGATGAGCAAAAGGAAGAACAAGTCTGAGAGAGCAGGGAGTGCCTCTCCGGGAGGCCCCAAGGGGGAGAACAGCACAACCCCTCATATTGAGGAACAACCCTTGGCCAGGGAGAGGCTCCCCCATCTGATCTTGTTATGAAGTATCTAAAATACCTCTCAAGAGAGGTGAAAACTATGAGCTCTAAGATGGCCTAGATGTAGAGGCAAAGCAACAAGAGAAGAAAGGCTTCAATAAAGGGGGCCGCTTCTCGAAAGGCAAGAGGGCCTCAAAGTGGACCCCTAAGAACTTGGAAGATGATTTTAACCGAGAGGCTAAGGGCGAGAAGATGCTTGAAACGGACGAAGTGTCCCGAAGTCAAGTAAAGGGTGCCCATTCTTATAATAGAAAGACAATTAGAATCATGAGTTATTGATAAGTTAGATATATGATTACGACCATGTTAAATTTTTTGGGAGATTATCTTGTTTTTGTCTTAATTTGCATATGTTAAATAATTATTGGTTATTGTATCATTGTTCAATTTAGGAAGAATTTTCGGGTTTGAATCTTGTTGCCTATTTATTTAAGAGTGATTGACACTTTGCACCCCTTATGTTTAGGCGCTTTTTTGATTTGGTCTTGAACAATTTTTTTTTGACATTATGCACCTTAAAGTTTGAAAAGCGCTTCGCTTTGCACCTCTTTGACCACTCTCCGTTAATTGACCGCTAAAGTTAACAGATTTTAGGTTTTCACTTTGCACCTCATAATTTTAATTTTTTTTCATGAGTATTTACCAATTTGTTTTCCTTCTCCTTAGATGACATAGGAACTTTGACTTCAATCTTTTTTTCTTTGGTTAAGTGAATAGAATAGGGTACTTTTTTTTTGGATAGCATATGATGCTGCTCTTTGAAACTGCAAACAAATTTTATCAGGTCTTTAAGATGTTAAGAACCCAGTAACCCGCTAAAGATGAAAAAAGCAGCCCATTACAAATGAGGAAAGTATGAAATTTATTACCTGCCAACTAGTGGTTATAGCCTCTATGAAATGGACAATCAAAGAAACGCTCAGTATAAGATAATACAACTGCAATGAGCGTAGGAAAAAACTAGTTGGTTGAGCTGCTTATCTAAGAAACTACGACTGTTATGTCGTCAAGCTTTCCACCGTAGTATCTGAATCCTACTTCCTTGTCTGCTGTAGAGAATGGGGTTTGCTTATGTCTGTCTAGAGCTCTCTGTTGTGCGAAAGCAGCTAATTTCTGAGATAAAGCATCAGGATCTAGACCTCCTCACATTCCTTCAGCAACAACAAGTACTACCTCGTTGCTGAATAGATTGTCAAATAATCCATCTGTCCCAACAACAATCACATCTCCAGGTACCACGGGAATCATAAACACCTGCCCGGAACTTGGTTGATCACTTCTGCTACTACACTCCAGCTGATACGTGAAGTTAAAACCATGCTGCTGCACAGGGGACTCAAAGACAGTGCAGCCATCTCTTAGTACAATGAATCCACTGTCACCAAGATTAATAGCATGTACTCCCTCCGTCCCCCTCAATTGTTTACATTGGAGGGGGACACGGAGACCAAGACAATGTATAAAAAATAAGTAAAGTTAGATGAAAAGTGGGTAAAGTGGTGGGACCTATCAATATTTAATAATAGATTTGAGATAGTGGAGAAAAATAGTGGGTGTAATAGTAGTTTTTATTGTTAAATATGAGATAGTAGGGGAAGATAGTGGGTGTAATGATGAGAAGAACTTACTATTTATAGTAACGTAAAGAAATGAGAGGGACATCCCAAAATAGTAACCGTAAAGAAATGAGAGGGACAGAGGGAGTATACCCTTTTTTCTTTAAGACATACGATGCAGGCTGTTGAGGATCCCTTAACTTTTGTAGCAGAATGGGCTCTAGTCTAGTTAACACCCTGAAAGGATCAATCCCATCCTTAGGCTCGTTCAAGATTGCTCCCACTGAATTAGACATGAGTTCACGGGCATATAGTCCAGCATTAACTCCAATACCCGCCCAGCCACCAACACCATCAGTAACACCAATCACTTTCTCATTTACACAAACGAAGTGAGCATCGTCCCCACCCGTCTCTTTAATGTAATTATACATTATACATCTACCTAATTTGTCTATTCAATCGTAATTGAGGGGAACACGATCGACGATATATTTCTACATTTCCATAATCTATTTTATAAACTAAATTTCCTGTTGTATATTAGTTGTTGGCAACCCTTCAACTCTCATAGACTCTTTATATATAAACTCAAGCAACTTTGATCTCACCTTTGTAGAAGCCTCACATGAATCTCTCTGATTCATCCGCTACTTTTCCTCAATTTTAATTCTCATTTAAATATAAACAAAAAACATTATATGAATGGACACTCTTAAAAATGTACTAACTTGTTAAGAATCACATTATTCACATCATATTTACTAGCCGACTATGATATTCTTAGAGATGCTCATTCCCGAAGTCTATATTATTTATATTATATTTAGTACTGATTCTGTTCCATTTTTTTTTTTTTTTTGACTAATATGGCTTATAGCCTTACAATTTGAGTATCCGTTCTAAGATAATCTCGAGGTGAGCCAGAGTCGAACCCAGGACCTGGGCCAACAGAGGATAAACCCTTAACCACTTGGGCTATCCAATCGTGCTCGATTCTGTTCCATTTTAATTGCTTCTTAAGATGTTAAATAAAATCACATGTAAACATAATTATTTTTTATAATATTTATATCAAAATAAAATTTTAGAATCGAAAATTTTATTTGATATAAGAATTGAATTTTCTATTATGTGTAAATATTACTTTTTACACCTTAATATATGTGTTAAAAAAATCAAATATTAGTTAAAATGGGACAGAATAAAAGCCAGTTACTAGAGACGCTTTTAGAATTCAAATTTTAACCATGATCACAGTTACCTATTCATGAACATCCTTTATCTTTTGCAGGTGGTGAGCTCATATAAGCTTGGAACCCAAGCTTCTCAAATTTCAGAGTAGGGTAGTTGGAATATCAGGTCACAAAAAATCGCCCAAACCGCATAAACCGTCCGCAGTGCACCACACCGCACCGCAAAATACGATTTTTAATTTTCGTGGTGTGGTTGCGGTTTGAATTTTTCACAAACCGCGCAGTGTGGTTCGGGTTACGATTTGACATTTTGCTAGTGCGGTTCAAACCGCACCGCACCGCAATATAATAACATATATAATATGGGTCATGTTCAACAGAGAACTATTAGAGAGAGAACCATAGAACCCTTACCTTATTTCTGAGGGTTCTGCAGCAGAACTTAAGTATTAGTTAGGGTTCTGCGGTAGAACTTGACATGCAAAAAAATGTTAATATCTATGTATTATATTTTAAAATTATTTTTGAACACATACAACGATGAAAAATCATGAAAAAAAACATGTATTTAGATTTAGATCCTAAAACTCGATTTAAAATTTAGGGTTCTGCAGCAGGACCTTAGTGGTTCTACAGTTCTATTTTAAGAACTAGTTCTCTTGAGCGCGACCCTATATAAATATATTAGTATTAGTAATTATTAGATAAAATTATATTATATACATGTATAATATTTTTTGAAATCATATACGTGTATAATATTTATAATGTATAGTTAAAGTTTTTCAAGAAGCAAGTTTTACAGAGTCCCCACTTTGTTGAAGTTATTGGAGCATATTTATATTTTTATAAATAAAATATCTTGTAAATAGTTATTGGACTTCATAGAACTTGATTCTATTATTATATGTCTCTTACTACTCACTAGCTATTATTTTATGTACATTTTTGCTTATATTTTTTAGTATTTGTTGTAACTCTGAAATGATAAATATTGTATAGATTTATTGCAATTTTTTTTATTACCATATATTTAACTTTTTTTATAATTTCAACTAAAAAGATTAATTCTTAAATGTGCAAACCGCATAAACCACACCGCACCGCATTTTTCGTGGTGTGGTTTACGCGGTTTTACTCTGAGCGTGATGCGGTTGCGGTTTGCATTTTCAACCAAACCGCATATGCGGTTTGGATTGCGGTTTTAGAGAAAAACCGCACCGCTGGCGCCGCGATCACCCTGGAAAATTAAACAAAAAGTGAAATGAAGCAGATACAAGGCAAAACAAATATGATATTACTTCTTTATTTCATAGTTTTCGGTAACTATTTTTTTTCAAAGCTTGAAGTCAACTTCTACAGAGCATGACATTACTTCCAGTACCATATGTAAACTCCTGCTTAACTGACCAAAGAGGTAATCAAAACAAATGAGCAAATAGATATAATAATTATTTATTTGTACTACCGTCAAAAATTCAGTCCTAATTCACAAGTAACTAATTGTTTCATTATCCTGGAGCCAATGTTTAGAGTTGGAACCATTTAGAGTTGAAAAAAAACCATACTGCGATTTAGAGTTGAAAAAATAACATACTGCGATGTCACTTTATATAGTGAGAAGGTTAGAATTAAGCTGCACAGTGGTAGCAATGGGTATGGTTTTGACTGGTAATTTCTCAGATCATAAATATCAGAGTTCACTCATCAAGGGGACACAACCAACGGTTGAATGTGTTTATGGTAAGATTAGACTCGGAATTTTAACGAACACGAAAGATTATACTACTATATACCTACGACATAGATTTATAACTAGATTTTGACAAGAACACAAATGTTTGTCCTCTATACACAAAGTCGATATCCTCTCAAGTCTCCCCATGCTAGGCTCATAGGTTTCTTTGGCATATGATTTGGTCTGAGATTTTTAACTTACATTTGTACTTACAAACTCTTTATTGAAATATTCTCTCTAGTGTATTTTGACATGATATCAATCACAGACTTAACGGAATCATTCTTAACCAAGACTTAGCAATCAGACTTATTCACTACACTTTCAAGTTTCATATGCTGATCGTAGTTGTAAATTAAGTACACAAACACAAACCACAAATATTTTAAACACACGGCAATCCTATCTAGTTATAAGCTTGTAATCCTTTGTTCAATAACACAAATTCAATAACAAAACACCCACAAATACTTTAAACCAAACACCTATATTAATTACGTGCACAAAACACCCACAAATCCATGCATGCACAAACACACAAACATACAAAACAACTAAAACACAAACACAAACAGAGCAAGCACATGACAGATTAGGCCAGATACAAAAACAGACCAAAAAAAATCATATAAACAGATCATAAAACTAAAACAACTAAACTTCAGCCAGATTAAAGCAAATATAAACATATGGGAACCAGATTAAAGCAAATTACAACAAATCAGAGCAAAAAAAAATCAAAACCCTAAAATAAGCATAGTGTACGGAGAGCATAAACTATACATATAGAGCATAAACTATAACACGCGTATAAAGTATAAATCCTATGATAAACCCTAAAATAAGCATATCGTAGTGTATAGGGAGAGAGATATACACATAGAGAGAGGCGCGGGGAGAGAGCTTACAGAGAGAGAGGGTTACAAAGAGAGAGCTTACAGGGAGAAAGAGCGTAGAAAGATGCGAGAGAGAGAGAATTGAGAGAGACGAGACCAGAGAGAGGAGAGAGCTGCGAGAGAGAGAGAGAGTTGAGGGAGATAACTGATCGAGACGTTAAGAGGGTTTTAATCGAAATAAAAGAGAACGACGCCGTATACACACAAAACGCCGTCGTTTAAGCTGGGCGGGGAACCGAACCCGCGACTCCTGAGTACCAAGTATAGTGCTCAAACATCAGACCAGCCACAATTTTAAGTATTAACTAAAGGGACTTATATATATATCTACCTTTATTTTACAAAATAAAATAAATAAAAAATCAATTTATAATATTCCTTCAACTAATGTTCAAATTGATTGATTTTAAGGACCAATATAAGTTAAGTAATTATATTCATATCTGTACGGTTGGATCATTTGAATTGTTTATTTATTTATTTTTAAAAATAACCCTACGTTCATATTTAAGTATAACCTAATATTTTCGCTAAATATCTCAACAAATAAAATCCTATTGACTTGATTTTTGGTATATAACTACGATGAGTACTTAATTTATGATCCGTACGGTTGGATCGCGTAAAAACTAAATTTATTTTTTTGTAAAAATATAATTACCCTACGTCTATATTTAAGAATACCATAATATGTTCGTTATAATATCTCAACAAATAAAATACTATTGACTTGATTTTTGGTATATAACTACGATGAGTACTTAATTTACGATCCGTACGGTTGGATCGCCTAAAAAACAAATTTATTTTTTTATAAAAAAATAACCCTACGTCTATAGTTAATAATAACATAATATTTTCGTTATAATGTCTCAATAAATAAAATCCTATTGACTTGATTTTCGGTATATAACTACAATGAGTACTTAATTTACGATCTATTCATATAGTAAAACATTTAATTTTGAATAATTTAGAATAATAACGTAATTAAAAATAACACATCTGATATACAAGTAGTCTTACGTGATCCACATATAATAGAATGTTTTTTAAATAGTTCAATTTTTTTTTGCCAGTAATTTGTTTAAAATATTTAAACATCTTAGTCAAGTTTATACATAACATATGTGACTTCGGAAAGTAAAAATTATGTTAATTCTGTTTTTTTTAAAATTATTAGTTTTATATTATATTAATATATTTTTATAGTATAAAAAAGGTTATAAAAATGTATTTTGGTTAATCAAAACCATCTGATTCTTTGTCTCCGCGTTGATGAGATTATTTTCTTTATATTCTTTCAATTGGATCGTTCAAATAATATATCATTTCATCATGAATAATTTGGAATGAATAACGTAATTCAAAATAACACATATGATATAAAAGTAGTCTTCTGTTTACGTAATCCGCATATAATACGATTTTTTTTTAAAATTATTTTAAAAATACTTACATATTAGTCAAGTTTATACATTAAATATGTGACTTCGGGAAGAAAAAAATTACATGAATTGTATTTTTAAAAAAAATATATTTTATTAGTTTAATATTATATTTATGTATTTTTCATAGTATAAAATGGTTATAAAGCTATATTTTAATTAATAAAAATTATCTGATATTTTATCTCCACGTTGATGAGATTATTTTATTAACATCCGTACGGTTGGATCGTCCAAATAATATAACATTTAATTTTGAATAATTTCAAAGGAAATAATTGAATGTTATTTATAATTAAACCGACCAACAGATGCATCGAATGGTAATCACGGTCGGTTATGAGTTCCATAGGTCGGTTTTCTGCGTTGTGGAATGGTAAGTGTCGTCCGTTATGAGGTCTGGCGGTCGGTTTTCTACGTTGTAGAATGGTAAGCACGGCCTGTCGGTCGGTTTTCTAGAAGATGAATTGTATTATTGGTCGGTTTTGACCTTCGTGGTCGGTTTTTTGGTTTTTTTCCAAAAAAAAAAGAAAGAAGAAAGGCATGTGCTGCTTCTATTTGTTTCCATTACCTGGGACTAACAACCAACCAACAAACCAACTTCTAAGAGCTAAAAGCCAACCAAGAAATTACATAAATTCAACAGGATCATAAAATTTCAAGTACTTAAATTCAATAGCATCATAAAATTTTCAATTACAAAACTCTTTTCTTATTCTAACTCATTTTGTGTCGAAAAAGGTTTCAAGTTTAACGTGCTATATATGTTGTGTTAGTGGAGCTCTTTCTTTGGTTGGAATATGTTGTTGCATTTAGATAATATTGGATTCACATGACAATAACAATATACTGTGTGATCTTAATATCACATTTTTTATTAATTTACTGTATTTTATTTTTATAATGTTAAATAGAATTTATCTTAAATATATATAAAATAAATTTCTCAATCGCGCGGAGCGCATTTTCCTCCCTAGTTCCATGTATAAATGAATTTATTTCTAAATGAGTGGTCATAAATAAGTGACAGGTGCATTTAAAATTGATACTTATTGTGTAAATACATTAATTATTGATACTTAATATTTTAAATATAATAAATGAATCATCTATCGATAATTTTTCTCCTCGTCGCTGTTTAATATGTAGAATTTTATAAGTTTTAAGGCAATAGTAATATATGATTAAAATGACTAAATTTTTACGAATAATAATTAATTGATACTTATGTAATGACATGTAAATTTTGTCATCACATTTAATAATAATATTTTGGGTTTTTTTCAAAAATACCCATTTTCTAATTTTTTTAAAAATATATTGTGCAATCATGTATGCAACTTCGTTTACAACTCTTGCAACCTCAAAAGCAACCACTTTCAACTTGTAACCTAGTATACTGCATTGATCCTATTTTTGAAAATAAGTTTAAAAATATGGGTAGTTTTGCATATTTCCCTAATATATTTCTTTTACATAAAAACATTCAATAAATTTAATAAATACAAAACTATTGCAATAAATTTAAAACATGCTAAAAAAATTAATATCCATAAGAAAAAAAAAAGAATTTGAAAATAAACAATAATGGGGCAACAAACCAGAAATAAAGTAAACAACCAGGGGTGTAAAATGATTCGGGTGATCCGGGTACCCCTCTCCTCAAGTACGCGATCATATTATTTTTAACTTGTCCAAATTTTGGTCTGGGATGGTTTTATTCGGGTATAAACCGATCCCAGGTATTTTAGATTCGAATCTGAACCAGATATTATCTAATATCGTATTTTCTCTTTTTTAACTAGGTAGTTTATGATCCATCGAAGTTGGATATTATCCACTAACATTAAATATCATTATTATTTCAGTTGTTCAAATAATTATCATTTAGTCTAAGTAAACATAGTATTATAAAGTATAATAATTTTAAATTAAAACTTATAGTTATATGTTGGTATATATCATTTTATTAAATATATATGAAGATAATAAGTATGATCACATTAAATAAATCATATTTTATGAAGATACAAACTTAAATAAGATATTAAAATTTTAAAAAATAATGACTATTTACTTGCAAATATGATGGTGTTAAAATATAATAAGTATATGAGTTTGAATCGAATATGAACCTGGATCATATTCAGTTATTCGGGTAGGATCATATTATGAAAAAATATATGAGACCGAATGTGAGCAGGTATAGATGTCTTGTATCGAGGATCATATATTATACAGACTTAATTTTTCCGCCAGATTTGAATTGTTTTCAAAACGGATATGAGACATGTATATATTTTCGAGGAGAATATGAGCAGAGACACCGGATAGTCCGTATCAATTTACACCCCTAAGCAACCCTGACTTTACATGTTCATGTTTGTAAGGAAACGTTCGGTTTGAAACAGAACGAGGTAGATGCTATAAAGAAACGGTAAGCACTACAAAAGCAATCAGTGGTATAAAATTTTCCCACATAATATAATCTATTTATATTTCTATCTATGGACTATACTACTTTTAGTGGTATAAAATTTGTCTACAAAACATAGTAGGGTAAATTTTTGTATGCCATGTTTTTTATAATTTCAACTAAAAAGATTAATTCTTAAATGTGCAAACCGCATAAATCACACCGCACCGCATTTTTCGTGGTGTGGTTTACGTGGTTTTACTCTGAGCGTGATGCGGTTGCGGTTTGCATTTTCAACCAAACCGCATATGCGGTTTGGTTCGCGGTTTTAGAGAAAAACCGCACCGCTGGCACCGCGAGCACCCTGGAAAATTAAACAAAAAGTGAAATGAAGCAGATACAAGGCAAAACAAATATGATATTACTTCTTTATTTCATAATCTTCGGTAACTATTTTTTTTCAAAGCTTGAAGTCAACTTCTACAGAGCATGACATTACTTCTAGTGACATTACTTCTAGTACCATATGTAAACTCCTGCTTAACTGACCAAAGAGGTAATCAAAACAAATGAGCAAATAGATATAATAATTATTTATTTGTACTACCATCAAAAATTCAGTCCTAATTCACAAGTAACTAATTGTTTCATTATCCTGGAGCCAATGTTTAGAGTTGGAACCATTTAGAGTTGAAAAAATAACATACTGCGATTTAGAGTTGAAAAAATAACATACTGCGATGTCACTTTATATAGTGAGAAGGTTAGAATTAAGATGCACAGTGGTAGCAATGGGTATGGTTTTGAATTAAGATGCACAGTGGTAGCAATGGGTATGGTTTTGACTGATAATTTCTCAGATCATAAATATCAGAGTTCACTCATCAAGGGAACACAACCAACGGTTGAATGTGTTTATGGTAAGATTAGACTCCGAATTTTAACGAACACTAAAGATTATACTACTATATACCTACGACATAGATTTATAACTAGATTTTGACAAGAACACAAATGTTTGTCCTCTATACACAAAGTCGATATCCTCTCAAGTCTCCCCATGCTAGGCTCATAGGTTTCTTTGGCATATGATTTTATATGTATAATTCAATAATTCTTAAGATTGTTAGAAATTTGGATTGATCTCCAAATTTTTCAAGATTTTAGTAAAATCTAAGTTACATTTTAATATATTTTTTAAAAAAATTTATTGTTAAAATACCCAAAATTATAATTTTTCTTTTCACGGTACAACCATATATATAATGTCAATTGCGACTGTTTCAACCAGCATTACAATCACATATATAATTTTGATGGTGTTTTTGAAAATACAGATATTTTTATATATTTTCCTTAAAAAATTAGCATAAACTATCTATAGCGTAGAAGTATAATATTATTTAAACTAAAGATTATTTACGAAAAAAATCTAATGTAGTCATGCAATTATAGCTTACAAATTTTCAAATATTTGTACAAAAGGTCTTACAATTATTCCTAAGTAACTTGTGGATAATAACAATAATAATACTGATAAAAGTATAACACTAATAACAAAAAAGGTAAAAATATGATACACATAAAAATTAAAATGAAAAATATCTACATAATTATGTAAAATATATTATAATATATATGATAAAATAATATAATATATAATTAATTCATATGTTAGCTTTCACATGTGAAAATCTAGTAATAGATTACTTGATTCCATCATTTTTTTTTGCTGAGTTGTGGTAAAATCTGCATAATGTTACAAACAATTTATAAAAAAAAAAAAAGAAATTTAGTAACCAAATGAGTGCATCAAACATAGAAATTTTAGCCTCTATCTTCAGGTTTTGGGAGGAAAAAGCATTCATTAAAATAAAAAATAATAGACAAACTTTGCAGCAAATTTGGGAGGCTAATTCTCTTGTCAAATTTCATAATAGAAGTCAACAAGGCTTGTCCACAATAGAAGAATAGATTTTCTAGCATTATAATTTAGTGGTGCTTCATCTTTCTTACCAATATATATATTTTTATCCAATAATAGATAAACATGAGATCTGCTTTCTAGATTTTATAACAGTGCTTGTGGTTATTGGTGGAAGTGACAGTTTTGGCACAAATTAATCAGGGAAAATATATTACAAAATTCCTAACTCGTCATGCAATTGATTCTCAGTAATGGTGTCGTTGGAGACCTGATTGGTTACAGAAAGGTTGTGACAAGATATTAAAATCACCCCCTAGCTCTCTGCGCCCACCCCTCGCGAAATCGCCCACCACGCATAATCTGGAATTTAGGAAGTCTCATATTGGTGCTCAAAAGTCCAAAGAAACGGAGGAATGTGGAGATAACAAGATTCTTGGAGGGTTGGTGGAATTAGTGGTGGTTGATGACGGTGTACGATGGAGTATCGATGGTGGTTTTGGGTTTGGCTGAAATCGTTTGGATAATTAGGGTTTTATCAAAAGATTGAAGGAGTATTCGCTCTTGATAGGATTGTGTTTTATCCCAAACAATGTGCTTATGTACCGACGAAGCCAAATGTAGTTATTGGGGAACAAGTAACCTAATCTGAATACGTGTCTCATTCCTTGACTCCATCGATGGGACACCACTTTAGATTAGGCAGGTATGAGCTTGTGAAGTACAGCATCCTTCCGAGGAGCATGATACTAGATGGGTGACCCGACCCAGACTATGTGGACCTCCTCTGAGTTAACTATACGGGCTAGCCCTCTGTCTTCTCCGAGGGCGAGGTTGAAGGTGAGCCTGATGAACCTAACAAAATAATAATAACAGGGCTTTTGAGCCTAATTGACTGTCTTGATATCAGGCGATAATTAGACTTTTAGGCGAGGAGCAATGACTTCGGGCGAGGTCCTTCTATAGCTTTCTTTCACTAGCAGCGTAATTGACTAGTTACAGGTGTCAGTAGTCCGATGAAAATCTACCAGGGGCGAAGTCATCATTAAAGAATAGAGTTATCAGTTATCATGCAATTATAGCATCCGAGTTGATATTTGCCCATAACAGCTACAACAATAGAGATAGATACACTTCATCCCGATACAATGAAGGATGAAATCGAATTTCTCTTTCATGGTTACCAATATGAATTTATGAGTACGGCATATAATAAAAAGTATTGGTGAGCTTTTGCGAGGGCAAAAAGTCAAGTGTCAGTTTCTATAGTTCTTGCTTTAGCTGGAGTCGTTTTGTAACATATGACTGAATTGCCACAAAAGTAAACAAGTCTAAAGAATTAAAATCCTAATTATCGAATTCCTATGAAATCAAATCTCATTTTTGAATAGCTTAAGGGGAGGCTTAGTATATAGCAGATAGAACATAAAATATTTAGCCTCTTCAGGTTTTCGGAAGAAAAGGCATTCATTAAAATAAAAAATAAACAAACGTTGCAGCTAATTCAGGAGGCTATGAAGTAAACGAGACACTTGGATGACAGCATACTCATCAAAGGTTAAATTGGGTGTTTGGTTGATGGTTAATGAGCCCGGTTAACGGGAATCGGAACCTAATACCCATACATTGTGTTTGGATTAGTAAAATTTTTGCTTGGAATGGGAACCTCATTCCATCTTGAAGGGTAAATCAATACCTCCACACCCCTTGGGTTACCATTTCCAATACCCTTCATTCTCATAACCCCATTCCCATTCCCCATTCCCATTCCCACCAATCATCCAAACACCCCCTAAATCTGGGGAGGCTAATTCTCTTGTCAAATTTCATAATAGAAGTGAACAAGGCTTGTCCAGAATAGAAGAATGAGATTTTCTGGCATTATAATTTAGTGATGCTTCATCTTTCTTACCAATATATATTTATATCCAATAATAGATAAACATCAGATCTGCTTTCTAGATTTTGTAGCAGTACTTGTGGTTACTGGTGCCTGGTGGAGGTGACAGTTTTGCCACAAATCAGAAAATTAAAAATATGGAAAATGACATCTTGTTGCGCAGTAATTCCTTGGATATATCGACTTTACAATTTAAAATCCTGTAAGTAAAGTGTACGTTTAGAGTGTGACTGGGGCACTATATATGGACTCGATTTATTTCAACATGTTACAAAATTCCCAAATTTTCATGTCCAAAAGTAGTTCTCAGGAGTTCAGTCCTTTGTCGTTGCATGTAGACCTGATTGGTTACTGAATGGTGGTGATAAAATACTAAAATCATCCCCTACCCCATCTGCGCCCACCATGCAAGACCTGGAATTTGGGAACCTGGTATTGGTGCTCAAAAGTCGAAAGAAACGGGCTGTGGTTTTAGGGATGGCTTCCAGGCATTTTGAGTACTATACAAATTAATATATTATTAATGTTTTCTCCTAATTATTATTATTAAATCTAAAGTTAGATATTGGTGCTAAAAAGTCACCATTATTGGGCTGTTGTTTTTATTTTGTCGTCTCGAAATTGAATTGTTAGGATTTTCCAGGTTATAAATACTAAGCCAAATCAGTGAGATTTAAACAAAAAAAAGTGTGAATATTCAGATATCTTGCAATGAGCAGCCAGTCTCGGCCATTCGCAGAGTATGGTCCAGATATTTGGGATGAGAAATTCACTTCTAATCACAGAGACTTTAAGGTATCATTTTTTATGTGAAGTTGCTAATTTTAGCGGTGACTTTTACTACTAATTGGTGATCCATAAGTAGATTTGTTAATGGAACATAGACCAATTATACTAACATGTCTCAGTAATACATAAACAGTTGTGGAAAGCATGTACAGAGGAACGCGATGAGCTTGAAAATGAAGTAAGGAGCATGCTGTTGTCTGCTGGTTTAAACTGGACTGAGAAGTTGATTCTGATCAATACTATTGAACGCTTAGGAGTTGGCTACCACTTTGCTGAATATATTGAAGTCATGTTGGCTGAAATGCATAATGCTCATGCCTGTACTATTGAAAACTTCAATCTCTCCACTACAGCACTTTACTTCCGAATCTTAAGACAGCATGGTTATAACGTCTCGTCAGGTAAGCTAAAACATATAACATAGTGTGTTAAACAGAAATAAATATAAGAAATCATAGATATGCATGGATTATAATGAACTGAATATATTCCCTTATACTTGATTGTTGGTTTATTTCATCAGATATATTCAGCAAATACAAAGATATTGATGGAAATTTCTCTGAAGCTATCACAACAGACCCGGAGGGGTTACTAAACTTGTACGAAGCAGCACATTTGAGAACACATGGGGAAGCTATGTTAGACGAGGCACTTGTTTTTACAACATCTCACCTAACATCTATTGCAGAGTCTTTGGATTCTGGCCCATTAGCTAAACAGGTGCGGCGTTCCTTGGAGCAGCCCTTACATAAGGGAATCCAGAGAATCGAGGCTAAGCATTCTCTCCTTTTGTATGAGCAGAGTCGATCGAGGAATGAAGTGCTACTCAAGTTTGCGAAGCTGGATTTCAATCTAGTTCAAATGTTGTATAAGCAGGAATTATCTCACTTAATTAGGTAACCAACCACACATGCCAATGATTTAAATTTTATAGAATGCACAAATTAATGTGAATAAGGCTAATTTCAGTAAATTTGCAGGTGGTGGGCTGATATAGACTTTAAATCCAAATTTCCTCAGTTTCGAAGCAGGGTAGTTGAAGGTTACTTATGGGCTGTAGCAAATGCATTTGAACCTTGCGATGCAACCGCTCGTATCATGTACACGAAGATGCTTTGTGCCCTTTCAGTTACTGATGACCTCTATGATGCATATGGTACAATGGATGAACTAAATATGTATACTAAGGCCATTGAGCGGTAAAGCATAAATTACCCCTTTTTGTGCAGAGCCAAATTATATAATATATACCGCCCTTCTCTAACACCAAGTACAGCCTGTTTTATTGAACATATGGGGTTTAATTATACAGGTTAGACGCTGGCAGCATCGATGGACTTCCAGACCACTCTAAATTGTGCTACATCACTTCTTTAAATGTCTTCAGAGAATTTGATGAAGCAATGGTTAAGAAAGGAGTTTACTGTGATCTTTCTTACCTCAAAGAAGCAGTATGTACTCAGAAAAATTTTCTTTTTCGTAAAGCTAATAATACAACATATAAGACATACCATAAACTCCTCAGATGTTTTCTTTTTGTTCCCTCTCTTATACGTACAGTTCAAAGCAAACTTGTTGGCTTTTCATAAAGAGTCTACGTGGCGGGACAAGGGCTATGTTCCACCACTTGAAGAATATCTCATGAACTCAACAACATCCTCTTGCATATGCATGCTTGGATTGTGTATTATTTTGGGGAGGGGACATGGTGACACCATTGGGGCATGCAGGTGGGCAACAAAAAAACCAAAAGCTCTTGTTGCGGCTGAAAAAATGGGGCGAATAATAAATGACATAGTGGGCTATGAGGTTCGGGGTTAATCATGACCTAATAAATATACATAAAACCTTAAATATTTTGCTTTAGTAAGTTGTAAGACGCTAATTAGTTATTGTCTTTGTTAAATTTGAAGGAGGAGCACCGCCGTCCACATGTTGCTACATCCATCGATTGTTACATGAAGGAGTACGGGGTTTCAAAGGAAGAAGCGATTGTCAAGTTATATGAAATGATCGAAGACACATGGAAGGACATAAACGAGGAATGCTTGAGGCCGACACCCGTTGCAAGAAGTTGTATCACCACATTTCTCGAGCTGATGAGAGTAAATCATGTTACCTATAAGGATAATGATCGATACACCCATCCTGAAGGACTGAAGCATGAAATTACCCTTATCTTGGTGGATCCGATACCGATATGAACTACAATATCCTGCAGTTCTTGAACGGTTCTATATATAATTTCCTTTTTTGAACCTGGGAAATGTGGCGTTTATCTATGTACAAATATTGTTTTCCATCTATTTATGTCTTTATACACTACAAATAATCAAGCAACAAACTTGTCTAATTTGTGTGTAACCTGAATAATATTAATTTTATGCAATATTAATGATCATAATTTATCACTTGTGCATGCAGTGATACGGTATATTGTTGGAAAACGGGGGCTATAAGTCTACATTGACAAGTCATTTATCAGCAATATTATATTGAGTGAATCCCCATTAGGAGTTCGGGTTTGAGATCTTCCTGGCACATGTTTAAATACTTAACTAAGCAATGGATGAGATAAGATGATCTAAAAATGCTTTTTTGGATGTATTATTATTTTTTGGCTTGGGCTCAAAAATTATGATACATATTAATTTAATTTTATTTCAGATTAATTAATATGATTCAATTGAATTAATTAAATTAATTCAATTATGTTTCACATTAATTGATATGATTTATAACCGACACAACTCCATAAGTGCACATAGGCAACCCTCAACACAGTTTCACAAGACCTGAATGGTGTTGCATAAGGTAATAGGCAACGCTATGGCAGCGTTACCAATATAGGTGTCACGTAAGACATATAATGCAACACTTTGTACAACACCATAAAATATTGCATTATGGCTCTTTTGAAACTATATATACATAAACACTACAAAAAAACCCGGAATTACCAATTAAATTTACCAACGGAAACAATTCCGTTATAATTTCCCAACGGAATGCTGAGCAACATATCACCAACAGATCACCAACCAAACGTTACCAACGGATTAATTCGTTGGGAAAAGTAAGCGCCAAGATCTCCCGCCTAGCTATACTGACAGATTTAGCATTAATGAATTCCAAACAGAAAAGGTAGCAACGGAATACCAATAGATTTGTTACGAATTAGCGATGTAATTTCCGTTGGTAAATTGGTGCTTCATTTGTCATTATTTTCGTTGGTAATTCCATTGCCAATCAGTCAGTATATGAGAATATAAAGTCCATGTGACATGTTATTATAACCGTTGGTAAGTTTTTGGTAAAGTAGATCGGTCATCAGGAGATCGTTCGCCATTTTTCTTTGGTAATCTGTTGGTAAAGTAGATCGGTCACCAATGTTCCGTTGGGAATCTGTTGGTAAAGTAAATCCGTTAGCATTTATTTTCGTTGGGAATCGGTTGGTAAAGTAGATCGGTCGTTTTAATTCCGTTGGACATCCGTCAGTAATCGAAACATATTAAAAGTTTCACCAGACATTTCTTTCTTCTTCCTTCGGCTTCCAAACTTCTATCACCTCATTTTCTCTCTTCCGAAAATAGCTAAAAAATCACCTCAATTCTTCCCATTTGCAAAGAAGATTTACTCCATTTATATTAAAAAAGGTTAGATGCTCTTCATATCTTTTTTAATATTAATGACTAATAATTCGAAATGAAAATTATTTATATATGTTGTTAATTTTAATAACTTTTGTGATATTATTCTTGTATAAGTTGATATCATTATAAGTCCTCATAAATAACGAATATATATATTATATTTGTATATGTTGATAGCATTAATTAAGTTTTGTAATATTATTCTTGTATGTGTATGATGAAAATGGTAGTTATTAGTTCAAAAAAATCGTTGAAATTTGCTTGAATAAGTAGTAATTATTTTATAATCATATTATTGTTGTTGTTAATTGATTCTTATGTAGGTGGTCTTGAAATATGAATAATGACCGATCTTGGATGTATGAGAGGATTGATGATGGAGGATTTTGAAATTCTTTATTTATTTTCGGTGTGGAGGAATTTATGAATTATGCTATATCTCAGCCAACGTCTATAGGAGGGACAAGTATACAATGTCCTTATTCAAAGTGTAAGAATCGAAAATTATGGAATGGAGATATGGTGAAGCTACATATTTTGAAGAATGGATTCGTGAAAGATTATTATGCATGGAGTCGACATGGGGAGTCATACATTTATGATGGAAATGACGAACATCCCTTAGCAAATTATACAAATATTTCACAGGGCACAGATGGGAACAACTTAATGTACAATATGGTTATTGATGCAGCTGGCCCCAGCTTTGATCTGCATAGTACAGAAGAGATCCCAAATGCAGCAGCACAAAATATATACACCATGTTAAAGTCTTCAGAACGAGACTTATATGATGGCCGTAAAACTTCACAGTTGGCTGCCATGGCTCAAATGTTGAGTTTGAAATCTGATCATCACTGGTCGGAGGCATGTTATGATCAAACATCACGATTTGTCAAAGGTATCATGCCTGAAGACAACATATTCCTTGATAGTTTCTGTAGCACAAAGAAACATATGGAAGGACTGTGTGTACCTTCCATTCATATTGACTGTTGTGTTAATGGGTGCATGATATATTGGAACGTAGACATTGACATGGACTCATGCAAATTTTGTTCTCAGCCAAGATACAAGATTAGAGTTAATAGATCTAAGAGAGAGAGAGAGAGAGAGAGAGAGAGAGAGAGAGAGAGAGAGAGAGAGAGAGTAGCTGCTCAAAAGATGATATATTTCCCACTCGCCCCCAGATTTCAAAGGTTATATACATCACGGACTACTGCAGCTCATATGAGATGGCATGCTGATCATTATAAGGAAGATGGTGCGATGCATCATTGTTCAGATTCAGAGGAGTGGAAGCAATTTGATAGAGCACATCCATTATTTTCCTCAGAGAAGGTAAGAAATGTGAGACTTGGACTTTCTATTGATGGATTTCAGCCATTTGGTAGTTCAGGCAAAAAATATTCTTCTTGGCCAATTATAGTGACTCTATATAACTTACCCCGTGGATGTGTTCAAAAGAGGAGCACATGTTTCTATCCAAACTTTTACCTGGTCCGAGAAATCCAAAGCAGAAGAGAGATGTTTTTCTTCAACCATTGATTTTTGAGTTAAAAATGCTATGGGAAGTTGGCGTGGAGACATGGGATACTTCTTCAAAACAAAATTTTCAGATTCAAGCGGCATTGATGTGGAATATAAGTGTTAGGTCCCGATAGAGAGTAAATTAAGCTAGAAGGGGGGGGGGGGTTGAATAGCTTAATCACTAATTTAAAAATTGATGTGGTGTAATAAAATTTATCCCCTTTTTGAATAGCTTTTATCGAGAGTATGAGCAGGTGTGCGGAATCAATGTAAGAGTAATACGACACACGAGATTTTATCATGGTTCGTGATGGCTAACTCAACACTTGGAGTCCACTCACCCCTACTCCAGTCCCCGAGCTCCTCCCTGGACTCGAGATTTTCTCTACCATAAAGAAACTCCTTTACAGTAGGCGGAGAAGCCTTTACAAATATATATCTTGGAGCGTAACTCCCCGTTACCTCCTCACTATAAATGTAAACTTACAAGACTCATCTTGGAGCGTAACTCCCCGTCACATCCTCAAAGTCATTGTACCCTGAGTGTAGTCTTTGAACTTCTAAACTTTTACTGGTCTTGGACAAAGGTCTTAGGTCTTGGGTCTTTCCTCTTCCTCACGGTGCGAAGACGACTAACTCCCCGTTAGATCGTCTAGGAATTGGGTCTTAGAACGAAGATAACCTCACTTCACTTTTCCTCACTGCAAAACTTAGAAAACAATATTTACGAGAAATAATCCTTGTTTATAAAAAGAGTTTTGGACTAGACACGACAAGGCCGATAATGGATATATATATATATATATATATTTAAAGAATACTTTCCGAAAGATATAGATAGATCTAAGTATACTCTTCAACTTACTCCAATACTAAAGATGAGTATTTGGTTGGAGTAAAGAAAGTCTTATAAGCGTGCTTCGCTTTAGACTTTTTCAAGTATTCTCGTGATATTGCAAATTACGAATACTTGTTAATTTAAACTCCCCGTTGAATAATACTTATAAAGATCTTCGGAGTTTAAATTGTCGTCTATGGCTCAAGGGCTTACGACTTGGGTACTTGTCCTATATGACTAACTATTGTTTATTACTTCGTATATACGTCTATAGTTGAAGTAATAAAATCAAGAAAGCTTTATGGCGAGCTCTTTAGCTATTAACTTTTCTTGAAACAACTATTCTCGTAATATAGTCTTTTAGACTAAATGAAGTCGAGAGAGTGTCTTTAACTTTAGCACAATATAATGAGATAACCAAACAATCACAACAATATAAATATTATACACTTTAAACAAATAACAACAATAATGGTGTATAAAGTATATAAATAAGTTAGTTGGCTAAGTTAGTGCTAAGTAAAGTTGAAGAATACTTTTTAGATTTTCTTCCCACGGACACAAGGTGATGGGCGGGAATAGAATCACACTATATAAAATGTATTTTGACCGTCGTCAAATATTAGCATCGATTTAGAGGTATTACGAATCTTTAGTTCATATTTAAACGTTTGATACAAATCGTTGTTCGTTTGTAACTAGGTATATATTTGAGTTTGTATATTTCGAATGATATATTTGTTCTTGTGTAATATAACTCAAATATAACCAATCTTAGTTCGTGTATATATATAATGACTTTTTAGTTCGTGTATATATATTTCGAATAACACGACTCCTTAGTTCGTGTTTGAAATAAATTCGAAACAAGAAATCTCTTTTATAAGAGATATAAGATAAAGAGCTTTAAGATGAATAGATCTACAATAATAACGAGCTCTTGTATATATAATGGTCGGTTAAGACTCCGATAGAAGCTAATATAATAACCACTTACGAAAACGATCGGAAAGTTCGCCGGAAAAATTCGCCGGAGTTTCGGTCGGATTGTGGCTTTATGGCGGAGCTTGGGCAGCCCTACGGAAGGCCTTAAGTAGTAGTGGTTGAGAGAGAGCTTGGTTGGTGGAACTAAGCTTATACAACTAAAACCTTGTATATATAAATATATATGTATGAGAATGGAGGTTTTAGAGAAGAAGTATTTGTTGAGAGTGTTTGTAAAGATGAAAGAGAGGATACTTCAAAAATTCCCAGCAACTAATTGGCTCTTTAGCTTGTGTGAAAAATGAATGGGGATGGGGTGGTATTTATAGGGAAATTTAGGGTACTGGGGTGATGTAAGATGATGTAAGGGATGATGTAAATGGAGTGGGTGAGTTGAGAGATGACTACATGGTTTTTGTCTACTAGCGTTAGCAACATGTGACTCAAAATCTCAGCACTTATTGCTTACTAAAAGTCAAGGTGCACACTCCAATGCAAACTAATTAACTATTAATTAACGAATAAGTATCGTTAATTAAATATAGCTTATCTCTAAACATCTCCAATAAATCCAACCAAAAATATGAAAAATTTATAAATAATGGAAAATGGAAATCTGTGAAGTTTGGTAATATTTGGTCAAAGTTTCCTAGGTCAAACCCTCAGTCAAACCTTCTCGGGTCAACCTTTCTGAAACACACCCCGACAAACATTCTCCAAAAATCACGAAACTTTTATCTAACATACATAAAAATGATATCCCCAAAGTTTCAAGTCATTATATCAAGTGGAAGTATTTTATCCGGAATTAAAACGATAAAATACAAAAATCCTTTTGTCGATTTGTAAAACGTTTTTGGCTATAATTTTGACTTGAATAAATAATAAAAATATATTTCCTTGAGAATAAAATAGTTCGGAGTTTATGGAAATATTTTTGAACATTTAAATTTAATAACCTTCGATAAATAAGGAAATATATGAAAACCGAGAAAATTAGTATTTGGTCAAAACGAGTAGACCCTTGACTAATTTTTGATACCAAAATACTTATAATAATAAGAATCATGGTTTTGATAATTTTACAGTGCATTCTAAGTATTAAAAAAATTCTTCGAAAAATAAGTAATTTGAGAGACCTTGGAGAAAATATTTAATAGACCAAGAAAAATGAATATTAACATTTGACTATCAAAATATTAATAATTTGATAGAGTAAATCTTTATTTTGGATATAAAGCAACTTTTGGAATAAAATATTTATTTTTGAATATTTAAAGATAATTTATTCCGCAAAATAAGAAATTGATAAATCTGGGAATAAATTACTCTAAATAAAAGATTTTGAAAATAATGTTACATGAGGATTCTAAAAAATATCAAATCTTGATAATCCTTTTTCGAACTTCATGCGAGTTTAATTTTACTATAGGAAGAGGGAGAAAAATCTTAGAGTAGCGATATTCCTCAGCATGACTATTGCTTGAATATATATTTCTTAAAAATAGGTATTTTGACACAAAGATATATAAAATGATTTTTCAAATAATTGATAGAAATAACTTTTTCATTTAAAGTTGGTGGGCTTAGATATCTCGTCCATACTCGCCCGGACATTACATATTCAGTTGGTATAGTAAGTAGGTACATGGAGAGACCTACTGTCATGCATCTAAACGCAGTTAAGAGAATTCTTCGCTACATAAAAGGCACACTCGAATTTGGGTTGGTTTATTTAAAAGATGGTGGTAACAACATGTTGTCAGGATATTCCAATAGTGATCTTGCAGGCAACACGGATGATAGAAGAAGCACGGGGGGCATGGAATTTTATCTCAATGAGAGTTTGGTAACGTGGGTGTCTCAGAAACAGCGATGTGTTGCATTGTCATCGTGTGAGGCTGAGTTCATGGCAGCCACTTCAGCTGCGTGTCAGGGAATTTGGTTGCGAAATGTCTTGAAGCAAGTGACAGATGAAGATATTGGTCCAGTGGTGATTTACTTGGATAACAGGTCAGCGATTGATTTAGCCAAAAATCCAGTCTTCCACGGGAGAAGCGAGCATATCGATATTCGATATCATTTTATAAGAGAATGTGTTGAAAGGGGGGAGATCATTGTGAAGCATGTGTGTAGTGAAAAGCAGCGAGCTGATTGTCTGACTAAACCATTGGATGTAGTTAAGTTTGAACGAATGAGGAACTTGTGGGGCATTAAGGATTTGATCAGACAAGTCTGAGATTACGGGGGAGATTGTTGCGTATTAATCTCATACTTGTCATTTGTCATTGTCGTTTTATTTTAGCTGAAGACTAAGTCAGTCACTTAGTTGAGAGTTTTTAGGATACATGTTTAATAAACGTTAAAGTCAGAGTCATGGTAGGAGAAGTAGTTGAGCACGTTGTTCATTTCCTTGTTTTTAGATAGCAGTTTCTTTTTGTTTTGCATCAGCTATATATGTAAGTTTTTGAGGAAATAAAAGTGAAGTCTTTTGGACACCCAATACTTGCTTTGTTTATCAGTTTTACAATACACAGTTTATATAAATATAGAAATATACACTCTGTATTACAATATATTTAACAGTAGTACAAAAATTGTAATAACGATTAAATTGCGAGTATACACAAAGTGATAGTTCTTTAAAGTGAATAGTTCAAGTGGTCTTCCGCCTAAGAGAGTACACATAGTGTACTTTACCCTCAAATGAATATGGGACACGTCATAAATTTTTTGAGATGCTGTTATATCCATATAATAGTAAAGAAATAGATATGTAATCATTTTTTTATTGTCTTAACATAAATGTGAAATGTAAGATTATAAAAAAATAATTGAAGGGAGGTCTTAAAGCTTATAATATGTCATGCATCTGATAAAATAAATAATATAAATTTGTTTCTTTTTATTTTTTCACCTTGATGATTTTAAATTGCAATTATCAGCAACAATGTCAAGGGCGGAACCACAACAAAGGCTATGGTGGGCTTTAGCCTAGGTAAAAAAAATATCCTAAAATTTTCTATTACTCAGCCCAAAAGTTTAGGAGTTAGCCCAACCCATTATATAATTTTTATGGGATGATACAACAGACATATACCGACTCCCGTGGCTTGAAAAACAAAACAGAGCACTCAAATTATATAAACAGTTTCCAATCCGCATGTTCTACTGCTGGTTTGGTCTTTGAATGTTGATATGCTGGTTTTGGATGTTGGTTTATGCCGCTGCAGCCTACAATCAGCAAGCAGTTTTTATATTATGTGTTAGGAATATGTCCAACTTGATGATAATACTCAAAACACTTAATAGAAATAGGTATAAGTTAAAATATAGCCATCAACGGATACCACTTAGTACAAACATCCGTTGATGGAGTAGCTTATATTTTAATAAGATTTTTGTAGCACATTTCTGTAACTCTCAATAAAGTAGAAACTTCACCTTAGTTGATTATTCAAGTCATGTTGACTTACTTAGATTGATAGGCAAAATAGGTTGGTGAATTGTAAATATTAGTATGCCTTGTAATTTTGTCTAAGTGAAGCAGTGTCAACGGATAAGAGTGGATCAACGGATAAAGGATTGTTATCTCTACATCAACGGATAAGGTCTAAACATCTCATCAACGGATAAAGTCTCTAGACTATGCATCGACGGATAAAGCTGTGTAATAAGCCATCAACGGGTAATTGAGCATCAACGGATAAAAGCTTAGCACAGAAATAGAAGTTGATGGTGACTTGACCTTAGCAGTTGACTGAGTTACAAAAAGAATGTGGCAGCCTCTTTGCAAGTCTAGAAGAAAGAAAACACTTCCAATTTGATACAAGAGTCTCAGATTCAAAGATGCTCAAACATTGGAGACTGTATTAACAGAGAAGTGAAGCAACATGTGAAGACTTTCAAGTTGTATTTTTGTTTGTACTTCACGTGTAAACTTTGGTGTTATATAAACCAAAGTAGTAGCAAGTTAGATAAGTGAGAAAATAGTTTTAGTGAATATCTTTCTTGTATTTTCTCTCTCAAACTTGTAAGCAGCTAGCACTACAAGAAAAAGGTTAATAGACATCGGTTTTTGACCGATGTCTTTGTCGGTGATGTATGTATATCGACATCGGTCAAAAACCGATGTCTATAATTTTATTAGACATCACATATAACTATTTTGACGATGTTCATGCAATGATTATTTACAAAACATGTTAGGGATAAATGAGTTTATAATCAAGTTATTATATGACATTACACATACAAGGTGCCATGAATTTTGCCACACATACATCATGTATTCTCTTGAAAGTGATGTTAATGATATTTTTCGACATCGTTTATGTTTAAACATGTGATGTCTATTTATCTAGAAGTCATCAGCTTTGATAAATTAAAACCGATGTCTTATATGTTCTTTAACATCACTTTTGGTTTAATATAAGTGATGTATGTCGCTATTTTAGACATCAGTTTTGGATTAGTAAAAGTGATTTATGCAACCTTTTTGACATCAATTTAGTTTCGATAAAAGTGATGTATATTTGGACTTTACTGAAACAAATCTGAAACTTCGTAAGTATATGTAGCCAAAAATTCAATCAACCAACCATTCAATTTATACATTAACCAACAGCACCTATCAGATCTGCAAAATAAATCAAAATAACTACCACGTTCATCCTTAACAATTCAATCTGAAAACACAAAATCACTAGCAATTCGATCAATCCGGAAAAATATACCAAAATACAAACTACCGACCTACCACTATTATTTAACTGAAGTGTTCCGATAGTACAAATTGAATGACCTTAATTAATTATGTACCAAACATAAGGCTATCACTAGAAACTTTCTAAATTAACATTTTACTATAACCGACTGTTTTCGACGGTAAATTTTATTCTATTTTTTTGTAACCTGATGACGGCCATTCTTCACAATATTTTATTCCTAAGTAATATATGAAGTTGTTTGGTTTATTGTAAAATAAGTACGTGCTAGCCTATAATATTTGCAATTCTGTATTTAAATATTAATAATTTTTTTATATATATCTAAATTAATAATTTAACAGTTATAATGTATTGTATCGGACTAAAACCAAAACCAACTTTTTTCATATTTATCCTTAAAAACATAGAATATTGTTTATAACTTATAATTGAGAATTCACTTAATTATAAGTGAAATACTGTATAACTTAATTTATGTGTTTCGTTAACTTTTTAATATTTTGCTTATCAATCAAAAGTTAAATAATAAATTATTTATACAAATATTATTCATAATTAATTTTGACTTGTAAGAGTCTGACGAACGGACACCATATCGACTTATTTCCCAAAATTAAAATATTCTGTATCTGACTTCTCGAGCTGTTTGTATACTCCATTCTCTGTTTCAATCTCTTCTTTTCTCTATTTCTTTTATTTTGCGAACTTTCTAATGATTATATTTTTCCTAATGAAAACCCATAAAAGTTAATTAAGTGGATTGAGTAACCCATAAATTTCTTTAAATTTACACATACGAGATCAAACTTTCCGCTAATTAACATTTCATATTTTCGAAGATTCCAAAAAAAAAAAAAAACTGAACCGAGTTGACATAACTAATTCTATCTCCCACCAGCTTCGGCCGGTTACAATTTCCAACACCGCGGTAACTGCATGTTTCCACCACCACTCCCGGCGGCGATCTTTGTCTTAACGGACTCGAATTCGGATATCCGGCAAGGAATTTGGATCCCACCCGGGTGATCAAACCCATATATCTTCTCCGCTTCTTTCAACAATCTCCCAAACAAGGGATGGTTAAAATACACTAATGGCACCAAAACCCTACATGCATCATCTTCTTTTTCTCCAACATATATTGCCAGGTGCCCTCTAGGCACCCTATAACCCGGGTGGGTCGCTTCCGGGTCTTGACCCACCCGGATGTACTCCGACCTATTTTTCGGAAAACAAAGACGTCTAGCACCTTGTTTTAGCAACTTCATCCAACTACAAAGCTTCGGCTTACCTTGTTTCGGGTTCGGGTCGGGTTGTCTTAAACGCTCGAATGACATAGACCTCGATTGTTTACTGGCTTTAATCCATTTAAAGATCTTTCCGAACCGTTGACCGACCCGAAATCCTTTGACTTTCTGCATGGTCTAGGTGTAGTCGTTGAAATTATTTCTGAAATGGTTGAGTGAGAAAATGCAGGAAGGTTTGGCGTCTGTGGTTCTTGATGGACTGAAAAGCTACTTATATACACATGAAAAAAGTGCGAATGTTATTTAAAATGAGTGGATTGTAGCAAGTTGAACATGTTAGGCGGGGAGTGGTCGGCACACGGTCAGGGCCACAACTCTGCGTGGACTGTGCTCTTTCTGTGGTTGTACAAGATTTTGAGATCCGAAACACAATGACACGTATTGCATCGAATCTGTTTTTATTTCCGAATCGGCCGTTTTATTACTTCATCACACTGGATTCTTTACCTTACTTTTTGACACGCATTTGAGACATCACTAAAATATCTTTAAAATATGTGCAAGAAGTGTACGTAAACAATTTGGCGGGACGGAATTAGTATGTTTTAATACTTTTTAGGGTGAGCTACGGTCGAAACCAGATATCCCGGACCAATATATGTTTTGTTCTGATTTGTTTGAATTTTACCAACTCGAATTTTAGGATACTTATCTGGTTTCGGATTTGATTTATTTGAATTTTTACCATTCCTAAATTTATATATAAATTTCGAGTTATGTGTCGAGTTATGAATTTTTACCATTCCTAAATTTATACTCCCTCTGTCCCAATTAATTGTATACGATTTCCTTTTTGGGACGTCTCACTAATTGTATACATTTCAAAAGTAGTAAATTTTTATAATATAAAACATCATTTCACCAACTACTTTCTTCCACTATCTCCATTCTTTTTATATACAAATGGCTGGGACGGAGGGAGTATATAAATTCGAGTGAATGAGTGACTAAGATCAAATTTAGCCACCATAAGCCGACACATGACACCTAGCTTATTAGAATCTTTCTTCAACTAAACAAAATATATAATTGTAAGAGATTCTACTTAAACAAATCAAAATTTGCATGCTAATTAACAACCAGATTGAAGACACGGTGACATGAGTGTTTCTTTAATTCCAGTTTGTTTCAACACCACCATGCACGGATCTAACACTCGGTGCAGTTAACGCGAATTACTCCATAATGTTTGTTAATATCGTGCTAATGAGACATCGGTTTTGCTATTTTTAAGATGTTTGTCATGAACTGCTCTAAATATCTTTAATTAAAGTTTTCCATGAATTTTTTGCAGAATCATATTCAGGTGCCCTATGAGTAGGTAGCTTCCGGATAACTTTTTCACATTTGGAAGCAGGATGGGCATTAATCCCCATCCGCCCCATCTTCGCCTGATCTCCGCACCGATGATCAGGGGATTTGGGGATTTTTTCTGGTACGGGTCGGGGGAACGGAGATGACTTTGAAACAAAAATTAGGGATAGGGTCGGGTACGATTTTTCACATTTCCCTGATCTTGAACCCCAACCCGATTTTCCCCAAATATCGGCCCAATCCCCGACCCGATTATTATATATATATATATATATATATATATATATATATATATATATATTATGATCATTTATTAATATGTTTATATACTTCTTTAGGTGCAACTTCAGTTCACACATGTTTATTGATTTAGGAGAAAATTATTTTGATTAAAATTAATCTAGCGTCATCACATTCAGAGGACAAGTACTAAACCACCTTCACAAGACAATTACTTTGATTGGAGTCTAAAAGCAACTCCAATCTTTTAAAATCCATGTTTAAGGTAAAATTTATCAATATATAACATAATAAAATATAGGGCGATTATGTAAAAAAAAATTAAATTTCAATAAGACATTTCTCTCTAATTATTATAAATCTTATGATATTGTCAATATTTGACTATTTATATATACTAGCCTTTAACCCGTGCAAAGCACGGGCGCTTATATAACTCGTAATTTATTAATTATAATTTAAATCTTAACACCATTTTATTAGTATTTTAGTATTAATAATTTGGATTTTAGTTAAATTATATTAACCACTGATTATATCTTCTAACGGAAATTTAACTTTCACAATTTATTATCTATCTATAATTATTTTCTGATATTAATATGTGATAGTTTATTATTCAATTAATTTTAAATCAAAATTTTCATATTTCATATATCTTCATATTTTACGTAATGGTTCATGTTTGTAATGAAATAGAACACGTTAGAGTTAAATTTCGAGTAGAATACGTTATGATTAAAAAGTAGCGTCTCTAATTATTTATATGTATTTTAGACAAAAGATATTCAAAATTGTATATTTATAATTAGTTATACATTTATCTATAAATTTTTTTTAATATTAATATATGTTATTAACAGTAGTTTCATCTTTTTCAACTAATTATAAATTATATTTAAAAAGATATTAATATACACAAGGAGTGTTTTTAGTATATGAAACTGTTTAATAGCTATCTACATGTTGTAGACTTTTAGTTTTAGAGGAGAGTACCAAACCAAAATTTTGTACGACTACAAATTATACCTATGTTGGCTTTTTATAGTATAGTATAGATAGTCAACCTTTTGTGTGTAGGTTGTATTTGGCCGATAAAGGACTAGATTTGACCTTATCTGTTATTATATTAAGTAATATATTTATTTATTTATAATAAACTTAAATAATAATTATATATTATTTTAAAATATAATAAATAATATATTCACTACCATCTCAAAAAGTATCTTGTAAATGAGAAACGTTGACAAAGACAAAAAAGTTATAAATTAAATGAGAATTATATCCAACATAGTTCTAACATTATTGAAAAATACCCTAATCAGATTCAGGTTTTAACATATATAAATTTCGGCATCATCGATACTGTGAAAAGGTGAGACTAGAGGTGGCAATCGTTTCGTTTCGTGTACTTTCATTTCGTGTATTTTCGTGTTTCGTGTACTCGAAGGTGAAACCCGTATCCGTCCGTTATTAATTTCGTGTACCTAATTTGAAACCCGTATCCGTTTCGAATCGTTTCGTGTATATTTCGTGTACTTTTCGTGTATATTATATATATAAATATTAATATATTTTTTAATCAAAAAATGGATTTAATATATATTTTCCTTTATTAATTTATTAAATGTGAATAATATATATTATACTTATATACAATTCTTTATAAATTTGTTAATGTATCTACAATATATACCCACACATACATATAAATATATACTTTATACTCAATTATATATTTAATATATCATTACATATATATAATATATATAATCTACAAATATTTCGTGTACTTTCGTGTATTTCGTGTACCCCAAATGAAAACCCATATCCGACACGAAATCTATCGTGTAATTTCGTGTTCGTGTACTTTCGTGTTTCGTGTATCGAAAATCAAAACCCGTATCCATTTTTTTCGTGTCGTTTCGTTTCGTGTTAGCGTGTTACGTGTCAAATTGCCAGGCCTAGGTGAGACAGCTGGGTTCTTTACCTAGCTTCCTGGAACATGCCCGTATCATTCGTTTATCTATCTGGAAAAGATAAATTTCAACACCACTTGCGTGCTCCTCTATTTCAGTGCATAGTTTTTAATTTTTGTCCGACCAACTTGACGTGTATAAAAGCAAATTTAAATTTAATTAGATACTTCCTATCCTTTTTTATTGTTAGGTTTCTGTTTTTATTGATTAAATTGACTAATCGAAAATTATAAATCACATTTTCATTATTTTAAAAAACTAAAAATTACATGTTTAAGTTGTTTAAAAGGTTATTTTCGATGACATATTCTTTTTGTTTTTTCAATTGATATAATGTTAATAAATTTTTGTCAAATTTTGGTTAATTTGACCGGGACAAAACCAAATCTGACAAATAAAAAGGGACGGATGGTGTGATATAAGCTCTTGATTAAATGTTTCCTTTAACGAAATATGCAAAATTTCATTTTAGTGCTTGATAATTGCCTCTCTCTCCGTACTATATAATACTATTAAAATCAAAATATTAAAAGTTTATTAACAGACCGCTACTTCTAGTAATTCCATTTCTAAAAATGATAATCTTCATGTTTTCTATCTTCATGTTTTCTATTTTATGTAATTTAAAATAAACTTGCATAATTATTCAATTAAGGAGCCTAAATATGATTATCCAGTTTGTATTACTTCTATAATATCCCTATAAGCGTGCGTACGTGTGTGTATATATATATATCAACTGGATTATATGCATGCGTCTCGGATGCAGCTCACACACTGATGCAATTTATAATAATATTTTTTTTTATGATGTTGCATGCCTACATATTCTTAATTCTGATAATGAGTTAGTTGTCTGGTCAAACAACTACAACATCATCGTAATCCTACATTAGGTTTTGTTGGTGTCCTGACCACAGGAACAATGTAGGTTACAGTATTTGTCTCTTTTCACCAGTCGAATTGTCTTGATCGGTCTTTCCAAGAATCTAGCTCAGGGTCATTCTTACACCCTGCTCCTGAGTTTTAAAAAGGGAGGAAAGCAAGTGAAGAGGAATTAAAGTTATCTAACTTTCACTCCTACTCGTGCTCCCGAGTTTTTTAAAAGGAGGAAGGCGAGTGAAAGTGAGTGAAAATATAGCATACTTTCACTCCAAAAAACTTTCACTCCAAAAGTGGGATGAAAGTGAAAGCACACTTTTAAACTACGAATAAGGTTATGTAAATCAGAAACTATTTTACATGGTTGTGCATTTAGATTTTGAGTATTTATATCAACTCCAGAGTATTAGGCAGAAACGTTCAATTAATTTCTACGTACGATACTCAAATGTGTTGAGATATTTTTTTTGAAATGCCAAATATTTATATTTTTAATCAAAACATATTTAAATTGTTGAAATAATCTTGAACTTAGTTATTACTTATTTGTTTTGTTTAATTAGCAATATAAAGCCCATGTATTTGTTTTTAAACCGGAGGTGACTAATTAAGTCAGTTTAGTTTTGGTAAGAGTTTAGTGGAGTAGTGCTCGCAGTTTCAATGAGTCGGGAAGTTGCTGGTTTAGCTCCTAGTTTTTAGCCACCACTCTGGGTGTGCGTTGAGTATATATTTGCATGTATTTGTTTCAATTTTTATTATCAATATTTGGTATCAGAGCAGGTGAGGTGCTCATCAGCCATCAGTGATGGTGAAGCCACTGTTGACGTATGTTTGAGTGACCGCTGGGTGGCTGTGCTGTAAAGAAGAAAGCTACTGCACGCAGTGGCATGATGGTGGCGAACATGCATGTGTAGTATGGGATGCATGTGTAGTATGTGGCTGTCGAGAAAGACGAGATGAGCCGTGTAAGAGAGGGAGTTCTTTGGACTTCGAAGACTCTATGGTCTCGAGTAGAAGATGCAACAGAGTGGTTGCAGCACAGAAGGAGACAGGCAAGATTGTCATGGCCCAGGCCCAAGTGACGAGGGGCTGTCATGGAGGGGTCGGAGAATGGATATCAATCCAGTGAGTGGAGGTGTTGTGTTAAATTATAATTAACCGCAAGCGTACGGTGTCTGTTGTAGTGCAGACTGACAAATGCGGGTCGTATCCTCAAGTAAACAGAAGTTACCAATTTTATTCAGTTATATTCAATTGTTTCCAGAACAAAACAATTATTGAATAAATTTTAACTAACTAAATAACACTAACTAAAAAGACACTAAATTAATATATTTAAAACCTAGGTCAAACAGGTCCACCATGCTTACACAATAATTAGCTCTAAGCTAAAGCAATTAAAGTGATCATGCAACTAGAGTTTCTTAATCTCTCTCAAGTATCAACACTCTCAAAACATTCTTACACAAATAATCACTTTTAGTAATTCAGCTAATCAGGTAATTAAAGCAATGTTAATCACTCTCGAGTATTAACCCTCTCAGAAATCTAATGATGCTCTCGCATTCAAATTCAATCCTACTTATTGTAAGTGTGCCTCTAGTAGTATATCTCTCGTATACTTCTGTTCGCAAAAAATCAACTCATGATATCGGCCAATCACACAAATCAATATTAAAACATATCAATTAGAATTGCCACAACATATCAAATCACTATAAAAATCATGCCAATATAATAGTGCAAATATGGCTTCCCTTTAAGCCCTAGAATACACTACTCGATACTATTTAAACAAGTAAAACAACTAAGAGTATCTCCAAGTATGAAAAGCCCTTAGCCAAAAGTCTAGTTGACTTAACAAAATTAAAAATTATGGCCAGTGTCTACAAAAAACAGCACTCCAACGGTTAAATAAATACCCAAAAACCTAATCATATTTTTTAAATTGCTCAAATCTTTTGTTGAGCGAAGATAGAGCAGTATCAACAATGTGTAAAAAGTAATTAACACGAAAAAAATCTTCAGCAACTTGAATTGGCTCATCACTTGTACTCTCATCAATGAACCTCTTTTTTCTACGAACACGAGTTTCACGAAAAGTTGGTTCCACCCCCATTTCTAGAGCAATCTTTCCAGCTTCATCTTTTGCATTTTTGAAACCATTGTTCCTGTACTCTTCAAAAAAGTGTATAAGACGTTGTAATAGAGTAATACATGCATCAATATCCATATCCTTACTTTGGAGAATTTTACTAACTTTATTCACTTTCTGTAGAATCTTAAACCAAATAACCATGCCCACAAGAAAATCAAAGTTTTGAAGATCAAAATTAACTAAAGAACTTGCATCACTTGTGGTGGTGGCATCAACACTATGTTCAACTAGATGAAGTAACGCATCTCTTATTTGTGGAACTTGGAATCTTATTGCCTTGACGCTAGAAATACGACTTTCCCACCGTGTATCCGACCATGACTTTAATGCAAGCCCATTCCCATTTTTATCCTTCACATAAGATTTAAGAACCTCCCATCGTTTTGTAGAACCATAAAATAATTTATAAATTCGTTGTACCACTCCAAAAAAAGATTTAGCTTGAATTGAACTCATTGCCATATCACAAAGTGCAAGATTAAGAGAGTGACAACCACATGGAGAGTAAAATGCCCTAGGATATTCTCTTAACACCCTAGCACTTACACCTTTGTATTGTCCTTTCATATTTGAACCATTGTCGTAGCCCTGCCCTCTCATATCAGTGAGATCAAGTTTCAAATCTCTAAGAGATTCTTTAAGTTGAATGAAAAGTGCATCTCCAGTTGTTTCACTAACCTTCACAAATTCAATAAAAAACTCTTCCACTGAAATTGGAGTAGTAGAAATATCAACACATCTTATTATAAGACTCATTTGTTCTTCATGACTAATGTCAGGAGTACAGTCAAGAATAACAGAATAATATTTAGCTCCCTTCACAGTAGAAATAATTTTTTTCTTGAGTTCAGTGGCCAACAGAAGTATTAGTTCGTTTTGGATGTTATGGCCAAGATAATGAACACGATGTATCTCTTTCTTTCGAATACGCCTAAGGTGCTCTTCCATTATTGGGTCAAACTCAGCAATCATTCGAATTATACTTAAAAAATTTCCACTATTATCATCATCGAGTTTTCCACTCCTCCCACGAAAAGCCAAATTACTACTAGCAAGAGTTTTAATAACACACGTGATTCTCTTCAAAACTTCACCCCAATATTTTTTTTCTTCAGCTATGATTTTTTGATTATAAGAATCAATTGTCAACTTCTTTTTCAACCTTGTTTCTAACTCCATCCAATCTGTCAAACTATTTAAATGATTGTTACTCTTTTCATGCTCATCTAGCCTAGAGTAGATATTTTTCCAATCATTATATCCCATAGTTGCTGTTGTTAAAGGACTTGATACAACCTTTTCCTTTTTAAATAGCACGCAACAAAAACAGAACACCTTATCTATCTTCCGAGAGTACACAAGCCATGACCTATCAAGTTTTTCTCCATTCAGTAAAGATCGGGTGTAGTGTTTGTTACGAAAACTCCTATTTTGTTCATTAACAGGATATGCTTCCTCCAAAACTCTTATTGAACCCTTTTCTACCAAAAAATCAATCTTTCTTTGTGACATATTCTTCTCCCAATTTCCCGGATCAATCAAATCACTTAAATTTTCATCCATAGAAATATCAGGCAAAACATCACTATTCATGTTATTCAAATTTTCAGCCAAATGTTCATCAGCAGTTATATCATTAAAATTTTCATCCACAAAATTCTCAGGAAAATTAGTATCAACATTCAAGTCATTGATATTTTCATCCACTAACTTCTCAGGCAAATTATCATTAACAGTGACATTCTCACTTGAATTACCCAATATATTGATAGGTTTCACATACCTATCCATAGATCCTTGTAAAGATTGTGTGAGTTTGTTTTGCATCTCTTTTTTCTTTCTCTTGAAACATCCTGAATCATGCTTCCTTTTACCCGTCATTATGCTAACACCTGTAATATACTACAAAGAATCAAAAATATGTAGTATATAGTATAGTAAATTAATTTTGAATTAAAAATCTCAAAGTAGAGAAGAATTAAAGAGATCACTATATATTACCTTTGCTGGCTTGCTGCTCTGGTTCTATATCTGCTCAATTGAGCGTATTAGGTTTTCTACCTTTTTGGATATATTAAAGACTTAAAGTGATTTAAAATATTGAAAAACATTATATTTTATTGAGCTTTTATCTATTTTTTATTCTATTACATGGGCCTAAAGTTAAAGGACTGTATATATAGGAGGCCCCTGTATGGATGGAGGCCCTAGGCAAATGATTGGGGAGACTCCCCCTGGAGACGCCTCTGCTCCAACCATAGCAAGCCCTTGTCTATAATTATAGCCATCCCCTTGTGGATGACTATATTTGTCGAAACACTACAGATCTGTAGTGAATTCCACGTCATCTACCGCAGTTTATTATCCTCCTTCCCGCTGATTACAAATTATTTATTACCATATTAAACTGATATATTCTATTTTTAACAATATAAATATTAATAACATACTATTTTTATATTATAGCCAATACCATTGAAGCACAATGTCTTACAGGTTCAGCAAGTTTTACATAATGTCTTACAGGTCCAATTTAGCCAACGATTATAGCCAACGTCATTGGAGATTCTCTAATAAAATCAAAGAAAACATAATAAAACTAACAAGAGAAAAGAAGAAAACTACATAATGAAACTTTTAACCTTCATTGTTGTCATCCAAGAAAAGTTTTAGTCTCTCCATAAGTCTCTCTAATCAAACCCTGATTCTAATCTAATATTATACCAAAATAAAAACTAATCATATCTCAAATAATAAAAGTATTTTAATATTGAAAACAATAAACAAATAGAAATCCAAATTCAAGTAGGATTCTCTCTCATAATTTGTAACTTTCTTTACTGCTCTTTACCTATTGAACCTTACTTTTGGACCACTTCTGAATTAAAAGAAATTTCATAAGTTTCGCGTGGGCTGTAAGATCGTCCAAATCCGACATCCGGAACTCTAGCCCAAATAGTGCACAAATCGGGTAGAACCCAACATAAATCCGAATTTTAATAGAATTTAGCTCCAAAATAGCTAATTTTCTTCAAATTCATCTCAACTTGGAATTCTTTATTCCCTACAATAAAACATGAAAATATATTAAATATCCAAATCAGTGCAAAATCTTCATATATATGAGAATAAAATCAGACAGAATATATATAAAAATATATACTATCAGGAGGTTGAGACCTCGAAATTGCGGAGGTAGAGACCTCAATATTAAGCATACTCATGAGCCCCAATCGGGACTGATCATGAGCCTTCATGTCTTCATCATCCTCTGATGAGGTGAGGGAACCCAAACATCTTCTGTTGGGGTGAGGGAACCCAAATTAGGGGGCGTAGACCTAGAGAGAGTGCCCACAAGAGACTTAGTGAATAAAATGGATAACCTATTAGATGAGGCCAGCTTGTAGTAATGATGATGAGACATGAGAGCCCAGCTGAAAAATGAGCCCTAGAATGATGACCCCTAGACTACCGGTCCTGATCATAGCGAGGCCAACGTAATGAGGCCAAGAGATAGCGAACCCAAGGCTCATTGTTGATTCTCATAATGACCCCTAGGGTGATGACCTCTAGGATGATGACCCCTAGGGCGGTGACCGTGGGGTGATGACCCCTACGATGATGACCCTACAGAATTAATCCTTTAAGTCTTCATAAATCTTTTAAGTATAATGAGAGGTGGACTTGTAGAATAAGAACTTGGTCCAATTCCCATTTTGAGTTTGAGAGCAAATAATTTCATTAATAGAAGTTAGTAGTACCTAAATCAACTATAATAAATATTAAAAATTCACAAATTAAATCCAAACTTTGGCCACCGCCAGTTCTTCAGAATTTACAAATAAAATACAAAATTTGTGAAGTGAATACGAGAACACTGGAGAATCGCAACACCTCTAGGCATTATCCCATATGTAGAGCTTATCTTCTACCCTGGCCACAGGAGGTAGCGGCAGATCATTTACCAGATAAACTCTGGCTTAAAGTCTTCTGCGGATAAATTTGCAATTGAGCACTTGCACTATCTGAAGATTTGTCAAGTTACCGATGCTTGGAGAAGGAATGCCAAATAAACTCTGGCTTGGAGTTCCTCTGCAGATAATAATAACCAAAAAAAAATATTTACCTCATTGTACTAACATTACTATCTACACAATCTGTCACAGTATGAATAATTACTACCATTCAGAACTATAAGAAAAATTTCATGCATTTAACAAGAATTAAGTTTGCTGAATTTCATGAAACTAAAAGCAAGCAGAATTAAGGAAGAACATACATGCCAACGACAAGATAATCAGGTGAATAGGTGACCGTTGTCCAGCTACATGGATCAGCTGCATCAGAATCCCACTTAGCTAAAACCCCATGAGGATCCTTCAAAGCAGCTTTAATACTCATCAAAGCTTGCACTGTAGTAATTGTATAATAAAAAAGAAATTAATTACCTTCAACATTGACTCCTTTAGCAGAAGTCCATAAGCTCAGGTAAATCACAAAACAAAACACATGAGATAAAGGAATATTATTGAATAATGAAGAACATCCATATTTTTAGTAAATTTAATATTAAATAAAAACCACTAATTTATATATGGTTCAAAAAGATTATTTGTTAACTACCATTAGATAGTAATGATGTATAATTTATTTTCTAATTTTGTATGTCATCCTGTAAGTATAAATAGGTTCATACAAATTGTTGTAATCAAGTTGAAGAGATATATATTTTTACATATATTTTATACTCTTTTATCTTCTCAGCACTATTAGCAATTAACTCAAATACCCAACATTTTGGTATCAGAGCCTCAAGATCAAAAGGCCTATATCATACTTCCGCAATATAATATATAAATATGTCATTTTCTCAACAACAAGTTATTCCCATTTTTAATGGAGAAAACTATAAATTCTGGAGTATTAAAATGAAGGTGGTTCTACAAGCAAGCCCACACTTATGGAATGTTGTAGAAACTGGCATACCTCAAAATGTTGCAACTGAAGCCACCACCACATCGACACAGGCATCAACACAGGTTGATTGGCCACAAAGAGATGCAGAGGCATTAGCCAAAATTCATCTTGCAGTAACAGATACAATATTCCCCCGAATAATGAATGTTACCTCAGCAAAACAAGCATGGGACATCTTGAAAGCTGAATTCGAGGGAAATGAGAAAACGACAAAAATAAGGCTTCAGAATTTGAGACGTGAATTCGAGAATCTCAAGATGAAAGATGGAGAGGTAATTAAGGATTACTCTTCTCGAATTATAAAGTTAGTGAATGAATTAAAATCAAATGGTGATAATATTACTGACCAAAGAGTTGTTGAAAAAATACTGGTTAGTTTGTCCGAGAAATTTGATACAATGGTGACTGTGATAGAAGAATCTAAGGATCTCACGCAGTTAACTATCTCGGAGTTGATAGCATCCTTACAAATCCACGAGGATAGTCAAAAAGAAATGAAACATCGGGTGAAGGAGCTTTTCAGTCAAAACATAAAGCTTCATCATTCAAACAAAATAAAAGAGGAGGAGCACCTAGAAAGTGTATTCCTAGCAACTTCAAAGAATTTGAGAGAAAAGCCAAATTTTCTCCATGTTCGATTTGCAAGAAAACAAATCATGCTGAAAAGAATTGCTGGCACAAAGGAAAAACTCAATGCACTTATTGTAAGAAATTCAACCATACCGAGGATGAATGTAGAGTCAAAAATCAGCAAGCAAGTAGATCAGAGACAATGGAGGACGAGAATAAATTATTTTATGCATGTCAAAATTCAACAAATCAGAAGGATGCATGGCTTGTTGATAGTGGTTGTACTAATCATATGACCAAACACTCTCACATTTTCACCGAAATAGACTCCTCTATTAAAGTACCGGTAAGAATGGGCAATGGAGAAATGGTGAAATCTGAAGGTAAAGGTACCATCACTATTCAAACAAAGAAAGGAGCAAAACACATTAAGGACGTTCTATACGTTCCTAATCTCGATCAGAATTTACTCAGTGTTCCTCAAATGATGCAGAATGGATATTCAATTCATTTCGAAGGAGACACATGTGATATTTATGATCCAGAAGGGAATAACATTGCTTGCATAAAAATGCTACAAAAATGTTTCCCTATTCAATGGCAATACAAGATACAAGAAAAGTCAATGCAGGCAAAAACAAATGAGTTAACATGGTTATGGCACATGCGCTTTGGACATAGTAATCTACAAAGCTTGAAATTTCTTTCGAGCAAAAATATGGTCAAAGGTCTTCCTCTAATTTCAGAAACTATTGGTGTATGCGAAGGATGTCAGTTTGGGAAAATGTCTAGAAAATCTTTTCCTACTGGACAAGCATGGAGAGCATCAAAGAAATTAGAATTGGTACATACAGATGTCTGCGGACCTATGAGGACTTCCTCACTTGATAATAGCAAGTATTTTATACTGTTCATTGACGACTACTCTAGAATGACTTGGGTATACTTCCTGAAAGAAAAGTCGGAAGTATTTAATATCTTTAATAAATTTAAGAGCCATGTTGAGAAGGAGAGTGGTTGTAAAATCAAGTGCCTAAGGAGCGATAACGGGACAGAGTATACCTCATCAAAATTTAAAGCATTTTGTGAAGTGGAAGGTATACATCGACAAATGATCGTTCCGTATACACCTCAACAAAATGGTGTAAGTGAGAGAAAAAATAGAACCGTGATGGAGATGGCAAGATCAATGTTGAAAGATAAAAATTTGCCAAATAAGTTTTGGGCAGAAGCCGTCTACACAGCCGTATATCTTCAGAATCGTCTACCTACAAAGGCAGTTAATAAAAGAACACCTCTTAAAGCATGGTCTGGGCATAGACCATCTGTTAGTCACTTGAGAATATTTTGATGTATATGTTACATCTATGTACCAAGTGAAAAGCGTCATAAACTAGAAGGTAAAGCTGAAAAAGGAATATTTCTTGGCTACAGTTCACAGTCCAAGGGATATCGGGTTTACAACCCACAAAATAATAAAGTTCAAGTCAGCAGAGATGTTGTATTTGACGAAGATGCTTCTTGGGATTGGGAGCATGATGATATCAAGGAAAGATATGTTGTGACTCAACCAATTAATACAGAACCTACACATGAAATAGTTGGTCAACATGAACAACATTTTCAGGAGGAGTCTGAGAGTACTTCAGATGATCCAGACTCACCAAGGTATGAATATGATAGTTTTTCTGATTCACCACCAACAAAAACTCGAAGACTATCAGATATATATGAAAATACAGACAGAATACCTGATCTAAATCCCGAGCAAGTTCAGTTTTGTTACTTTATCTCGGATGAGCCAAATAATTATGAGCGTGCAGCTCAGCACAAAGAATGGAGAGATGCAATGAAGGAGGAAATCTCCATGATTGAAAAGAACCATACATGGGTTTTAGTAGATAAACCACCACACAAGGATACTATTGGCGTAAAGTGGGTATACAAAACCAAGCAACATCCAGATGGTTCAATACAAAAATACAAAGCAAGGCTAGTAGTGAAAGGCTACTCACAACAGTTTGGAGTAGATTATAATGAAACTTTTGCGCCTGTTTCCAGACAGGACACAATTAGAGCAATACTTGCTCTCGCAGCCCAGCGTAAATGGAACATTTACCAGCTTGATGTGAAATCGGCATTTCTAAATGGATTCCTGGAAGAAGAAATTTATATTGAGCAACCACCAGGATTCATAATAAAAGGAAAGGAAGACAAAGTCTTAAGATTAAAAAAGGCTTTGTACGGACTTAAACAAGCTCCACGGGCATGGTATAGTCGGATTGATAAATATTTTCATCGACAAGGATTTAAGAAAAGTCCAAATGAAGCTACCTTATACATCAAAGTGGAAGGACCTGATATATTAATTCTTTCTCTTTATGTTGATGATCTTATTGTCACAGGAAGTAATCTTTCAATGATTACAAAATTTAAGCAACAAATGATGAAAATGTTTGAGATGACGGACCTGGGGCTGATGAACTATTTTCTAGGAATGGAGATTGATCAATCTAAAGAAGGAATCTTCATTTGTCAAGAAAGATATGCAAGAAACATCTTAAAGAAGTTCAACATGGAATGGTGTAAACCAATCTCAACTCCACTTGCTCAAAATGAAAAATTGAGTAAGGATGATGATTCAGGGGAAGCTGACTCCACACGTTATAGAAGTATAATAGGCAGTTTATTGTACTTAACTGCTACTAGGCCAGATTTGATGTATGCCACAAGTGTTCTCTCCAGATTTATGCAGAAACCAACACAAGCTCACATGAAAGGAGTAAAGAGAGTCCTTCGCTATGTGAAAGGAACCACAAATTACGGGATATGGTTCAACTCTACTGAAAATCCTGAACTGATTGGATATTCAGACAGTGATTGGGCTGGATCAATAGATGATATGAAAAGCACTTCAGGTTATGTGTTTTCACTCGGAAATGGTGTCTTTTCTTGGTTAAGTCAAAAACAAAATACAGTTGCACAATCAACAGCTGAAGCAGAATATATAGCAGCATGTGCAGCAGTTAACCAAGCAATTTGGCTTAGAAGGATACTCTCAGAATTGGGTGAGAAACAAAAATCAGCAACTAAAATATACTGTGATAGCACATCAGCAATTGCTATTGCAAAGAATCCGGTTCAACATCGCAAGACCAAACATATTAAAATAAAGTACCACTTTGTGAGAGAAGCTGAAAATAGAGGAAAAATCAGTCTAGTTCACTGCAACACTGAAGAGCAACTGGCTGATATTTTCACTAAAGCACTTCCAAAACCAAAGTTCGAAATTCTCAGGAATAAGCTCTGCATACAAAGGAAGTTCTTCAAGGAGGAGTATTGAATAATGAAGAACATCCATATTTTTAGTAAATTTAATATTAAATAAAAAACACTAATTTATATATGGTTTAAAAAGATTATTTGTTAACTACCATTAGATAGTAATGATGTATAATTTATTTTCTAATTTTGTATGTCATCCTGTAAGTATAAATAGGTTCATACAAATTGTTGTAATCAAGTTGAAGAGATATATATTTTTACATATATTTTATACTCTTTTATCTTCTCAGCACTATTAGCAATTAACTCAAATACCCAACAAATATGTTACCTCGGTCAGACAGCATCAGAATCTTATAACCTTCCTTATTGGATATATATTAACATTGTAATTATCATAACAAGAATAATAACAGCAGTGCAAGAAAAAGCCTTGAAAATGTTTTGTATCTGAACAGAGACAAACTAATAAAGCACAACATATATACAATTCTAATGACAGAATGACGAATATAGATCATTCGCCGGAAAACAAATTCACATACCATAATAAAAAAACTGAATATAATTCAATAGAAGTAGAAAACTGCAGGATAATTTAAGATGCACAAATCAACACAAATACATATTAGTCCATATTAAGTGTAAATATGAAACTGACCTATGATAAATGCATTTATTTTAGAAGTGGGGTACCACATCACAGATTACTTTTTCAAATTTAAAACCAAACACCCATTAACAAGTAAAACTAAAAAAATAATCTATGTTGAGCATGATTGGATAGCCCAGTGGTGGGTTTATCCTCTGTTGACCCGGGGCACCCGGGTTCGACTCTGGCTCACCCCGAGAATTATTAGAACAGATACTAAGTTGTAAGGCATATAAGCCTGCATTGTCAAAAAAAAAAAAATAATCTATGCCCAAAAAAACAAAAACAAGAAAACATCTATCCATGCAATTAAACCCCTTTAACAAAACATAAAAATATTATTAGAAAAATATTTGTAATAAGTCAAGAGCATACGATTTTATCAGGTGAGTAAGAGATTGAATGGTCGCTATTACCCGACAATCTCTCTTTTTTTTTGCTAAATGACAAACTCTCCTTTTGAGACCACCACTTCGGACAAAGACTCTGATGAGCCATGATTCCCTAACTGGTGTTGTTCCATTGGAGAGTAAATTGGCAGCACGATACACAAATATCTATGAGCCTATAACTCTTATTAACATGCTTGTGTATAAGTTTATATATAGACGCACTATAACCTGGAGATTGGAGGGGAGCTATATACCACTGTTCTGATTGTTTTGAATCTTACATACATTAGTACAGTCCCTAAAACTAATCATATAGTTCTTAGTGACTTTTTATCGAACACCTAATACACATTATTCGAACACAAACATATAACACGAAATCAAGTGCGAAAACATACTTTTAAACACACAAATCAGTAATAAATAGATACATCAACACATACATCAGCTAGATTAACAAATCATTCATCTAAATCAATCTACAAATTACACAATTTAGCAAGATAAATGAAAAACTTTCAAATGGATCAATCTCGAACATGTATGCTTAGATTAATTTAGGTTTGAAAATCATTGCAAATGGTAGAAGAAATCGTTGAGATGCGTGGATTGGATATTGAGCTTGTAAGAAATCGCCGGAGTTGAAGATGGGGATATACAGCGTGAGTATGAATCAAAGAGGGAAGACGTTTTTGTTTTACTGTTTTTCGTGTGCCCATGGGCACATGCTAAGTGCGGAAAATTTTGTGCTTGGATCATTTTGATTGGCTCCTATTTCATAATAATGGTGGACCCCCTGCAAATGCACCAACCACACCAATCAAAATCTCCTAAATACAAAAATTTTCGCGCTTAGCATGTGCCCATGGGCACACACTAGCCAAACCTTTAGAATGGAATGAATTAAAGAATGGACGATTCCACTCCTTCGGCCCAACCAAACAACAATTTTTTTGTTTGGCTGAATGGACCATTCCATTCCATCCAAAATCCATTCCATTCATGCCAACCAAACAGAGTGTAAGGTTCTAGTGCAAAACCCGAAATTTTAAATAAATTTTCAGGATCTAAATTTTAATACATTCTTTCTGAATCTTTGTTTGTGTTCAAAAATAATTTTACATATTTTTGCATTGTTTGTGTGTATTCAAAAATAATTTTCAAATATAATATATAAATATGATAGTTTTGTTATATAAAATGAAAATGTGAATTCTTTGAAACGAATAAATTATTCCACACACATTTCGTAAAACACATGTATCATATCCTCGCTTGTATAATTTAATTTCACATTATCAATTATCAGTCTCATCAACAAAACCTCCCGTGATATACCCAACGGACAGAGCGGGGCATGAGGGTGTGCAGGTTGTTCAACGGAACAGGGCCCTCAAATATTACGGGCACAATTTTTATGTAGGTGTATATATGTATGTATAGTTAAAATGAAAAAAATAGTAAAAAAAATAAATTTTATTTTTAAGATTAAAAAATTGTAAATGAAAAAAATTGAAAAGTATTATACACTTCAATAATTTTTAAATGTTATCTTGAATAAGTTATATAAATTCTAAAAAATATTAATTATATCATAATCATGTTAATAAAAATAAATACTTGTATTGAAAAATAATTGTATTGAAAATTGTCACAGTTAGATAAAATTCTAATTTAACTACTAACTTCAATAACTTCATTAAAATTAATTAATTTAACTACTTATACTATTTTTTTCTTTCTTGATGACCATATGCAGTAATTATATTATTAAAATAATGATTCAATCTTTAGTAACTAATTTATTTTAATTTATATTCATTTTTAATTTATACATGCATATATATATATATATATATATATATATATATATATATCAAATATGAAACAAGTAATTTAAATATAAAATGTAGACTATAAAAATAATTTATTGTAAAATGTAGACTATAAAAAAATTATTAGTGGGTTTGCTTCAAAAAATGCTAGAAAAACAATTTTCAGATAATTTTATCTATGTATTTGTTTTATTTCTTTACAATTTTCAGTTAATTTTTATAATATGAAAAAAAATATTTTAATATGATTTTTACAGTTTTGTGTCAATATTTATTACTGCATGTACTCATATATTTTTAGACTATTAGGGCACATTTTTTACATTTTGCACAGGGCACTTCAAATCTCAGGCACGGGCCTGCCCACGGATGAAATCCACACAGATGAAGTGCTTTGGTTTTGTACACGTGCTGCATCAAAAAGCCAAATGGGACCATTTAGAAAACGAGATAAGGGTGTGGGACTAAGAGCATCTCCAAGAGCCTCCTTGTTGGCTCCTAAATATAATATAAAAAATGTGGCTCTTAGTAATTTAGGACAAAGTTAAGAATGTAAACTCCAACAATACTCTCTACATCTCTTCTCTATTTCATATTTTATTCATATATTGGGCTCCACTATAACAAAAGAGAGGGAAAGATGGAGGTTGATTGGAGGGAAGGATTTTTTTATTGTGAAAAAATAAGTTAGGAGCCATGTGGTGGCTCTTAACTTTGAGGAGAGAGCAGAGAGAAACAAGAGACTCTTAAGATTTAAGAGCCACTTAAGAGTCTCTTTGGAGCAACATTTTGGTTCTCCCTCCTCAAATCTCAAATTAGAAGCCTAAATGAAGAGTCTCTTGGAGATGCTCTAATAGCACTATCGGCATGCACTCAAAATTGTAAGCTTAATCATTTGAAGATAACCCACAAGGCCCACAATCACTAATCACGTATTAGGATAACTTAGGGCTTGATTAGGAATAAAATTGCTTAGGAAGCAAAACCTTAAATTGTTTTAAAGTTTTTTGTGATATTTGATCAAATAAGTATTCCTATGCAATTGTATTAAGATTGTGAGTATTTAGGAGAAATGTCTTAGTCGATGAAAAATATACGGTACTAATACAAAATATTTCTTCTCTTTTATCTAAATAATTAGTAATAATTAACTTTTGATTATAATTTTAAAAACGTTACACATATATTAAAATAAAATTCAAGAAAAAGTTGCTAACAAAAAAAGTTAAATGTTAAATGGGCTGGAAAACTGCAGGGAGGGAGTAATGTTAAATGTGTGATTGATATCCTTGATGCGTCTCTAAAATTTAAACATCATTTATTTTAAAATTATGAAAAAAAAATTATTGTTGAGTAAGAAGTGTGTTAAGGACCACTCTAATATACTTTTACTTGAGGTAAGAATGTGACAATTAAAGTGTTAATTATGCATCGTAAGTCTTCTTATTAATTAAAAGCTGATTATACAAGAGTGAAGCTCAAGATAACTTCTTGCCCTCAAGTACAAAAGCTAGAATCTTTGTCTTAGCCAGTCATGTTTTGCCAAAAACAAATCTTCATTCACATTCTAGCACCGTTTTCTTTGTCTTTTTCAGTTTCTGGTGGGTGGTAGTGAAGTAAATAATAAAGCTACCACCGTTTTCAAGGCCCCTCTACCGATCTTCTCTCTTGGGTAAGCTTTTCTGGGAATCAAGATTACTCCTTGAATATATGCACATGCTAGCAGAAAGAAAATCACTGCATGGTAGGAATGTCTTTATATGAAATCATGATGCATGTCTGCATTTTTTTCAGTTTGATTTTTGAGTAGAAGAATGGTTAGATCTTATTTTCTTTGTGTTCTTAATTTTGTCTGAAGAGTAGGTAATTAACATCAAGATCTGCATCTCAGATTGATCATATCGGTGCGCGATGATCAGTTGCATGATAATTAAGTAGGGTTCTTGGTTGAGGAGAATCTTTATACATCAAGGTTCTTTTATAATTTTCCTAATATTTTTAAAATCTGTTCTGGTATAATTGGACAATTGGTTGGATCCGAAATACCTAGCTAGTGTTCATCTTATCAAAGGTGTATGATCATTTGTTATAGTCATGAAGGCTGATCTTAATGATCTATACATTCAGTTTTCCGATTTAATTTCATATAAGGCTTCAAGAATTATCATATAAAAAAACCTTGATGATGCAAAGGATTTCAGGTTTTTGATTCTGTGGCAATAGATGGTTATTTCTGGTCTAGATACTAATGCAACATAATTAGCAAGAACCTCACTGTATTTGTAGTAATGGAACGACATTCGAGTCAATTTAAACCAGTGTGCATGGCGGATATTTTACATTAATCACTATCTAACAGTACTTATATTCAGTCTTTTCATCCGCAGTGTAATTTATTGAGAAGAATTGAAGAAAGCGCCATGGATACTATCTCACATATCCCTCCAGGTTTCAGATTCCATCCTACTGATGAAGAACTTGTTGAATACTACCTCAAGAACAAAATTTCTTCCAAAAGAATGGATCTGGATGTCATCAAAGACGTCGATCTCTATAGAATTGAGCCATGGGATCTTGAAGGTGAATAACAATATTTGTGCTTATAATTAAGTGAGCCACATAAACATATATGTAACCATAACAAATAATTAATACTTTTAGATGTTACAGAACTTTGCAAGCTGGGGACTGAGGACCAAAAAGATTGGTATTTTTTCAGTCATAAAGACAAGAAGTATCCAACTGGAACTCGCACAAATAGAGCTACCAAACAAGGGTTTTGGAAAGCTACTGGAAGAGACAAGGCAATATACTCAAAGCATAGTCTAGCTGGGATGAGGAAGACATTGGTGTTTTACAAAGGCCGTGCCCCAAATGGACATAAATCAGACTGGATAATGCACGAGTATCGACTAGAAACTGATGAAAACGGACAACCTCAGGTAAGTGAAGATAAAAACCAATTAAGCATTTTTTTTTTTTACATATATAAGCTTCTAATGATTCAATAATTATCTTGTACCTAGTTTATAAAATTTTGCTAACAATATTGTCTTTCAGGAAGAGGGATGGGTTGTGTGTAGGGTTTTTAAGAAAAGATTAACAACGGTGAGGAAAATGGACGAGCATGAGCCACTGTCTAACTGGTATGATGACCAAATCCGGTTGCTGCCTGACTTTGAATCACGAAGGCAGATAACTGATAATCCTTATACACCATTCCATAATGATCAGAACTATACTTGTAAACAAGAGCTTGGTCAGTTGCAGCATTTTCGTTCCCATGAACGATATCTGCAACCTCCTCAGTTAGAAGGACAGGAAGTCCTGCATTCTGCAGCAAGTGTGAGCTTCAGTTCAGGAGTTCCATATGGATTTGAGCAGTCCTTAATGCTCACACAAGAAGATTATAAATTGCAGCATTGCAGTCAATTGACTGATTAGCAAGTACTTGACAACTTTGTTGCTTCTCAACTCGGTCAAGATAATCAAGACACTGATGGTAATAAAACAAGATGTTCAAATGATCAAGTGTTGGAACAGATAAACATGCTATGCAATGATTTGAGGATGCCAGATCATGTAGCTTCAGCCGAGAGCACCTCCATGTCCACCTTAAGTTGTCAAAGTGATGTATGGAAGTAAGAATATAATTCCTTCATTATCTGCAGTACCTAGTTCCTTTATGTCTGCAGTGTAGTCATCAAAATTAGAAAACATTGAGATAATTTGCCAGTTGATGTAAATAATGAAATAGTTAAATTGATGGCTTGTACTACTAGCTGCCATAGTGAACAATATTTGTAGATATATGCATATTAACAAATATCATTTACGATTGAAAGGTATTATGTTTAGTAATATGAATATATAGACATGATACATGATATAGTATTAATGTCCAAAGCAAAATGGTAATTGGCATTGTCATACTTTTTCACAGCTCATTGGAAGTTTAAGATACCAGCATAATGTCATGTAATCCCTCTGCAACTGTTGTCATCTGCGATAAAACGAGGTGTTTCGTCTGATATTCATAGACATTCTGCTAATTATAAGCCATCCAAACCAACCATTTTGTAGTCTACAATCAGGAAGATCACATACGAGAGCTAAAATACAATTATGCAGTAAATATGTAACAGCATCACATAATTAACATGCATGAAGGGCTAATTACATCTTATATATCAATATAACATACAATGTCTCGAATTACAACTTCAACATACTTAATGCCAATAAGTTGAAAGCTTCCGACGAATAATATGAAGAAAAAGAAGCAACACGAGGATATCTTGATCAGCTCACAGACATGAATGCTGATTATGAAGTCATTACAAAATCACATCCTGAACCTGAAATTCGCTAATAATCTAAATTGCAGTCTTAAGTTTAAGGGAATGAAAAAATGGACTGCATGGATTATCAGGGCGTCTGCAATTAATTTTTAGTGCATCATATACAACGTATGTCCTAAAATCAGTAAACTCAGTTATCTACTCTTACAATCTCCTTGATCTTGCGCCTTTGACCTCATTAAATCTTCCATTTACTTCTCTTCTGTGCCAATGTGATTTTAGGATGTACAAAATATAAAATTTGAACTGTTTTTCCATAGTGGTATCAACAAATAATGGAGTAAAGACATGCTAAAATTAAACAATCAATATAGATTTCTCAATAGATAGCCGAATCAATACCTAGCTTTCATCACATTTTCTCCAGGAATATAGGATTCTTCACAACATGGATGGAAATTCACCTGCTTTTGTTGATTAAAGAACATAAAGAACTTTAACATTACCTTAGAGACTTCGACTGGATTCATTGTAGCATTGCCTAGTTCTGTCCGGGGAGAACTAGAGTGACACAGAGAAAAGCTCAAGGCATTCACTATAGCTAGGAAACAAGATATGAGGTCAATGTATCTTATTCAAAGGCAAGGCTATATACAGAAACAAACTGACATCTAATGTTGAAATCCACGAAATTTTGCACCAAGACTAGGAAACAAGAATAATGTACATTGTCGTTCGGATGGATGGATCATGAACAATAATAATATAGCAAGACTATATATAAGTATAGAATAGTAACTACTCCAATACAAACTAATGCTACTAAAAGGGTTGTGGGACTGGGGATGGACCTCGAGATGGGTTTCGGGGAGGGGGGGCTCTTGGATCTGTGGAGCATTTGGTGAGGCTTTAGTGGATTTCTATTTAGTTTCTATTTAAGTTATATGCTAGTTGCAGTAAGCATGATAAGACCAATTGAGTTGAAGTGAAGCATGAGAGTTATAAGCAATCATGAAGGAAGACACAATGATTGGGCGTGCATCTCCAGATTTTTATAAGGCATGACAATTTGAAAAGTTTATTGAGAGAGAAAGGAGTAACAAAATGCATCGTAGAAAAAATTGTAGATATATTTTTTCCAGATCATTGTATAAATGTCAGTGTAGTAGCGGAACCAAGATGGGGCTAGCTAAGACTCCAGCCCTAGCTAATTCCAAAATTCAATGAAAAAATAGTTTCTCAAATTCTCTTTTTCAGCTAAAAATTAGTAAGACTGTTTAAGCCTGAGCGGATATGAAAAGATTAGTGCCAACTATTTTCTAATGCTAGCTCCGCCACTGATTCTCAAAAGACCACCGAATACGTAACATTACGGATTCGGTGGTCTTTTGAGAATATTCGCTTACGGACCGTAAGCGAATCAGTGAAAGAAAATGTATGATTACTCTCAAAGTTTATATTATTTTGTCCAAAAATTCGGCTTGGGTACCCAAATCGTGCTCGTATGACCCCATTCCGACTGTTTTCATGTATCAAACTCTTTGTATCCATTCCTCATTCCGCAACATTACATTTCATGTTACATAAGTCCAGTCTTTACAAGCATAATATTTATAACTAGAGCTTAAAGATGTATGTCATGTTTATCTTCTGCAAGCCACTCATTTCGCATCACAAAGACCACTAGCAGGATCGCAGAATCCATCTCGGTCAAGCAGCTTAGGAGCTGGAGCACTTAGCAGAGGAGAAGATGGGGTTCCATAAGCATTACGTCGACTGTTTCCACACCCTAAACTTGTTCTGGTGCTAACTCCTGTTGTTGGATTTGTCCCACTCGCGTACTTGCAGAGTGCCTGCACAATATGAACCGCTCCACTTACCAAACGAGAGTGCAATTTTTAAAAATATTCTTCAAAATAAATATTGTTCTATCTTCTTTCGTTAAGGTAGATATTGTCATATTGAGTTGCAATGCTCTCAGTTTTACTCTTAATCTTCGTAAAATCTATGCTACTGAAATATGTGACTCTGCATACCTGTTTCTGAAGCAGGTCCAAAACAGCGTCACTAAAGTCTGCACCTTCAATAAGAGCACCTCCGAGGTCACTACGAGTGAGAACAGATCTAACAAGTACCGCATCTTTTAGATTAGCTTCATTAAGAACCTGTAAATGTGTACATGAACAAGAAGTTTTATAGAAGTATAAATAGTATTTATATGCATGAACAGAAATATATCAAATTAATGGTAAATAGCAGTACAACACTACAACGCAGATTCGTGATATGGGTACAACCCCCTCTATTCACAGAGAAAGTAGTCTTCTGACAGCATCGTTTAAGAATTAAGATCAAACACTGCTCTTAGAAAGTAACACAAGTACTCTGTCATGTACATAAAACATATGCTAGAATTTGCTGCAATTGAAATGATCGTGTGTCTACGGATCAGGTGTAGTCTTACCATGCGATCCATCAATGTATCACTCAAATCTGCACCTGTACAGCGACAACATGCACAAATTTAGTCTGTATATTATTTTATAACCAAATAAAATATGGGTCTGGGTCCCTGACAATCGGTTGTTGCAGCAATCTAGCGGCTATTTTTTTTATAGCTGAAAGACATAATACCTATTTTTTTATGTGAATGTAGGGGGCCACGTGGCTTATTTGTGCTTTAGACACCCGTTCTAGAGTTTCTTTTAGCTATAAAATAAACGTGAAAAGATTGTTGCCAACAATCACTTGTCACTTGTCAGGGACCATCTCCCATGAAATATGTGACTTCAACCCAAATGGTATATATGCACGTTTTCCTATTCGTTATGGTTACAATGCTTATGATGGTGTGAAACTGAAAGGGAAGCCGAAGCTATTAGAAGATAGAACTTAGAAAGTGTGTTGTGTAACCGCTCATGATAGAGAGCGTGATACGGAACTGTAGGAGTTATGACCTATGTGTTTAAGCAGCATATGGTAAACAAAATGTGGTGTTCAATTAATCAATTCTCATGATGTCATGCCAGAATTGATGGAAATTTTGGTCATATCTAACCTGTAAAGTTGTCAAGAAGCAAGTCTCACCTAGTATCTAAAATGCGAAATCAATAGCAAAATTATGCTTTTATTTAGCAGGGAGTTTTTCGGATGAACAGAAAACGGCTTGACAGTCTGAATGAGGCAGATGTAATTGCTCAATGGAGTGCTCAAGTCATCTAGAGAGTTTAATACATAAGTTTAGTTATTTTCAATAAAATGTTTTATTCTGTCTTCTGGGAAAAGGATTTATGCAAGTAAGTTGTCCATGACTTATGAGAAAATTTCTAACTGATGTCAGAATATTAGAGACTTAGAGTACATATCTTTACTACTGAGGAACAAAGATGAGAAATTGCTCTGTCACTACAGAATAGAGTATTATAAAGATGAGGAATTGCTCTGTTGATTAGAACACCTTTGTGGGAAATTCTGACTCAAATTCCTGCGGCTTGAAACAGATATTCCTCTCATGATGAAAAATTCTCAGCTTCTTTTTTTTTAATGAAAAAGAATTCAAGTGATATATTCAAAGTTTATGGCAAAAGAAGCAGAACTGTTTAAAGAAATGCACGCATTCTCTGTTCCAGAAATTGAAGCCCAACCAATACAGGTAGAAATGCTAATTAGTCTTACAGAGGGTTCTGATACCTGAAATCCATTCACCGAAAATATACTGATGTCAGTTATTGCATAAAACCCTTCAGGTCATCTAAGCAATGAAATAATGTTCAGTAAGGGAACGGGCATCAAAGTCCAAGTCCTCAAAGAATAAGTGTCCACTAGAAAAGATGATAGATTTCGAGGGGGGTAGTCAAGAATGACATAAAACAGTAAGCGGTCAAGGTCTGAAAGAAAATTCGAATTTTGAATGAGAGGAGGTAAAAAAAGTTTGATGCTCTGCACACAAATTAAAGCAGTAAGGAGAACACTACAATTCATAATCTGGTATAGGTAATCTAACCGATGTAAAAATAGATTATTGCCGGTCAATATATCAAGATAGTTATTCTAGGTGTATCTGCTGATGTTCCAATTAAGAAGGGGAAATGAGGCATCTTCACTACACGAATACTAAAACTAAAGCAATTCTTTCTGGAGACATGTATGTGCAGGGTCGCTGCCTCCACCTATGTCGACATAATGTATATATTATTTGTTTTTGGATAATGTTTACTCCCTCAGTTCAAGACTTCGCATTTTTAAATTTATACAATACTGAATTGAATCTTTACCGCTGAAATTTGCTTTATATGCAACAGCCTTTTCCATATATGCACCATTGAATGTTGATCCACTGAAATCTGATTCCCTCATATCAGCAGATGTAAAATTTGCTCTCCTGTTTCAGCAATTTAAATTTAGTATTATGACAAAGCAAGTCTAAGAAAACACGTGCTTTTCATATGTCAGTGCCCATGTTATCAGAGTTTGTAATGGTGAGATCATGACAATCAGTTTGGTTTACTATGCCTTTACCCTTGATGAAATTTCATATCTAAAACACCATCATAATCATTATGTTTTCGTCTTAAGCTTCCTGAAACATGTCTTAGGTATTACAGTGAAGCTGCAACACAGAAGTACAGATAGGCAGAACAATAAATATATAAGTTGCCTACAAAAATTCAACACATTAAAATTTGATTGTGAACTTCTATTTAAACACTAATCCAGTAAGAACTAGATTTTCAAACACGGAATTGCAGAAAGACATCGGATTTTTAGAACTTCCATTGGACAAGTGTAATGCTACCCATATCTCTTGTCGTCCTTGGAAAGCACCTAAATGGCGGAAGAATTATGATGACTGCAGAAAATAACTTCAACTCTTATATGACTGATGCATGATCGTGTTAAGTTACAAACTCATAATATCAAAAGGTTGAGGACACAAATTCAAATTAAATCCTCCGAAGCCACTATCCTCAACAATTCACACTAAAATTAAAAGTATGCTACCATATATCTACTCCTGAATTTCATATTCAGGGAAAATTCATCGATAAATTCACAGAGTACTGATAATTTGTTGAAGAAATCGTGTTTTCTTAAGGAAACATCCAAAATACAATCCTTTTACATTTCTACTTCAATTTGCATTTGTTCACCTGAAATTTTCATTTGTGTGCACAGCCTTCCTGCATTAAAAAATTACGAATGGTCACCAGAAATTATTTCGGAATCACAAAACTATAGAAACCATACAACAGCAGACTTGAAGACACTATTTACCTGAGATCAGCAGAACCATATTGTGCAGCAGACCCTATCCCGAATTCCCCTCGTATATCAGCTTCAAACTTATTAAGATCTGCCAAAGCCGAAAAATCAGAGCTAAATGCAATCACAGCAGCCGCCAATGCAGTCGAAACCAGACCTCTCCATTTCTTTGGTTCTGCACACACACAAACACAACTTGTCAAAGCTTTAGTATAATTTGAAAAAGCTGATAAATACCCGTAAAGACCCTAATAGAATCTTATACTCTTCAACATAGATAACCAACATAGATAACGCTCTGATACCATGTCAAGTAACCATCTAGTCTAAAATTTTAAGATGTCACATGAAAGTCCGCCGAAAATAAACAAGTAAAATAAAAAAAATGATGCTGCAACATAGTAATATGATTTACCTGTTGCATGTTTTTGAGGTTGCAATTTGGAAAGTGCAGCAGTGGACTTGGAAAGTATAGTGCTAGACCTAGTATTATTAGAGCAACAAGAATAACAGCACGTAGGGTTGTTGTTTATGGGCTTGATCGGAAGAAGAGAGATTGAAGTGAGTGCCATTTTTAAAGGGTCTGTTGGATTTTGTTGAGTATATCTGAAATGGATAAAAGAGTGAAGATTCTGAGAGATGGTGGATGACTGGTCAGAATCAGCACACGCGCCCCCTCTTGTTCTGTCACCTTATACACCCGTTTTTTTAAAAATTAGTATGGATGATGGTTTGACATTTTTAAAATTATTATTTTTTTAATATATTTATGTTCTAAATTAAAATATTGATCATATATTTTTATTAAAAAAACATTTTGATACGGTAAATATAATTAAAAGTATATTTCAAAAATCAAACAACTTATATTTGAAACAGATGCGATCTCCCTTCTTATTCCATCTCTCAACTCGGTCAAAATTACTTGTAAATTGTGTTTAAAATGACAATTACTTGTAAATGTATTAAAATATATGATTTTAGTCGAATATGGATCATGAATCATAATCATGTTCACATATATTATTAGAATTATTTTGTTAAAAAATAATATGGAGCATAATTTGTATGGGTATATGAGTAATTATATTCAAGATCGTATTAATGCGGTGAGTTTTGTCTTTTCATCATATTTAGATCGTTTATAAGATGTGACATATTTTTCAGTTAAATATAAGCCAAGATACAGATATATAAGTCGCCTAGGTATAATGAATTTTTAAAATTTCAGTTTAAATTTATATAATACTACCTCCATCCCAAATTATATGTCCCCGTTGACTTTGGGCACGTAACGTTAGGTGTATTGACCGTCTACTTCCGAAATTTATTTTTTTATTTTTTCTTTTATAAATGAAAATTTCATATTTTAATTTTTATTTGAAAAAATAAAATTTTAAAAATAAATCACGTATCTATGCGGTCAATGAACCTTAAATTGTGTGCCCAAAGTCAACGGGGCCATCTAATTTGGGATGGAGGGAGTATTACAAAATATTTCAATAAATGTGAATTATACACATACTTGCATGAATACCAAAAAGTTTTGGTCTCCAAAATCATCAACAAAAGTTCTAAATTAAAATTAAAGAGTGCATTTGGATGAATTTATGTGATAAATTTGTGGCTGAACACTTGAACTTAGAAAAATAGTCGCACTTCTCACAAAATGTAGACGTAATGCACATAATAATAGTGTTGAAAAAAATATCTCAAATATCAGTTATTAACGCCAGATAATATAGCATTTTCAATTTGAGAAAAATGATACATTATTTAGCGTTCTATAAATTAGATTAATGTAACATAACGCTACACTAGCTTTCGTTTTAATGGATTAGGGTTATGTAGGTTAGGTTAACGTGTTAAGTTTTTTTTTGATAATAGGTTAACGTGTTAAGTTAACCCCATCAAATCGCGTAAAAGTTAATCTCATCGAAAAGCTACGCCATGTAACATTGTGTTAGCGTTAATCTAAGAGGACACTGCATAAACTAGTGTTGTGCTACCCTTGATATTTAATGCATTAATTATGGATATAGGGATAATGAGGGCAATATTAAGCTGTGAGTTGGGATGAATGCGGGTTGGGTCGGTCAGGTTAGAGCCGATAAAACGACCCAACCCAATTAGTTCGGTTTTTAAAAATCCAACCCGTTCATCGAAAAATATATGCCTAACTCAACTTTACCCTTTTTATATTGGGTTGGATTGGTTCGGGTTGGTTTGATCGGTTTAAAATTTAATATTATCATGTCAAAAAATTAAGGATTGGACTCGGGAAAAGTAATAAACAATTAATTGTTTTGTTTGTGACATGATAATATAAAAAATTTATATTTTAAAAATAATAATAATAATAGATACTCCTTCTGTTTCAATTTACATGCACACTTTTAAGAAAGAAATTTGTTTCAAATTAGTTGTCCACTTCAACTTTCATATTTGCAAAATCAACTCTACTTCACATATCTATTATCCAAATTTCCTAAATCAATCTCATTCCACATATTATGGGCATAATGAGTCAGGAAAAAAAGCTAACAGATGCACTAAAAAAAGCTAGCATGAATTAAACAAATATTATTTAGCAAAACAAATTAAAATACTGAAATACAATCAAATGAGACTGCACAAAGAAATTTGCATGCACTATATTGTACTCCCTCCGTCCCAGCCAATTCTTTACGTTTGGTTTGGGCACAGAGGTTAAGAAAATTATGTATAAATGAGTGGAAAATGGAAAGAAAAATGTGTGAAGTGGTGGGATCCATTGATTTTTAATGTATAAAAAAGGGGTTAAATGGCGTTTTGGTCACTCAACTGACCGGATACTTGCAATTGGGTCATCCAACTCAAAAAGCTGTCAGTCACATCATTATACTCTTAAAAATTTTCACTCAGGTCACTGGCCGTTACACTCCGTTAAAAATTTGACGGAAAGCTGACTAAGCGTCGTGACTAGGGGTGGCAATCGTTTCGTTTCGTATACTTTCGTTTCGTGTATTTTCGTGTTTCGTGTACTCGAAGGTGAAACCCGTATCCGTCCGTTATTAATTTCGTGTACCTAATTTGAAACCCGTATCCGTTTCAAATCGTTTCGTGTATATTTCGTGTACTTTTCGTGTATATTATATATAAAAATATTAATATATCTTTTAATCAAAAAATGGATTTAATATATATTTTCCTTTATAAATTTATTAAAAGTGAATGATATATATTATACTTGTATACAATTCTTTATAAATTTGTTAATGTATCCACAATATATATCCACACATACATATAAATGTATATACTTTATACTCAATTATATAATTAATATATCATTACATATATATAATAAATATAATCTACAAATATTTCGTGCACTTTCGTGTATTTCGTGTACCCCAAATGAAAACCCATATCCGACACGAAATCTATCGTGTAATTTCGTGTTCGTGTACTTTCGTGTTTCGTGTATCGAAAATCAAAACCCGTATCCATTTTTTTCATGTCGTTTCGTTTCGTGTTAGCGTGTTACGTGTCAAATTGCCAGGCCTAGTCGTGACTTGGCTTAAAAATAAACATTGTGGCATGTACAGTTAGCTGAAGTGGCATTTTGGTCACTCAACTGACTACAAACTTGCAATCGGGTCATCAAACTCAGAAAAACTTTCATTTAGGTCACTTATCATAATATCTGTTAAAAATTGAAAAACAAAAGAATTAAAAGTTATCATGCAGCACCTTTTTTTCTCTCTTGAAAATTTCGAAACTTATTAACAAATGAAACAAATACACACACATAAAATCAATAGCTTCACCCAGAAAAACTTAATCTGTGTTTATCTCGTATCGTTGTATATATCTTGAGGCCATTTTGGAAAAACTCATTAAATTTTTGATGGACTTTTCCACGATGACCAAAAGATATTATAAAATGACAATAGTGTGAAAGGGAGTAAAGGGAGTGTGAAAAGAAAGGAAAAAGTTGGGAAGTGGTGGGACCCATCGACTATTTTTGGTAAGATTTGAAATGTAAAGAATTGGATGGGACATCCATAAAAGGAAACTGTAAAGAATTTGATGCGACAAAAACTAATTTATTTGTTTTATATATAAACCGGTTGGGTTGGTTAAGAGTTATAATATGTTAAACCCTGACTCAATCCAATTTATTCGGGTTTTTTGAAAATGAACCCATTTAATTATCGGTTTTAGACGGTTCGATTTAATCGGTTCAAAAAAGGGTTGGTTTGGGTCGGGTTTCGTGGGTTGGGTCGGTTATGTTCACCCCTAGCTGGGAGCTTTAGGTCCACACAAACAGCCTGTCCAACCAAATATTGTTGAAGTACGATGGGCTTTTCGTTTACTGCTTCTGGTTTATTGCTTGGGCTGGGCTTATCTACAGTATCAAGTCGTAAGCTCAATAAACAAGTGGGCTGGGTTTTTGTCTATGCTCAGAGAAGGTTTCATTTCTACGAGGATACAGCAGAGAGAATTGATTGAATTTTTGTTTGATCAGGTTTCTTCTGTAAGTTAATATTCAAAAGTAGGTTTTGCAATTTCTTAAAAAATTTAGTCACGCAATATGTTCTAAATAATCTAGAATTATGTAAAATTGTAAATCTTCTTTTATATCAAAGGGAGAAATCAATTTTTTCCTGAATATTTTTTAAAGGAAATTTCTTCACTCAAAAAGAAAATTCACAATATGAACGATATATTATATAATAGATTTTTCTGTAAGTGTAAGATTGTTTTGTAATATTATATTTATTTCAAATGATATGAATTGGATTTTTCATATTCTTATATTTATACTACAACCCAAGTAAGCTGAAATTCTATTAAATTCATTTTCTTTTGATTATTCTAACGTATCATTTAGGGATGAACATTAATCCCGACCCGCCCGATCCCGACCCGATCCCCGTACCGAATGGTGCGGGGATTCGGGGATTTTTTCGGGTACGGGCCGGGGATCGGGTCGGGTACGGTTTTTCACATTCCCACGGCCCGATCCCCGAACCCCGACCCGATTTTCCCCGATTGTCGACCCGATCCCCGAACCCCGACCCGATTTTCCCCGATTGTCGACCCGATCCCCGACCCGATTATTATATTATATATATAATATAAATATATACATATATATTATAATCATTTATTAACATGTATAAACCTCTTTAGGTCAACTTCAGTCATGAATTTTCACATTTTTATAATCATATATTAACATGTTTATATACCTCTTTAATATAATTAAATTTATTGAAATAAATTTTAATATTTATTTCTATTAATATAAGTCTTAAAACTAAAAAGGTCATAATTAAATCATTGAAGATCTGTTTTCTAAAATGATTAGGTATTAATTAGACATATTAGAAACTAATCGTAATTATGAATTTAAGTATTTAAATATAAATTTTAGCTTAAATTAAAAATCCCCGAATCACCGCCGGTATCCCCGAATCCCGATCGGGCCGGGGATGGGGATTGAAAAATAATCCCCGATGGGGATCGGGCCGGGGATGGGGATTGAGTTTGGATTCGGGAATCGGGGCCGGGTATAGCAATCCCCGACCCGAAGGGGCCCGATGCCCATCCCTAGTATCATTCGATCAAATTCTTAATGGAGGGAGTACAAACTCCAGGATTTAGTAAGATCGGATTAGCAATTGTTTAATATCACACTAACATTGCACAACATCTCTAATTCCCATCTATCTACACAACTCCCCTTAATTATGAACACGGATTCAATAGATTTAAGTTGGTGTTCGTAACAGTGAGATGTTGCGCTCCTCATTCGACACTCTTCCGATCGGGACGGATCTCTACGGGACATGTGCCCCCTAAAAAATTTTTTTACATTTTTTTTATCATTCTAAATTTTACAAAATTTCAGAAGTGCCCCCCTTAATCAAAATCTAAAAATATATAGGTATTTTCGAAAATTTGTTTGGGCCCCTATTATTTCGTTTGTAGATCCGCTCCTGCTTCCAATAGTACCTGTTGGAAACTATTGACAATTATATAGTCTATCCAAAATTTTAAGATTTTAAAAAAATGTCCAAATAAATTTTAGGTTATATTACAACATTTTCCTCATTCGATGAAGAGTGGATATTGTGATAATATTTGAGATGATGGAGAGTCGAACTTAATATGTGCGCAAACCTGAATTGTTAATTATACTATGAGAAAAAGTCCATCTAATATGTCAAGATTTTAAAGAAAGATCTCAGATGAATCTTATTCTATATTTCAATAACGACAACATACAAGAAAATTAGGATTACACATCAGTTTCTTCATTCTTCTGCATATCTCTAATTTCCCAAAACTACACTAATAATACACATCAGTGTAATTTTATGTATATATCAACGTTATTACAAGGGGCGGCATATGTTCTATGTTGATTGTAGGGTATGATATGGAGCAGAACATACAGTCTAAGTCCTACCTAAGTCCTAGACCTCACTCAAAAACTTTGTACCTTGGTATGTATAGGCTTAGATGCAGCTAGCTAGTAGTTTTCAAATCTATACATACACACAGTGCTAATATGGCATTCGCAGGCTTTTCTGCATGCAGCACTGAGATACAGCTTTTGCACTATACCTTTCAGCCTTTCTTACATGTATGTTTATATGTACACTCATCAGTCAAATGCATGGAATGATATGAAGTAGATGATAAATTTTTGTCGCACTGCGTGGTCATAGATAGTAGCACAAAATCTAATTCAAATTTTAAGGATCGCTTATTTTATTCTCTACTATTTCAGGATTCTAGTTCTTCGCGATTTATACTAAATCTTTTTTTCGTTTTGATAAGACTCGTTTTGACTTTTACACCTAATTTGATATGTAAAAAGGACATATTTTTATATATTAATTTTTAAATTTTCTTTTCCTAAATAAAAATATATAGATGTTAAACTCTTATTTAGAAAAAAAAATATAATATGTTTAAAGTATATTTTTTTTACAGCTCAAAATACGTGTAATAAATCAAAACGACAGTTATTGTTATGAAACAGAGGAAGTATATTATTGCGAGTGGATTGTATATGAATAATCTTTTTGGTTGCATGAGTATTTCCAAGGCCCTCTCTAAATGCTCTTAACTTCAAATTTAAAGAGTAATAGACTCTTAAATAGACTCCTAACTCAAGATATAAAGTGTACGATCAAAAATTGAGCTCGAAGAGGCTCTTAAAAAGTTTAAAAGCTTCTTCTCTCTCCTCTATTTTAGAAGTCATGGAGTGGCTTTTAACTTGTTTTGAATAATAAAAAATTCATTCCCTCCACTACATAAATTTGAATCTTTGACATAGTGGGTTTAGATATGAATAAGATATACGATAGTGAGAGAATATGGAGAGTATTGTTGGAGTTGTCACTTTTAAAATTACCATGTATTACTGAGAGCCATATTTTTTATATTATATTTAAGAGCCTAGCAAGAGACTCTTAATCTTGGAGATGCTCTACGATAAAAATTAGAACTCCAAAAGGCTACTTGAAACTCCTTAAAAATTTAAGCGCTCATCATCACTCCTCTCTTGTAAAGAGCATCTGGTAACTCTTAACTTTTATTTATAAATATAATACTCCTTCTGTTCTTGAATATCTGTCTTTTGATTTTTTAGCACACATTTTAAGGTGTTTTGACCACACAGCTAAAGATGTGATTTTCAAATATTTCTTTTTGTGAATAAAAGTATTAATATAATATTTTTATTCTAAAAAAGAAAATTTCAAAAATAATACTCCCTTTGTCCCATTTTAACTGATGTTTGACTTTTTAACACGTATATTGAGGTGTAAAAAAATAATATCTACACTCAATAAAAAATTTCAATTCTTATATCAAATAAAAGTTTAGACTCTAAACTTTTATTTGATATAAATTTTATAAAAAATAGTCATGTTTAGATGTAATTTTTTTAACATCTTAAAATACGTGTAAAAAAGTCAAAAGCAGTTAAAATGGGACGGAGGGAGTATATTTTTAACTATATAGTCAAAACACTTTAACATGCGTGCCAAAAAGTCAAAAGGCCGATGTTTAAACGGAGGGAGTATTAGTTCCCCTCCAATTTTAGCTCCAACATGTCTCTCTTTTTACTTTTTCTTCTCATTTATATGAATAAAATATGAATAAAGAGCAAATATAAAGAAGAGTAGGGGAGTTGTCATCTTTTTCAATGTTCAACTCACTAGGAGCTAATATTATATTTTAAAGAGTGATTTAAGAGTCCCGTTAGAGATGCTCTAAGATCTTATTGCCACAAGTTCGTATTTTTTAAGTGCCTGTTTGGCTATTGCCACTGGCTTCTTTTGATAACAAGCTGACTTCTACTTTTCTTAATCCATTTGTGTAAAAAGCAAAAGCACTTATAAAAATGTGAGAATGTTAACTTTTATTTCAGGATTTATACTTCTTTCTCAAACAATTTAATCACTATATACTTCGTCACTTTTAACCCACTTCTATAAAAAAAAAACATTTTTTTAAGTTTAACCAAATAAGTCCACTCTCGGAGCCTTAAAAATAAACGGAACTGAATGAGATGAAAATTCTGAAAAATAAAGTCAACTGTCTACCGCATAATCAACATGTGCTTGCCTGCGTACAATAATTTGTCGACTTGCAGCTTAATATCTTATTTTTGTCTCCGAAAACCCTATTCAGCACAGACAATTTTGTCTTTCTTATAAAAGCAGCCTTCTGGCTCTTCACATTTGTGACCACCCTTAAGGTGCTGCTACAAAATTCGAGATCCAATTTTGCTGTACTATGCGTAAAGAAAGGCTTCTGTCCTCCACTCCAAATTTAAACAATCCCCCACCAAACAAGAAAACGCAAAGTAATTTTTAACATATCATTACAAAGAATATACCCCCTCCGTCTCAGATTAGATGCGCTCGTTGACTTCAGACACGTACTTTAAAGTGCATTGACCGCATAGTTACATATTTTTGAAATTTTATTTTTCCAAATAAAAATTTAATTATGAAATTTTCATTTACAAAAGAAAATTACCTTAAGTTAGGTGCCCAAAGTCAACTAGTTCATCTCATTAATTTGGGATGGAGGGAGTATTTCATCTCTTTTTATGATCGCATTAAAGAAAATATCAAATTAACATTCTTATACATAAAAAAAAACAATAACTTTAAGTATTATAAAATTATAATAAATCTGGATATTATTTTGTTTGAAATTATCTTATTAGTGTTCAAATTATGATTCTGATGAATTCTCCAATATCAGATTAAACAGTGAAAATTACAATTCCCATTACCCCTTCTATAAACCGGCGAGTCGTGCAATTTTTAGCAATAGACAAATAAATAATCGTAAAAGCCAAGTTAAATTGGTCCATAGTCTACTTAGCAGAGTACTCCCATCCGTCCCCTGAGTTGTATATATTGGGAGACGAGAACGCGGCACGGACTTTAATGCTCCTGCAAAGTGTAGTCGTGCAATCTATTTTTAAATTTTTTTTTTCTGAATTAAAGTTTGGATGTTATATTTTTATACAGAAAAAGAAAATCTCAAAAATAAATTACGGAACTCTATTTTATCAGAACATTGAAATACGTGTCGAGCAGTTAAAAAGAAACGTATAGAATTAAATAGGACAGAGGGAGATTGTGATAAATTTTTCATTGACTTTTGGCAGGATCCCATCCAAGGATGTCTACTCTTAGATTCACTCCCCGGCAAAGAAAGTGGTAACTAGTAATTAATTACCATGCTGATAAGTGTGCATTCAAATCTGAAATTACCATTTTGATGGTCTGTAAAAGCACAACAAACTTTTTTTACTTTTTCCGAATCGGAAACACATTAATTCACCGCACAGTAATTCCCATGCCAGTAGCATATAGTAGTCCGTACCACCTTTTGGTGAGTGATTGATTCTAGACTTAAATGCATTATGTGTACCTCTAGTTTCCACTTCGTGCACTTTGTGTACCTGGATTTTGTTATCTTGCAAAGTGTGTACCTGCGTTTACAAGATTCTTGCGAACTGTGTACTACCGTTAGTAAACAACTAACACCGTTAATGTTTATGCATAGTGCAGGGGCATTTGGTGTCCTTTGGAACCTACAACGGCTATATTGAGCTGGTGCAGTGTATATTACTGGGTTTTGTAGTGTAGATGAGTTTATTGTTTTTGAAAATAGACACTAAGCTTTGTGATTGTCATTGTAGTATGGCTGAGTATTGTTATTGTCGTATGTTGGTTGTTGAACGAACGGCTTGGACGGAGAAGAATGCTGGGAGAAGGTTTGTGAGCTGTGTTTATAGTAAAAGGGGCTGCAAATATTTCCGTTGGGTTGAAGGTCCGATTTGCGAGCGTGGGCGTGAAGTGATTCGAGGGTTGCTTAGGCGAATCGAGAACAGAGAAGAAGAGAAAGAGATTGTGAAGACAGTCCACAACAATGGTGGGTCAAATGAAGCAAATCTGCCCATTAGAAGTAGTGTGTGCAGAGCATTTGTGTTGTTCATTGCTCTTGTGTTAATTCTGTATGTTTTATCCGGGAATCGTTGTGTTTGTGGTGTTTAATCCACTTTGATGTATTGTTATGTTGAATGTATGAGGTCTGTTGAATCCAATTTGTGTTTGATTTTGTTTGTTAATTAACAAGAAACAAGGAAATAGATAAATAACAAGAAAATAGATAGATAGCCATTACAACCAGCACTGATGCATTAAAGCACCATTAACACAAACTTTGAAATTAAACAGCAAGATAACAGACGCAGAAACTAAGAAACAATCTTGAGTGAATGCATTGACTCAAGATCAGCAGCGAGAACGGAAGCCATGAATGTAGGAGCATCAGCAAGCTCCATGATTCCACCTTCACCATCAAGTTGAGAGTTAGCAAGAGTGGTAGAAGCCTTATTTCCAGCCACAGAGACATGCTCAATACGGCATGACTCCCATGCCTCACTCTCCAGTTTTTTGATCAGATCAACCAAATCAGCAAGCCAAAACTCTGGATCCGGATCACTAACTGCATTCAGTGCCTCCTGAGATTCACACTCCACAACAACATGCTTGGTATCACCCTTTTCCCAAGCCAACTTCAGGCCATAGAACATGGACCAAAGTTCTGCACCAAGTGGAACAACCAAGCCTATCATTCCTGCAGCCCCCCTGATCCATTCCCCCCGACTGTTTCTCATCACACAACCCACAGAAGCTCTCATTCTAGCCCTATCAAACACTCCCTATTATGGGCCTACAACCACTGGTAAAACCTCTCCTTAAAGGACCTAAGCATACATAAATTCTTTTAAATCTCCTAGCACTTGGTCCATCTTCAGGTCCACCATCAGGTTCATCTAATACAAGCTCAATTGTGCTATCTGGCATAGCCTTTTTAACTGCATATACATAATCCCACAACTGACCATATTGTTTCACATGATGCCCTTTTATGACTTGTAAAGCTTTTCTCTTAGCCCTACCAACTGCATAAAGGCTTACTTCACAGCCCCAATCATTTACAATCTTCTTATGGAAAGCACCAAGTGGCCAAGTGGGGTTCATCCTTATCTCATTTTCATAATGCTCTGCAATCCACTTGGAAGTCATATACTTCTGTTTAAAAGATGGTGGGCATGTGTGAGTTTTGATATATGTCCTTACTTGGTAAGTTTTGCTGTCCTGCATTAGAGAGGCATATATACTCCACTTACATTGTCCACCCTTGCACACATACTTGATTCTTTTGCCAAAATTTATACATTGAACAACTGCTTTCCTATTGAGAGTGGCAAATTTTTGCACTGCAGCCCTAAAGGAGTTTGCACTGGAGAACAGCATGCCTATCTCAAACTTTGGATCTTCCATATCTGTCCTCTCATTAAATACTTTACAACTAACAGCTTCCTCATCAGTGCTATCTGCAGCCATCCTTTCATCCTCACTGTTATAGTCATTGTCACTAATGTCTGATACAAGCTCATCACTAAAATGATCTTCTTTGTTTGCATCATCTTTTGAGCTTTGTTTTACATTCTTTCTTTTCTCCCTAGCAGCACATAACTCATCATCAGTACTATCTATATTTGAACTGTCATCATGGAAACTACCATGCTCACCATCACTAACCACCTGTGGTTCAACAACAGGATTCTCATTCTCATCAACTCCTTTATCATCATCTTTGTTGAACTCCTCTGCCATACCCTCAAGCAACAACAATTGTTCAATTTCTTCTTTTTCAGCTGCACTCATATTATCAAAATATTCATAATTGAAATCCAACTGTGAGGGACAATAAGTTTGGGTCTGTTCAATGTGTACAGTAACAGCATAAACATACACCAATCTTCTACAATCAACCTTGCTACACATTGTTAGTACATCCCCATCTTTTTCAACCTTAGTACATGCACCTTCCATATGTGGCAGCTTATAAAAAATTTCAGTGTAACCTATGGTGCCAAATGCCTCTACAAGCATGGAATCAAGTTCTAAAATTGACATCTCGTCAATATCGCAATTATCCACGTACCTAAACTCACCACCAACATAGGCACCAGAGACTCCATCAAAATTACCTCGACCATGTATCTTGATTGTGAATAAATCAGTCCCATCTAAAATACACAAACATACCAAAAATAAACAAACAAAACCCATCAAAATCGGTTCATACAGATGACAAAACAAGCAACAAATATCAACAATCAATCTTTATATCGTCTAACACAAAATCTATTCATTCAAAACACAAAAAACAGAGTGAGTTTAGCTAGATTACCCTTGTAAATCGGACCATCATCATCTCCTTTACTGGCCTCTCGCAAACTCCAAGTCATTAGGACAAAGATTCTAGGTATTTAAGAGAGTATCGTATTTAAGACATTTACAATAATTAGGTTATTTATGATCGTGTGTATCTATTCTGTTTTGCAACGAATGCTTGTAAAGAGAGGAGCTGTGAGAAGACAACCATGCCCCTACGATCTTGACGGTGTTAGTTGTTTACTAACGGTAGTACACAGTTCGCAAGAATCTTGTAAACACAGGTACACACTTTGCAAGATAACAAAATCCAGGTACACAAAGTGCACGAAGTGGAAACTAGAGGTACACATAATGCATTTAAGTCTTGATTCTATTATGTATGGGAAAATAAATTCAACCGTTCTTGAACTTTACTTGTTTTATGATCCACATCCTTGAACTATAAAAAAAATAAATACGATCCTTGAACTTTTCAATATTTCTGATTCGGGTCCTTCTGTCCAAATAAAGTTAACAGACGTTAACTTTTGCTTAGGTGGCAGCTGATAAAATTAAAAGAAAAATGCTGGATGTAAAATATAAATGGTATAAAAGGTGGACTACTTTTACAAGAATTTAAGATATCTAGTACTCCCTCCGTCCCATTTTAACTGTTTTTGATTTTTTTACACGTATTTTAAGATGTTAAAAAAATCATATCTAAATATGATTATTTTTTACAAAATATATATCAAATAAAAGTTTAGAATCTAAACTTTTATTTGATATAAGAATTGAATTTTTTTATTGAGTGTAGATATAATTTTTTTACACCTCAATATACGTGTGAAAAAGTCAAACATCAGTTAAAATGGGACAGAGGAAGTATTAAAATTATGAGTACTCTATTTCAATCTTATCTTTGTTTTTGTTTCAATTTTACATTGTGTTATAGAAAAATATTAGAGTAAAAAAATCGATTAATGAAAACAAATTTTTATTAAAGTGCAATAACATTCCATACAAAATTTTATTAAAGTGCCACGTAATATCCATATAGCATCCAGCATTTTTCTTTTAATTTTATCAGCTGCCACCTAAGCAAAAGTTAACGTCCATTAACTTTATTTGAAGAGAAGGACCCGAATCAGAAATATTAAAAAATTCAAGGATCGTATTTATTTTTTTTATAGTTCAAGGACGTAGATCATAAAATCAATAAAGTTTAAGGACGGTTGAATTTATTTTCCCTATTATGTATACATGCGGAAACTTTTTTAGGGTCAAAAACTTAGAAAAATTATCTTCTAAAATTGATCTAAACGCTTATGGTTATAATATATATTCGCTCTGTCCCAATTTTTTTGTTTTGTTTAATTTTTTCAGGTCAAATTGACTAAATTTTATTTAAGAAAAAAAAGACTAAATTTTGACTGAAATTTACATAAAATATATACTTGAAAATTTTATAAAAAACATATTTCTAAAATTTGCATTTGTTCTACTTTAAGGTGTATTTTTTTTTAATTTTTGGAAATCATGTAAGAATAATTACTCATGAGCAGTCAAAGTTTGATAAATTTGACCACAAAAAATTAAATAAGACAAAAAAAGTGGAACGAAGGGAGTAAGAGGTTGTTCAATAAAATGGGTGGCTAAAGTCACCCTATCCTCTTTACCATTTTCTTCATCCTTTTTACTATTTTCTTCATTATTTAATTAGTATTTTAAATACATATAAGTTATATGTATTTTAACGTTTAATTAACAGGTCTAAGGAGGTATAATAATTTGGAAGAAGTCCATAATTCAATATAACATATTAGAAAACCAATAATACTGGATGGTATCACTTGAAAACCCACTTAAAAAGTCAAATCTACATTGATATTATTAGGAATTTCTCTTAAAAATTTTTATAAACATGTTAAAGTCTTATAATTTTCTTGACTAATAAATTTTTTTAAGGGAAATTGTAAAAAACTAATCATAATAATAACATTAGAAAAATTACAAATGCATGGAAAGTTCCAACTCCCGTAACTAAACAGGAGTATTTTTTTTATGGAAACATGGCATCCCATCTTTTGTGCTGGTTTCGAAACAGACTAAAACGAAACAGAACCCAAGAATTGTTTTGTTTTTTTTTTTTTCTAAATAACCCAAGAATTGTTTGTAAATCAAGTAAATGAACAATCGAGAATAAGCCAAAAAGGGATAAAATACAAAAGTATCTAGCTAAGAACGACACAGCCCACACAGGTGAAGTGAGTAGCTATCTATAGTCTATATACTGACTCGAATACGTATCTCTGCAGGTGTAAGAAAAAAGAGAATGAGCGGTCAAATCACTAAAGGTAGGCATGGTAATTATTTCTTTATTATGAGTTCGAATGTCATGTCATTTATGAAGTATTCTTCCTTTCCATTTTTCACTTTTATGAGTCCTAACTAGGGGTGGCAATCGTTTCGTTTCGTATACTTTCGTTTCGTGTATTTTCGTGTTTCGTGTACTCGAAGGTGAAACCCGTATCCGCTCGTTATTAATTTCGTGTACCTAATTTGAAACCCGTATCCGTTTCGAATCGTTTCGTGTATATTTCGTTTACTTTTCGTGTATATTATATATAAAAATATTAATATATTTTTTAATTAAAAAATGGATTTAATATATATATTTTTTTTATAAATTTATTAAATGTGAATGATATATATTATACTTGTATACAATTCTTTATAAATTTGTTGATGTATGTACAATATATATCCACATATACATATAAATATATACTTTATACTCAATTATATATTTAATATATCATTACATATATATAATAAATATAATCTACAAATATTTCGTGTACTTTCGTGTATTTCGTGTACCCCAAATGAAAACCCATATCCGACACGAAATCTATCGTGTAATTTCGTGTTCGTGTACTTTCGTGTTTCGTGTATCGAAAATCAAAACCCGTATCCATTTTTTTCGTGTCGTTTCGTTTCGTGTTAGCGTGTTACGTGTCAAATTGCCAGGCCTAGTCCTAACAACTGCTAATCAGCAGAATAACAATCCAATATAAATGATTAGGTGCCTTTAACAAGTTTAGTTGTTAAATTTCTTGGGGAGTTTAGTTGGGTAAGTGGATGATGGCAATGAAGTTGTCCAGATCGACTGTGAGTGAAAAAAACTGTAATATAAAGAGTGACAACAGTTCTAATAATTGATACGAGGTTTTTCACCATATGCCTAAAAACAAAGTCGTGCTGCTCAAAACGAACAATATTACATTAATGTAAAATTGTGGCTCGTCTAGCTCGGGAGTCGGATGAGAGATGAACTTCCAGTATAAGTTTAAGGGGAGCCCGATCTCACTCCAATTTGTAAAAGGAGAGATTGTTATGAGTTATTTCACATTGGTCATGGGAGGGGAATAAAACTAAAATATAAATAGTCAGAACAACTCTAATAGTATGAGAAGTTTTGGAAGATACCCAAAAACAAAGTCGTGTGAGCACGTCTCTAAATTGACAATATCCTACTATTATAAAATAATGTCTCGTGTAGCTAACCTAACATGTTTAACAAAAAGCGCGGTATTTTATAGTAAATAACAAACTGATATTTTTCTTGGGTGCTGGTATATATACACTCTAAATTATTTATGCAAACTGTACACCTTGTTTTATACCAAACTACTATCATCTTTTATCTTTTTAACCAAATATCTTATAAATTTAAAGAGATAATTTAGTATAAAGTAGATGAAAAGTGTGTGAATAAATAAATTTAGGGTGTCCATATATCAGCACCCTTTTTCTTCAACTCTTGTGTTAATAAACCGGATACATTTAACAAGTTTCGGAAAAAGAAATGAAAATTTCAAAAGCTTATTTCTTTCTTATAATTTTTACTATCCTATTTCTAACAACAGTACTTCTTTAAATTATCAAATATTTTAAAAATAAAATTATAGAAGCATTTAAATAACTTCTAAATCCTCACATCATGCAAACACTTTTATCAAGAAAATATTTTGTTAATTTATATATCATAACTACTTATCATTTGTAATCCACCTTTTTAAATGATAAATAATTTTTTTTAAGGTCAGACAAACAACCTATGTAATCAAAAATCACGAGTTTGACTCCTTATACAATTACTTGATTTAGAATTTCGATTGGTCTCATTACTAAATCAGCTAAAGATTAATTTTTTGTATTGTAGTTTCTTTAATAAAATAATAAACTTTTGTATCTCGAAAGAAAATTGGAGGTGAAAAGGGTGTCTCATGCATGAAGTAGCAAAAGGATGGGCTTATAGTCCGGGGGATAGAAGAAAGAGCCGAGGATCAGAGAGTTAGGTTTAAGTTATGTGCTGGTGTGCTTTCAAGGGCCACTTTAGAAACATTTCAGAAAACATGCGGAGATAGGGGACCAAAAATTAAATCAACTTTTTAGTTAAAATCTGTAATAACAACTCTAATTGATTATTCGAAATTGATGAGGACTTGTACAATAAAATTTGTTAAACTATAATAAAACGTCATGAGAATAAAAACGTGGATCTTATATTCTTATTTTAACATAGACGCCCATATTTGGGGTATAAATTGCCAAACGTCCCGCGTACCAAAACTCAGATATTATGTAAAGAACCATTCTTTCTAAAACTTTAAGTTGTTAGAGGAAGCACCGATCTGTACACGGCAGAGGAAGCGCCAGAACGAGATCTGACGTTATCAAATCTTATACTTATATTTTAACAAATTCATCGAGAGAGGGAACCGATGAATGAGCTATAAGATATAAGATGAGTATAGAATTGCCCCATGCAAACGTCCCTTTCTTGCTCCTCTCCCCCACATCTGCCGCTTGTGTGTATCTAAGGGAATCATGCATGGTCTCTTCTTTTGTAACACCATGCGTATGTTCGAAACTACTCCTTTGTTAATAGTCCGCAGAGGTAGAGCAGACCGTAAATGTATGCATTCATTTATACATGTAAATGGTTACAGTATGGCATTTCTGCTGCTGCGTACTATTGGTGCACACTTTATGTTTACTTGGTAAAATTCATCGAACTTATTTATATATTGTTTGTGGTTGCTCTTTAATAAGCTTTTTGCTGAAGAGCAGCTGAAAAATTGTTTGATAAATCTAAAAACAGTTATTCTGAACAGCTGCTTTTAGCTGAAAAAAGGAGGTCCTCCCGTACTTTTGAAAAAAACTGTTTTCATCTTTTAGAGGAAGCTGTTATAAATTTCAGTATCAAAACTCACCAATAAAAATAAAAAATTTATATTATAGCTCAAAATAAACAAATATAAAAAACATACCAAACACTTATCTGATTTTTACAACACCACCTTAATTTTTTACGAGCACGTTTTCAGACAGCGTAATAATTTTTAACAGCTCTCCCAAACAGACCCTTATTGTATTCATCTTTTTAATACTACCTCTGTTCTATTTATGTTATTTTTGCACGCGTTTTGATATTGCTATAAAGTATAGTTCTATAATACATATTTAAATTTCTTTTTCTGAATAAAAGTTTGACGTTTAAACTTTTATTATCAAAAAAATATAAAAATGGTATAGAACCATTTTTTATAAGAGTTTCAAAATGCATGCAAACAGTAAATGTAAACGACCTGCTCGGACGGAGGGAGTATTAGTTAATTATACAGCGAAGTCAAGAATCAAGATCTTGCTTTAATTTTTTTCCAAAGGATATGGTAAATAAATTACTTATTTTAATTTGATTATTTATGAGCACAATGTAACTAGAACCGATTAAACATTGTCAACTTAAATTTTAATAAAAAAAATGAAAATAATTTTTGAAATATTTAATATATTTTTTCAATTTTGTGAAAAATTGTACTCACTCGGTCCCTTTCATTTCTTTACAGTTTTTTTTCAACTGCTCGACACGCATTATAACGCGCATATAAAATACAGTTTTATAACTTATTTTTAATTTTTTTTGTTTAAAAATATAAAAATCAAATTTTTATACAAAGAAAAAAAATTCAAAAAAAATTATCAAATTACGTTTCATGATAGCATTAGAATCCCCGTCCTCCCAATATAAATATACACATGAGGTGGACCGAGGGAGTGAGAATAATTAGTTAATCCGGTTGCAGCGCCGAGGGCCACTGCCGAACGAGATAAACGTTGTCGTTGAGAATCCGCTGTAAATGAGTACTTATTTCCGACCAAACGTAACGGTAATTATTAGTTGTTGTCGACATCATTAAAAATATTAAAAATATTATATTGTGTTGGGCAATTTAATCGGATTTCGAAAGAGAGCTTCAAAATCGTTTTATTTTATTCATGTTTGAGTTTTATTAAACCCCAATTTTCAGATTGTGAAATTTGAAGACGACAAATCGATGGGGCCGTTTGGGTGGGCTTAAAATAAGTGCTTCTTACTTAAAATAAAAAAGTTAAGTAGAAGTAAGAAGTTAGTTAAGACTTATAAGTGATTAAAGTGTTTGGGAAAAAAACAGAAGTCATGAAACAAAAGCTAGGAATCGTGGCTTTTTATAAGTGCTTCTCGACTTTTTACACAAACGGTACGAAATAAGTGCTTCTAACTTAAAAGTCCAGAAGCGGGGCTTAAAAGCCCTGCCAAACAGCCACGATGTATATTTGAGGTTTCTTAAGCACTAAATTTTGAATGTAGTAAATTATAAAGTTTTTGGTTTAACTTAAAAAAAAAAAAGGATTATCACTGTAATTTAATAAGAAGTTATAATGAAATAAAATTTTAATTTAGCAGTTTAGATAAAGATATCAAAATTCACAACAAAGTAGGTATACTAACTAATAATATAATAATAAGATATTATATGCTATCTTTAAAGGTGATCATATAAATTTTTATTATTCAATTTTATAATTCAAAATATTTCAATAGAAAAGTTAGAGTTAGATTTTCTTTTTCAGATTCTACTCATAATGCTAAGTTAAACAAAAAAAATTCTCTTTGTAAATCGGAAGTTAGACACGAGAAACACCCCCTACGTCTATTGTTATATATTCTTGCAAATTTGAATATTGAAGAAATTTTGATTTTAGTTAATTTCCTCACTTGAAAATTTCCAGAGGTAGAGTGGATTGTAAATGTATGCATTAATTTATACATTACTCGGGTGCAGGAGGGCAACTGTACTGCTACTTGTTGGTCATTCAATTTTGTGCACTCGTGTAAATATCATCAAAGTGATTTATTACTCCCTCCGTCCCACTTCTTTTGTCTTGTTTGACTTTTTGTGGTCAAATTGACCAAACTTTGACCGGTAATAACTAATTATTCTTACATGATTTTTAAAATCCGAAACATACATCTTGAAGTAGAGCAAATGTAGATTTTAGTAATATATTTTTTAAAATCTTTTCCAATTATTTAATACATGTAAATTTCAGTCAAAATTTGGTCAATTTGACCATTAAAAGTCAAACAAGCCAAAAGAATTGGGACGGAGGGAGTATTACATAAGCTGTTTGATTTGGCTTATAGAAACAAAGTGAAATTGAGAAAGAGAAAGAAAAACAAAATGGTAGGAAAGGAATGATGCTGACTGTACTGTTTGGTTTTGATCCGGAAACAGATTGGAAAAAATATGATTATCTCTATATTTTATTTTTGTTCTTAAATATAGTTGAAGAAAATGATGACAATTGCAATGGTTGTTGTGCACCTCCATTGCATATTGTACATATGCATACAATGAAAATGCAATATGATGATGACAATTACAATATATTTTGCTGCAACTAATCCCTAAACATAGTTGAAGACGATAAGGGACGGTCCGACGGTTCTTCTATGCATCAAGTTGGAAAATTGATGTACAAGATGATGGTCTTGCATTCTTACTTATAGTAAAAAGCTTAATTTGCGATCGAAGATTTATGAGAAAGAAGTACAAGGTGGTTAGTGATATATCATTACAGTTGTAAGATATATACGGTCCTGTAAATTCGTATACAGAATTGTTATTATTAATATAAAAAAAATATTTTCTAAATAATCTCATTCATTCATTAGTTTTATAATCCAATGATAGATTATGTGGTTTACAAAAGTTATCGCAAAGCAGCAAAATAAGTACCGCACATAATCCACCCTTCTATGTTATGTGTTAAACAATTAAAAAAAATGTTAACGAACTAAAGGAAGCAAACGGAGTTATATATAGCTGTTGTAATAAACAATTTTATGTAGAAAATAAAACTAAATTGTATTTATTATTGTACCTCTAAAAAAGAGATTACATGCTATATTTAAAAACAAACGTATTTGACTACTAATAGTATTCTACTACTTCTAATAAATTTTCCTAAAACAAGATAGACTCAATACCTCCTATAAATTCTTTAGGACTCCAACAAACATCTAACTACTTCAATCTAAAACTAATCCTCAAAATAAATAACTAAACAAATAATAATAATAATAATAATAATAATAATAATAATAATAATAATTAAATTTAAGATTATTCCAAATATCACCCCCATAATCTTTAATTTACTTAACAGAGTTTATAAAACACTTCACTTCTCTTCATCTGTGATGCACTTCTCACCACCATCAATTTGTTGATGCACTTCTCATCAACACCAATTTAATTTGTTGATGCACTTCTCATCAACACCAAATTCACTGGAGCACTTCTCTCCCGGTGCACATAATCACCCGTAATTCTAAAGTTCTCTCTAGGTGCACATAATCACCCATAATTCTAAAGGAGAGGTTCTCCCTCTACTCGGTCAAGATCCATGTCGTTCTGCATGGCACTCTATCTCCAGCGTCTTTCTCGATAGTCCCATACTATATATGCATCCCATACTACACATGTAGTTTTGCCACCATCCTTCCGCAACACGTACTTGAAACTACTTCATCAGACACATATTCTGCGCCTCCACCACCAACGGCGGCTTCACCACCACCTGCGGCGGAACAACAAAACCTCGCTCTGATACCAAGTGTAGAATATAAAACTGATTTATATTCTTTTTTGTACCACTAAAAAAGAGATTACACGCCATATTTAAAAATAAACATACTTAACTCCTAACAATATTCCATTAATCTTAATAAATTTCCTAAAACAAAATAGACTCATTACCTCCTACAAATTTTCAAGGACTCCAACAAACATCTAATTACTTCAATCTATAATTAATCCTCAAAATAAATAACTAAATAAATAATAATAATAATAATTAAATTTAAGATTACTCCAACCAGACCAGCCTAGTGCTAAGTTCAAATAATACTCCCTCCGTTTCTTTTTTCTTTTCCTGTTTGTGATGTCGGTACTGTTCATAACATGAGACAAATTACTAATTTACATCTAATCTATAAAATTAAATATAGTCATGAGTGATCCTGTTAGATTCATATTTACAAATATTTTAATACGATGAAGTTTTTATATTTAATGCTATTACGAAATAAAATATATTAAGGATCAAAAATGTGTGTTGGCAAACGTCAAAAGTACAAACAGGAAAAATATTTAGAGACGGAGGGAGTAGCATATAGTTGATGACATGTTTACGGTCGATCCTGAAAAGAGACAAATTACAAGTGCGAATAGCGCATACCCCGAGGAAAATAAGAGAAGATCCGAAATCCAGTGGGGTCCACACAAGTTTGGTAGGGCGAAGAAAGTGTTTTTCTTGACATGACTAATCCATAATGTACTCATGATTATACATACACATGCTGCATGGTGCATATATAATACGGATGTTATTATTGCTTTAATGACAGACCTATAAACAGGTCACAGGTGCTACAAGTAAAAAGGGGAACGAGGAAGATTAGAAAAATGGGGGAGAAGATCTAAAATCCGTTGAGGCCTGATCGAACGTATTTATGCATTGTACTTTTGGTATGGTTGGGCATAGAGATGCACAAAAGATCTGTTCGGGCCAGATCCAGATCGGGCCAAAAAAATCCGGATTTTTTTATAACCAGATCGGGCCGGGTTTTTTTAAAAATCGGGCCGGACCGGGCCGGGCTTTTCCAAAAATACTAGGCCTGGTTTAGTTATAAAAAGCCCGGATTTTTCAAAAATCCGGATTTTATCCGGATTTTTTTGAAAATACTAGGCCTGTTTTAGGCCCTCGGACCGGGCCGGGCCAGACCGGGTTTTTTTCAGATCGGGTTTTTCAGATTTTTTTCCACATCGGATCGGATCGGATTTCGGATTTCAGATTTTTTGAACATCTCTAGACTTGGGCACTACGCACTAGAGTACATACTCCGTTCGTCCCCCTGAGTTGTATACATTAGGGGACGGGAACGCGGCACGGACTTTAGTGCTCTTGTAAAGTATAGTTGTGTAATTTATTTTTAAAATTTTCTTTTTCTGTATTAAAGTTTGGATGTTCTATTTTTATTCAGAAAAATAAAATCTGAAAAATAAGTTATGGAACTATATTTTATAAGAGCATTGAAATGCGTGTCGAATAGTTAAAAAGAAACGTATACAATTAAATGGGATAGAGGGAGTATATTTGTACCATTGCGAGAGTGAGATTATTTTCAGAGGTATTCGAAATTCACCGAAAAGTATTGAGTTTGACTATAAAATGAGTTTGACTATAAAATAATCGATGTGAATTGTGAAGTATATTGTTCACTTTTAACTGAATACGAGGATTAGATATTTAATATCAGAGAGATTTAGGATATAATTTTCTTCATTTCATGCAAACTTTGAGTTTTTGCAAAGTTTTTAATGTTTAGAAGTTATATAAAAGGAGGAGGAAAATAAACTTGTATATGATGAGTTTTTCTAGATCCGTCTTTGTTTAATATTACAATAAAATAGTTTTAAGATGAGATTGATAATTGTCGATAATAATTGATTAAGACTAATATTATCGCCTGTAAAGATGAAAAACTGATCTATTAATTTGATATAATTTGTCAGTTTAATATAAATTTATATTATCTATTAGTTTGATATAATCGATCATAATCAAATAAGAATGATGATCTGTGATATGTTTTGTTTTATATCGTCATTTTGATACACAAAAATCGAATAATTACTGTGCAAATCAAACATTTGTGATATACTAATCATATTAAACTTGGATTCATAAGTAAATTAATCTCAAGTTCAAACATAAATATCCAAATCTAAACTCAAGTCGATTTGAACAAGTTTACAACCTTAACGGCCACATAAATACGTATAATATGAACATTATTACCGCATTTAACCGACCTATAAACAGTTGTCTAATCAAAACAACAATCGGCCCCTCTCGGCTTTCTAATTATATCCACCACTACCAATGTTACTATGCACCAAACAGACTCATTTACTTTCTCCTCCTCTATTTTGACCACTTTCAATTCCTCAACTCTCTAGCCACATTACTTTTCCCATTATTTTATTACATTTTTTTCATGGAATTCTAGTATATAATCAAGAGCTAGCAGATCCAAGGTGGTGCTTAATCTGTCAACCCATCAATCAATCAAACTTAACCCTCAAATCAAATCATACCCCTCTGCAGATTAAACAAAAACACTTGAAAAGAGTCCAAGAAAACAAAACAAAACCAAATCATGTCCTCCTCATCTTCTTCTAATTCTTCTTTGTTATCTCCTAATGAACATCTCCCTCCTCAGTCCTCTGAGAAGCTCTGCTATGTTCACTGCAATATCTGCGACACCGTTCTTGCTGTACGCAAATGCCACCTCCGTATTTTTAAATCTCGGAACATATTTATAAATTAGGTCGTCGATGGCTAGATTAGGGTTTTTAACTCCTGAGAAGCTGATAATTTTTTATTATTTTTTTCTTTTTTGTTGATTTGTTGCAGGTGAGTGTTCCTTGCTCTAGTTTGTTCAAGACGGTGACGGTTCGATGCGGCCACTGCACGAACCTACTGCCCGTGAACATGCGCGCGCTGCTGCTGCCTTCGCCTAATCAGCCTCATCACTTGGGGCATCACTCTCTTTTTCCTCCAAGCCATCACAGTCTAATGGTAGTTATATGTTGTTTGGTGAAATATTTAGGGTATGTGAACATGTTTTATTAATATGTCGAAATGTTGTGGTGTTGATATATGCAGGAAGAGATTCCGAACTCCAGCCCTAACTATATGATCAATCAGGCTAATATGATCAATGACTTCTCTCTGTCAAGTAGAGCTGGTGGGTTCGATGAAATTCCCAGGCCTCCTGCAATTAACAGACGTGAGTCACACTATACATATATGCTGTCTAATTAAAATCATCCCCGAAAGCACAATATCTTTTTTATTAAAATTTAGGGATTGTTAGAGAAGAATTAATTGTGTTTGATGCCTAGTCTGTACAAGTAAATTTAGAAGTAGAAGCTCCTAGACTTGTAGATTATATATATCCTTGGTCTTTTGTAACAAGAGCTTGACGGATGAAATGGAACGAAGACAGGGAGTCATGTAGTGCGTGAGTATCTAAATTTTCTATATTTTAATCGTTTAAATAAAAAAATTGTGAGGATATGTTTTGATAAATTATCTGTAAATATTGCAACCAAAAACTTGATCAGCGAATATTGATTAGCCAATAATCAGTTTTATTGTTAGTTTTTTGGAAAAAAAATGAGATGTTTATTCAAGATCACTAGCTGGCCAGCCAACAGGAACTTTAATTCATAATTGTTCTGACTACTGCAAATCGACTATATATGGAGACAGTAAAGGGAGATAAGAAAATGTCAGTACATATGTATGTGAACTTATTAATGTACTTAATTATTTGTTCAGCTCCAGAGAAGAGACAGCGAGTCCCGTCCGCCTACAATCGATTCATCAAGTAAGTTTCTATCAGTTGTCAGTAAATACAAATATGATCGATTATGTCACAAAATGTGGAAGCACGTATCTGATGTCGTCTGTGAACACGCAGGGATGAAATCCAGCGCATCAAAGCCGGAAATCCAGATATCAGCCACAGAGAAGCATTTAGTGCTGCTGCTAAGAATGTAAGTTATCCGAACTTAGGGTTTCGTTTCTGTGATCAAGTAGCCTCGTCTGGCTTATCTTATTTTTCTAAAATAAATTACTTCCTTCTGGAAAAAATGTTACAACATTTACTTATTTCTTCAAAAAGTACTCAGGTAACAGGTCGTGTTCGTATCAACAATCGGGTCGATTTCAGGTCAAACTAAAATCACTTAAATTTTATAAAACTGAATTTTGAAGTTTTTAGAAATGAAATTCTAATTTAAGATCATTTCAGTCCATTTCGAGTCAATCGGGTGATTATCGGGTCACTTTCGGGTTTTGTCTCAGGCTCTTAGCAAACCCGATTGCGGATTGGGTCGGATTCGGGTCAGGCTTCGAGCGTGTCTGATATTGTCACCCCTACCCCTGTACTTACCTAAACAAATTGTTTCTGCTCCCCAAAATAATTGAGAATTGTGTGAGGAATTTATCTCTTGTTGTATTGCAGTGGGCCCACTTTCCGCACATCCACTTTGGTCTCATGCCTGCTGATCAAACTACAGCCAAGAAGACAACAACTACTGTATGCCAACAGGTACTGATGTTCTTACATTAATTCAATTCACCCCAGCTCTTCGATCATTTTGCTTACAGATTTCCCACAATTATTGATTTTTGCAGGACAGCGCGGAAGATATCCTCATGAAAGATGGATTTTTCGCCTCAGCTAACATCGGTGTCTCTCCATACTAGTAAACAACCAGAGGAATGTTGTTGATTTCTTACCCTAGTTATAACTAGCACTTCTTCGTCGCCTAGATTCTGTTTCATCTGTTGTAACCCAGAGATTTCGAAATGTATATCGAATGCTTGTTGTATGTGCTAATCAAGAACTTGAGTCATCTGATCCTGAAGCATAGCTTTGACGGTTCCAATAAGCTTTTATATTTTAATTTATCAGATAATTCAGCCAAAAAATTTACCCCCTCCGTCCCAACAGGCAACTGATAGCTTACGTTATTTTGAGACTCGTATAAAGTATAGTTCCATTAAAAAAATTTAATTTTTTTTTTGAATTGAAGTTTAAATGTCAAATTTTATTGAGGGAAAAGAAAATAAAAAAAACATTAAGAACTATATATACTTTATAAGAATCTGAAAATAGGTGTCAAAAATTAACATAAAAAATCGGCTGGGATTGAGGGAGTACTAATAAGTTTCATTATTTTTAGTATACAAACTTTTAATATGAAAAAAGAAGAAGTGCATCTGTCATAAAATTTACTTAGAGGTCTAAATATCGAACGGGAATCAATATGTTCTTGAGTATTTTAGATATCAGGATAATCAACATCTTTATCGAAAAACAGGTAAAAGTGAAGCATAAATATAGGCATAGGATCCTACGGAATTAACAAAATCTGCCGCTAGGATTTCAAGTAGGCATGGGATCCCACAGTGTATCTGCTCGACTGCTACAAATCGATCGACATTAATATCTCCGGACCATATATTACTGTTTATATACTGTATAAGCATGTAGCATTTTTGTAAAACGGTTTTTCTATGGTGTGCCCATGGGCACACAATAAGCACAAAATTTGATAGCTTTTCTTTGTTTTGATTGGCTTACACCTCTTTAATAATGATGGCCCCCTGCATTCACACCAACCACACCAATCAAAACACACCAAATTTATGAGTTTCCGTGCTTAGCATGTGCCTATGGGCACACACTAGACAAACCGTTTGTAAAAACAGTGTCGATCCCCTGCAACGACCAAAACAAGTATTGACTTCATTCTCTCGAGTTAACCTTGATTAGTGATTTAGTGTTGTGAATGAACAGAACCGATCATTAAAAAAAGAATCGAATACGGCTTGTTTAAGTAGGTTTTGTCTTGTTCATTTATTAGAATAATTACTTGATCTTAAACACGAAAATTAGTTCGGTTCATAAACGAATCGAAGGCGAACCTTTTTGTTTGTTTGGTTTGAGAGAAAGAGAGTAAGTATAAGATTTTATACTTTTTTCCAAAGAAAGAGAATAAGATTTTATATTAAAATATAAGATAGGATAAGGGGAGAGGTGTCGCTATTAATAAGTTTTTTTTTTTTTTTATCATAAGACTAATTTCACGTTAGTGAATTGTATCGAAATACAATACCGAAAAGAATCGTAAAGCTTCTTTTATATATGAAAAACTTTCATCTAATCAAAGGACATGTTAAAAAGCCCCACAAAATTAGATAAAAATTTAGATGTCTGAAAAAAATCACTCGAAAGAAAAATAAAATCCGCGGAACTAGGAAGAAAGGAAGACTTTTATTCAAAAAAACTACCGACTAACCAAAGGTCATGTAGAGATGGCCCCGAAAATTTAGCCAATAAAACTTTAATGACTGAAAAGTAAACCCAGATGAAAGACAAAAATCCGGAGAAAGGAAGAAAACAAAGAGGGAGAGGAAAAAAGGAGGAAAAAAAGAAAGAATCAAGCACGAAAGATTATGCAAGGCACTGAAACAAAGTCATTTAAAATGACACAATCGTTAATAAACGACAAACATAATCACAATACACGATCGAAAAGCCATCAACTATGGCACTCCCTCGAAAGGGGCACAATAATAAAATCAAAGAAACAACAAGTCTTATAAATCTAGTTATAAAACGAACCATAAAATTCAGTAACTAAAAATATAACCAATTACAAAGGACATGTGACACAAATACATTTAAAAGCACCAAAACAAAAGATTTTTGAACTCATTACCATGGTCGTGGCCTCGTGGGGTCAATTCACACGATTATTACCTTGTCGAATGTAAATATATGTAATCACGATTAGGGCTAAAATTGATCACAGTCGCTTAACTCGTCATTGACTCGTCTCAATTGATTTATCACCAAATCGAAATCTTGAAAATCGAGTAGATCTAAAATATTGGAACGGATCCGAAAGGGAGTATTATTAATAAAACGAGAACAAATCAAGAAAAATAAACTGATTCGGAATTTTTCATTGATGTAAATCGATGAAATCTCCAACGGCGGCTCGCTATTAATAAGTCTTGAAGAGGTTGTTGATACAAGGCATCATAGAACATTGTTTATCAACATTTTTCGCCAATGCCTTAAATTAAATTATGATTCAGGACCCTTATTAGAATTTATATAAAACCTTTATAGATCTAATGAGTGTTAGCACCAGAGTAACCAAATCAATATTATCTGGACTGGGCCATTTTGTCAGGTTTAAGAATCAATATAATTCTCCTTACCGGGCTTGGGCCGATAGCACTAGTCTCAACTCTCATCGTCATATTTCACCTCATTACAATTCATAATGTATTTTAGATTCCTAGATTTTATTTGAAAAGTTTCATTTCATTGACATGTATAAATATATAAAAATTATATTTAGATTTTATTTTAAAATTCAAATATTAATATAAACTTTAAATTTTAAAATGATTTATATCAAGCACTTCGAATCCAAAATTTGAAATAAAATATATATACACAAACATAATCTTAAGAAAATCATAATTTAATTTTATCTCGTGCACGGGTATCCTCGTCAATCGTGTCACATTGTGAGAAGTTCTCCACTCATTTACGGAAACTGAAATGGAGTTGAGAAAGAAGAAAGAAAAAATAGGAGAAAGATAAAGATTGATTCTTGATTATTGTACAATGTTTAGTATTGATCTGAATTTGGAAATAAAATTATATAATTAGTTTTATACCTGAATTAATTGATAACATATAAATTTAAAATAATCAAATATATTTATGTTTGTAATTAGATTTTAATAATATTATATAAATCTCATTGATAAATTTAATAAGTTAGACATATAAATCATATCAACATTATTTCAATTTATTAAAACCAGTTTAGAACTTTTTTTATGCAAAAATGGTTAACATATTGTATTGTTTTGCACCGAAACATCACAGAAAACAGAGCCGCTGATTATAAATTTGATCAGCGGAGAGCAAAAGCTTTAACCATAGAATGAACCTGTATTCTTCTGCTTGTCTAGTAGCATGAACAGCAATGCAAATGTAATAAAGAATTTAGATTATTCTAAATAATGAGATAAGTGACTCGAACCCTCTCCGAAGCAGCTTCCTCTGATTTCTAATAAATCTTGAATGCCACAGCATATCAATATCTCGAAAGATACGATGTCTGCCACACTTTTACCGCTGGATCAATCTGCAGTGGTTCAGAAGTTTGCTGTACAATATCTTGTGTCAAAATCGCATGTCTGCGGCACATAACTCCATATATGTGTCTGCACATTCCATAGAAAATGAAAAATTGTTCAGCGAGATGATTAATCTTTGATTATAATCCAAACTGATTGATGGACTGGTTCTTAACATGGTAACAGAGTTCAGGCTCACGGGAGACTCGGGAGTTTGGAGTGAGGGGGAATGTTAGAATGCAATATGATACTGGTAAACCTTCTTCCCAACGCCTTGACGTTTTGGAAGAATTGATCACTTAACAACCGGAACTATCAACTAAAGGAAGACTATATAGAATCATAGAATAATGACTTTAAATCTTGACAATAGCACAAAAGAAAGGAAGAGATTTTGTACCTAATCGATCATGTAAGAATCCAGAGAAGGAGTAATGAGATGAAAGCAAGCCTGCAAACATTAACAAACACAGTTACAAGAACTATAACAACAGATTCTAGTATAAGCTCTTTGTTCTCTATATAAGGTGTTCTCTGTAGGATGGGGAAAGAATTAACGTACATCATGATGTGGGTAGTTCGAGTACGTGTGTTAGCAGCACTAGTACTAGTTGTCATTTGATGAACCTCGACGGAGGCAGAAATTTTGGATCCAGTAGCATTGTTAAACAAGTATAACTTGGCATTCTCTCCAATGGCCTTTGTTGGATATACCCTTGATGTTATGCAAGTCCTACCTCCTTGAGCAAAGCTCTCGACAATTGAATGATCCACCTGAGATTGATATTAAAATGTCGATTCTTCATTAATCTGGACATTTATACATTTACCCAAATTTTTATAATGATCAAGTACAATTGGAAGATGAAATGTGGATGGAGTTGTATATACTTACTAGTATCCTCACTGTTAGTTTTTCGCCATGGAGTACCGGAACTGTGCTGCCATATATTCCCTTGTCGACGTCACCAGCCACAGAAGACCTGCAATGACATACTACATATAATCATATAACCATAAGCAGAGGAATTTACATTAGAAATTTCGTTTGGTCTTTAGTATAACCTTGAATGATCAGCACAGAACAATGTGTGGAGATTTCCACCAGGGCCTTTAGAAATGTAGAAGTAGACTGGAGTGTGCTCAATCAAGTCATTATCAGCAAGAATTAGCAGCCCGAATGGCCCTAGTACACCGCGGTCAGCAGCTCCTCTGCTGCCACTGCAATTGTAAACGACTTGTTGCTTATTTAGACTCTCTATCACCTTCTGATCCACCTCGAATTCAGCTTTAATATCCAACTGTCAATCATGCCAGGGACGATTTAGACATACGAGATTCATGTGCATTGTGCAATGTAAATGCTTAAGTACACACACATACCTGAGCAGCTGATCCTACTTCTAGTGGCACAACTGAGCCAGCTTTGATCTCTACCTTGTCGAAGACCTTTTTGTTTGATCTTAACTCCTCGACCTCCTCAACTGGCCATTGAATCAAGTTGTTACCAGTCTTTTTATCAAATAATATAGTCCTTGGGACGGCCTATTTAGAATCACATTTTGAATCAGTACTTCTGAAATATGACAATCAATTTTTAAGCAAAAACCGTATTGTACCTGAACAGACGCCCAACCCTTTTTCACATCGCTATTTTCACTATCCGTTTCCTTAATCCAACCCCACAAAACTCTCCGTTTCTTGTTCGGATCATAAAATGTCTTTGACGCGTAAAAAATCCCATAATCATACCTCAGACCAATACCAGCATCCACATTCGGATTATCAGGAGTCCATGTAGCCGTTCTAGGTTCGTAGGTTCCAAACGAATAATAATCACACCTATCATCATCAAGGCTAACTTTTACTACATGTTTCACTCCTTTAGCCATATATGATGTATCCAGACCATCTGTCCCATCAACAGAAACTGGGAAGAAGTCGACGCACTCCCACATTCCAGTGCCTTTAACCTCATGTAGCACCCCTTTTAAGAGCTTATAATTCTTGAAGTCCACAGTGTCATACACTAGTGAAATGCCAGTTTTGTTGTGTTTGGACCCAATGGTGATGCGCCACTTCCCCTCAGACGTTAGCCATGCTGTTGTAGGATCACGAAAGTCCTTGTACCCGATACCAGGTGGTGGGAACAAAACAGGGTTGTTAGGGTATTTGACCCAATCAACAAGCAGGGGATCAGATGGATCAGCAGGATAAGCAAGATTTTGCACCTGCACTGACTCATTGGTTGATCCGGTGTACAGCATGATGACATCACCATTAGGAAGGGTCGTGGCAGAGCCAGTCCACACTCCATTGACATCATACCACTTATCAGTGTACATGGCCACTGGAAGGTGGTGCCATTTCAGGAAATCCTTCGATACAGCATGACCCCAGACAATTTTATTGCCCCATACTGCCCCGTCCGGGTTGTACTGGTAGAACAAGTGGTACCATCCCTTGTAAAATAATGGACCTGCAGTAATTCATTAATCTCTTAACTTCTATAACAAACAATCAGGATCTCTTAACCACGTTAAATAACCGGTTCATCTAAAACCTTAAGTCATCAGAGGAAGGCCCCAACATGATCATATATTATTTTAACATAACTAATTCAGCAAATAATGAATCAAAATAATGTCACAAGAGTTGCGTGATGCACTCACCATTAGGATCTGCAACAAGTAAAGCAGGATCATTTTCGCATGCATAACCGGATCAGCATTGCCAGCCAATTCACATGTCCAACATACAATCACAAGTTAATGCACATTTTAAAAATTCACATTTGGACACTGAAGATAAATTAATAATACCATTCATCCAATTCTTCTTAGGTTGAAAGTGAAATGAAGTTCTTTCAAATGACAACATCTTCGGTGACCATGGAAACGAAGGCAGCTTCATTTCCCATACTGGCCATCGAAAGGTTTTCAGTGACACTCCCTCCGCCACTCCACGTGGCAATACTTCATCCACATTATCATCTCTAGGTTTGCCTAAAGACAAAGATCCCCTAAACTCAACTACCTTAGAAAACGCGAAAATCAAACCAACACAAAAGAATGCAGTTAGTAACACAATGAAAAATTTCAGAAAATGCTGTCTAGGCCGTTGCTCGAGCACAGGAGGTGGAACGAAGGGCTGTTCATGAGCAGCCTCCTCGTCGAGTAGACGAGTGTAGGGCAGATCAAATCTGGTAGATGGTGGTTCCTCCATATCAGATACTGTAGATGTTCGAAATGCAGCTTTTTGGAAGGGTGTTATGACATAAATTTTAAGTGCAATGTGACAAGTAAATAGCGTATAAATACACTCTCACTTCTGTTAGAGAATGAGAATGATTCTATAGGCTATAGGCATGGAGACAGTGAGAATGAGTCCTCTTACTGGATCCCTGATTATCGTATGTTCCAATCCATATATTTCAGATCATCTATATTTGTAATTTAAAATATATTTATTTATTTTAAAATTATAGCTTGACTATGTCCTAAGTTCACTGATTATAATTCATCTTTACTTCATTTTATTTGATAAATAACATAAAAATGACAAATTGTTTATGGCAGAAGTGCTCAAAATTTGCTTTCAGTCAATCGTTCTACCATGACAAAAAAAATTTGGTTCAAGTGGAATTCATATTAATATAAATCCAAAACCTCTTTAGAAAGTGATAATTTTTTCGGGTTTCAAGAATATCACTCTAGAGAGCTTTACTGACTGTTCTGCGTTTATGTATTTGAAATATCAAATTACAAGAAAAGTTTACTATACTGGAGAACATGGTTACTGAAGAAGAAACAAAAGCGGCGGAACAGAGATCCAACTTCAGCATTTGGTACATTCTATACATTTGGAGGAGGCCATATCTTCCCGAAGAGCTCCTCAACCCGCTTTGCTTGATCAACATACCCGTCCAAACCAGCAGTAAGAAGCTCGAGACTAGCAGGCCTCATGGCTGATTCCAAATTGTACTGATCCCACTTCACAAGCTGAAAATGGAGTACCAAAATATCAGTCAAGACTCAAATGACAATTATTTCTGCATGCTTCCTACTTCTAGATTTCGAAAACATTGGTGAAGTCAAACCTATGGAGCATGAGTGCGGGTGGGAGTGCGGAGATACGAAAATTTAAGTAAAATTAAAATTATGGGGATTCGGGTGCAGTATTCGGCATATACTAATATATTAAATATATATGTAGTATACATATTTTAAGAGTTTCATTTAAATTATGCTAAAATAGTGAACCAAATAAGTTAATTATCCTTAATCATATGTGTCATTTTCACTTGATAACACAAACAATGTATTCTACTGTACTAAATCGATTATATTGTCAAGTATTTCATTATTTTCTCTCACTTGTGGGTTAAAGAAAAATTCCCATGCACCCAAGTATTGAGTGCGTATCCCCAAGTATCGAGTGCGTAGTGCGGTAGGTAAGAAAGAATCCATGCTTTCGAGAGCCAAAATAATACTCAGAAATCAATCTTAATAATGCGAGACAAAAACAGAGATGGATTTCTCTAACAAATGCCTCCACTTGCTTTCAGAAAGCATTGAAAAAAATGCACACTATGACATATTAACATGGATTAAGCTCAAACCTTTTCTTTGCGAAAACTGTAGGCAGATCTGATTGAGGAGATAGTCTTCTCACATAAGAGTATTTCTCATCAGGAGGAATCACAAATTCCTTAAGGGACTGCAATATCTTCAACAGAGTGATAATATAGTCGATACTGATCAAGATACAGGGAGATAGAGTTTAATATGAAATGATCTGCATAGAGGTCCGAAAGACATTGAACTTATTGGTGGCATTTGAAGATCTATGTAATTACCCTAACATGTTGAATACGTCCTGCTTGTTCCGCATAGCTGCGGCCATCAACTTCGACTTGTGACCATATTTGTGGATGTAGTTGTAAGCCTTAGTAACCTGCAATTTTGGACAACAGTATTGAGTATTCATGCGGTTAATATTAGTTCTTCGCATCACATAATTGCCTGTATGTAGTATCCTATTTCACTTTAACAGATATTTGAAGTTTGATAATAAAACATTTAGAAAATCGATATGGACTTTTTGTTCAATCTGAATAGTGAATGCATTATACAAAATAAAATTTAAAACTCCTTCTACTCTACTTAATCAGCTATTTGTCAACTTATACCAAGCACCCTTAATGAAGTACAGTATATTTTATGAAATGTAATGCATGGATGGAACCAATAACTAGTGAACCTCTAAGTAACCCGTGTAATAAAAACAAGATTGAAGAAACTTAAGGAAGGGAGCTAAGGCGAGGAAACATGATAACAGGTGAGACAGAGAGAGGATGAATTGTAATGTTATGTCCATGGATGATTGAGGACTTTAAAAAGTTGGAAATGTCGACCGAATAATAGTGTAATATCTGGAACTAGTACAGAGATCAGATATTTTCTAATACCTGTACAGAGATGAATGTATGTCAGAATCTACTTTGAAATAAAAACACCAATGATTATGAAGCTCCAAGTAGGAAAAATCCCGGGGTGGTAGGAGAACCATATCATTTATTACAATGAGCCGCATCATGCATGCTGCATCAACTATACGTCTATATCATATCGCTAGGATTATATTGATGATACTTGAAACGGGAAAAAGCAATAATATCATGGTTTCTCTAGGAAAAGGTTTGTATCACAGTTAGTTTTGTGGGAAGGAAAATATATACAGAGGAAACTATAAATTTGAAATTTCGTCAAGTTATATGTGAAATGAAACAGGGAAAAGATATCAGAAAACTACCAAGCTGATAACTATGTCTGATTAACATCATAACATGTATATTGCAACAGTATAGGGAGAGAGATAAGCATGAACACATATCCATGATGAGAAACACGTAAATATAGGAAAATATATTACCATCCAGTACCATGAAATGTGATATAATATGTGTTTGGAAAAATACACTGGACAGCTTTCTTGAAAATCACTACTGTAAAAAGAATTTACAGAAATGCAGTCCTATTAATTATTATGATGCACATCTCTAGTGCAGCTGATGATGTATGGCTGTCTTAAAAATGAAGACTTACACTAACATAGGGAAGAAATTATGTTCGGAATCGATCAAATGACCGAAGCAGCATACAGTAAACTAACCAAAGTTAATCCAGGATCTTCTCCTCTTTGAAGAGAAGCTTCTACCTCTGGGTCACCAAATTGGTTCCGAGCCCAATCCTGGTGATTTGCATACATTAGTAACGCCATTATTTCTAATATATCATTAATCAATCATCAGGGTACTCAGATTTTACCCTCAACCGACCAACAAATATCTGAATAACAGAAACACCAGCTTGAGCTGCAGCAACTACTTGACAAAAGCGGAAGAAGCTGTTGGAAACGTGATAAGCTTTAACACACCAAATATATAAATCGTAAACTAAAGATTTGATAAAAGATAAACACACACACTTTTATTTCTTATTTCACTAGATATATAAAACTACAGCTTGTTTTTCTTGTAAACACTTAAACACAAGGCTGCTACCTTCTTTTCTTTTTAACGAGCTATAGCTCCTTGCTTTTCTCTTTCAGCAACAATTCTGCTTTTTCACTTCTATGTATGTTTTTTAATATGCATGCAGGCACCTGTATATATAGGTAGGGATGGCAGAAAAATCCGATCCGAATGGATACCCGACCGTTTCGACCCGAATGGATTTTACCGAACCCGATATTTTGGATTTGGATTTGGATTTGGATTTGATTTTTAGACCCGAACGAGTTTGGATTTGGATTTGGATATTAGGTGTTCCGTATCGAAACCCGACCCGAAATCCGAATCCAATCCGAACCCGATCCAAACCCGAAACCCGAAAAAAATCCGAATAATATATATTATATATTATATATATTATTTATAATTTTTTGCCATGATATATATATATATATATATATATATATATATATATATATATATATATTTCTAATATATTATACTAATATATTAAATAGTTTTTGAGTTTTCACTCACCAAGTCACGTGCAAATCACAGTAGGAAACAAATTAAACATTTTCTTGTCTTGCCCCAAATTAGCTAATCGCACCTAGTTTTAATTCATCATTACCCGACCGTCCATTTCCAGATCTTGATCCTAGGATCCATGTCACACTTCGCATTCGCCATCAACGCCACCGTCAGCGACTTCCCAGTCGGCAAATTTGCCTTAATCCTGCTACACTCGACTCTAATCCCAACCTTCTTGCTCCTCACTTTCACTTTAGTATCCAGCTCGATATGCAACGGCAAGGTCGGAGCTCGTGGACCGCTCGGTATTCTCGAAGCCGGACTCGATCTCCGACACCAGTCGTGTTCACTCGGATCCGCAAGAACACCTCTGGTCGCGCAGAAATTCGGGTTCGGAGAAAACCCGAACCCAATCCGAAATCCGTTGGATCGGGTTCGGGTTTTGTTTTTCAAATCCAAACGGGTTTGGATCGGGTTCGGGTTTGGTGAAAATTTTCGGGTTCGGGTTTGGATATCACAGATATCCGAACCGATCCGACCCGTTGCCATCCCTATATATAGGGTGCAGATTACTAACCGATCTAATGGCTTACATCATGATAATTATTACATATATATGACCAGCTTTCTTTGTTGTTTTGTGCAGCCTACCTTATTCGTAGGATTCAAACAAGCATGATGCATGAGTTTATAGTAAGCTGCTGCATGTAAACATTATAGAGTGCCACGTCCACGTTTCTTTATAAAGGAGTTTCTTGATGTTGAAGTGATTGTATCGATCTAAAAAAACCAAGATCAAGGACATTCAAATCCGGACTATTTGGTGGTTGACAAACCAGTTTTATATCAAATCCTTTTTGTCTTCCAACTTCGATAAATTCTTCATCATAGACACTTATATGAGGTCGAGCGCTATCCTGCTGAATATATATTGTTGGAGAAGAGAAAAGTGGCAATTTATTTCGAATTTCAAACAAGACTTGTTCAAGTAAACATGAACGATAAACATTCTTTGTGACAGAAGTGCATGCTTTTGTTTCCAATGTACCAGCTGCTCAGATTTTGCTGCTACTTTGGGTTGCCTCGTTATGGACAAAGGGAAATATACCAATTTTAACATCAAAGTGAGTGTTGTTACCATCATCAAATCGAGGATGAGCGACAGCTGCAAGAAAAATTACTTTCGTGATAAATCTTTTATTTTTACATGTACGAATCAAATTGCTTTCTTCTGGAAGTAAATAATACCTCTCTGATTCTCTGGTCATCATTAAACATTTCATCGAATTCAGGATTTGTGCTTAGTGATGCTTGTTTAATTTTTTCCAAACAAAATGTTAGTCTAACTTTTGTCTTTTCATCAGTAAGAAAAGGTTTAATGGCATTAGTTTGAGTTCGAATATCACCTTCTTTAATTCGTCTGTGAAGAGTGGACTTAGCCATGTTAAGAGCACTGGCCATGGATATTTGTTCTGCGCCATAATGGAACTCCTGAAACCTGTGTAGGATCAAGTTAGATCCTCTTTCTTCCCACTCTACCTTTCAAATTTGAGGAACGTCCACCGATAGTCCCCTTGTAAAAGTGAACTGAGCTTGAGCCCATATTCTTTTGATATTGCTGACTGAATAATTAAATTCTTTGCTAGTTTCAAGTAAAATGCCTTTCTTCAACGTTCCATGTAAATTCTTTCTAATAAGTATTGAAAAATCACAAGTCTCTTACTTTTGGTTAATCATTTTTGTGTCATCTTCGCATTCAAAAAAAAATAAAAACTTTGTGATTTAGAACTGAGCTTGAGAAAGAAATTGGTCGGTTTTACATTATGCTTTATGTGGTGATAAGAAAGTTTAAACTTCACTGTACATGATTACTTCTAGGAAGTATAGGCAAAATGTGTGGTCGAAAAGTCTTGTAAAATGGCGGGCCAAGAGTTAGTGTCTGAGATATGAAGGGAACTTTAGCGCCCTTTTATTTTACTTTAATAAACAAAGCCATCAGAAAACCACTCTGCATGTACAATACATTAACTTTTAAAAGATAATGTGGACCTAAGTTAGTCAAATATTTGTTTTTTAAACTTTGTGCAAACTTGACCAGCTCAATCTTTACGAGACACCGGGAGTGTATGATATGTTTTCATAATTAGGACCATAAATGAAGGTGACACTCCTTTTTGGGATGGCAATTCCTGACACCTTAAGTTGACAACCAGTGCCATCTTGTGCGACATCGCTTGTCAACCCAATAAAATCTCAGTTCATGCCACCTTGTTTCACATCGCTTGACATCCTAATAAAAACCCAACAATTCTAATTAGATGCTAGTAAGGATGGTATTCCATGTAATGTCACGTGATGTTGACACATTTTTTTGTATTCCTCGTTAAATTTGTTATTAACAATTAACATGTAACTATCTTTCGCACTAGCTACTAGCGAGTTGTTTTACTATCAATCAACATTCCCAACATTAAGGCCATCCCTTAACTATTGCAACATTTTCACTATAGTGCTAGCATTTAGCAACATATATTGAAGGAAAAGACGCTTTTCAATAATCTTAGAGAGTGCATTCATATTTATTTCTTCTTCAAATTACCGATAATACATCAAAATTATTTGTTCACACCGAATATTAATCAAAACTATTTGTTGATTATGACATCAGAACTATTTCATGAGCATTTAGTTCCTGTGATATTGCTAATATTTAGCAATATATCTTGAAGAGTTACGTACGTTTCAACAATTATTGAGAGTGCATTCATGTTTATTTCTACCTCAAATCATCGATCATAAGTCAGAACTATTTGTTGACACTGATTATCACATTAAAACTATTTATCGATTATTATATAAGAACTATTTGGCACTACGAATTATTATAAGTCAAAATTTTTAATAATTATGAGACTTCATTAGAACTATTTGACACTAACGAACATCAAGTAAGCAATCTAATTATCACGTTGAAATTGTTTGACCATCACGATTATAATAGCAAAACTTTTGACAGTTATAAAGTGAAAACTATTTAACGATCACAACCTCCGAACAAATATGTTTTATTAGATATATCAAAAGTTAAGATCAATCATACTAAATCTATTTTTTTATCTACACCGCAAATTTTAAAAAAATGTGTCTTTCGGGCTAAAAATAAGACCATAACAATTTGATATTTTTTGACAGGAAAAACTTTGATTTGACAGATATTATCACATAAAAAGCATTTTCAGTGCACATATCCAAAAACCAGACTAGTAAACAACATAATCCGACTGGTAAGCTATATATATCACATAATTTTTTTTATATCTATATGTTTAACACAACCTTGCCACCAATAGAGTCTAACACACTTCACTGCTTTATATTAGAACATACAAACTGAATGTCTAATTATAATGAACTACTCTTTTAAATGTTTGACTTAATATACATACACATGGTTAATTTTAATTCACTACAATCATTGGCGTAGATAAGACATAATAAACTAAATCAACATATTTTTTTAATATGTGTATTTTTTTCTAAATGGACACTTAAAGGGGATGAATGGAGTAACAAAATATAATGAAAATAAGTTTAACAAAAAATTATAATAAAAATATTATAGGTTTGTGATATGTTATTTATAATTAGGCCCATAAATGGTGACACTATTTTTTGTGATGACAAATTTTGACACCTCAAGATGGCAACCAGAGACGGATCTAGTAGGAGGAGGCACAGGCCCTTAAAAAAATAATTTTTTTTGACATTTTTTCACCATTCTAAATCTTACAAAATTGGAAAAAGTTTTTCCATCCAATTTAAATATATATAGGTATTTTTCAAAAATTTGCTTGGTGCCCCCACTAAGATATGAATCATAGATCTGCACATTCTGTCACATTGTTTGGCATCCCAATAAAATCCCAATAATTCTAATAAGATGCTGATAAGATAGCATGATATCAAATGTCCATGATATTGATACTTTTTTTTTATTTCTTGTTGAATTTGCTCTTAACAATTCACCTGTAGTTGTTTATGGCACTAGCTGCTAGCGAGTATTTTTTACTATATTATCCTAAACATTTAGGCCACTGTGACTGTTGCAACATTTCCATTACGGTGCTATCATTTAGGAACATATATTGAAGGTCGGGCTTGATAATTTCTAATAAGCCTCAGGAATGCATTCATGTTTCTTTCTACTTCAAATCACTGATTATACGTCATACGTCAGAACTATTTGCTGACACTCAATATCACGTCAAAACTATTTATCTATTATTACATTAGAAATATTTGACAAGCATTTAGCAAAATATATTGAAGGATAAGACTTTTAAACAATCCTCCGGAGTGCATTCAAGTTTATTTCTATCTCAAATCACCATTTTATGTTAGAACTATTTTCCAACACTGATTATCATATCAAAACTATTTGCCGATTATCAGAATTATTTGGCAACACAAAATATTGTATTAAAACTTTTAATTATCATGACTGTCAAATAGTTTCAATTTGACGACAACGAATGCCGTGCAAACAATCTGATTATTGTGTTGAAACTATTTAACCACACCGACGATCACAACAAAAGTTTTGATGATTATAAAATTATCACATTAAAACTATTTAACCGTGACAACCACCAAACAAACATTGTTTTACTAAAGCTATCAAAATTTAAGATCAATCATGCAAAATCAATCTTGCATCTCTAGCGCACATTTTGAAAAATATGTCTTTCTGGCCAAAAATGGGGACCATAACATTTTGATATTTTCTGACAAATAAAAAGACTCTGATTTGAAAGATTTTATCCCATAGAAAACATTTTCTAAGCATATATCCACAAAACCAAACCACTAAACAACATAATCCAACTAGCAAGTTATATATAGCACAGAAAATTTCTTAGGTCTAGTGCATGTTTAACGCAACCTTGCCACGACCAGATTCTAAAGTCTAACAGACTTCACTACTTTATTTTAGAACATACAAACTGAACATCAATTGCAATTTGCATCTGTGCTAATACCATCACATTGACTGCTGCATACTTTCCTCCTTCCACATCACGAGACGCTTGAGAAATTCCTTCACCTGTACATAGAAGAAACAGTATACCGCTTTCAGTTTTTCCTGATATGTTTCGCAAATGTAGAGAACGTTAGACATGCATGCAAAGAAAGAAATTGAATTACCTCCTCGGGGTCCTTGAGCGAGAAGGAGGCTGCGCTCTCTTTGGGGATAGAAGATACCAGAATTCCATACCCCCTATTTCCCTGTCTCAATACCTGGTCAAGTAGTTTCAACTAGTTAGAGTCTCACTCGTTAATACATCTGCAAAAGAATACTCAAACTAATCAGTTTTTCCTCTAAAAATAAGTCGATTACCTTAAATGCATCTTCATCAGTCCTATCATCTCCAAGGTATATCGGAAGGACATCTTCACTCTTACCAAGATCTGCCAGAACATCCATGATGATTGGATTAATCCATTTGTGTGAAGTAATGCAGAAACCGTTTTTTAAAGTAACACATAATTAGGGAAAATCTGGCAATAATATATAACAATTAAACAGAAATTTATAACTTACTCATTGATTTAAGCAAAAACTCGACAGCTTTCCCTTTATTCCAGTCAATTGCAGGGCGCACCTCTAGAACCTATGAAGATGGATGAGGAGGTTCCAGTAAGTAATAATTTGGATAAAGAAAGGAGACTGAGTAGATGAAAATATATCATCACAAATTTATTTGAATTAATATATACCTTCCGCCCGTGAGTGAGTCGCAAGCGAGGGTAATCTTTCAATACATCATGGACAATCTGAGCAACAGTACCCCAACTCTGCATTTATAGGATGGCAAGGAAACAGAGGAAAAACTACTTTGTGAGTGATTCTCAAGTCTCGACATGTGAACCTAAACACCAAAACATTTAAAATGCATTTTAAGAAGCTAATTTAGCATTCTTCACCTTCTCATCTACGTTTCGGTAGTGTACCGAAGCACAAAATTTGTGATTCTCCACTTTTGCACCATTAATATCCTTGGTAAGATTGACAAGGGTTCTAAAAACCTGAAGATGAAAGAGGGGAAACAAATATAAAATTTCCAAGTTAAATATAACTTTCCAAGTGTGACAGTATTTCTAGATGAATGCTCACCTCTTCAATCATAGGCAGATATTCGCCAGCTGGCTGAAAGAGACAAAACTCCTTGTCCTGCATGCAATAATCAGGATAGCTTTAGAATCACAGGTGCACCCATTAGATGCAAAAGACTTAACGAAGCAAACCTGCTGGTCTGAAAGTTTCTCAGATTTGATATGGTCATCAGGTACTGCAGCTGTGTCCCGGAGCGGGTATCTGATGTCCATTCCATGACTACCAGCATAGTAAAGTTCAGTAATTCCCACCAAATCATAGACCTAGAAATGCAGCCAGAGTAAGGACACTTTTCATGATAAAATACAAAAGATGCAATCCGGAAACTGAACACTTAGATGATTGGAGCCTTAAAAGGCATAAAAAACATAACCAACTTACCATATCACGCCTTCTTCCACTTATAATTGCAGTTTGAAAATGCTTTGCAGCATTCTTAACAGCAGAACGCATCTGTCAAAAAAATGGTTGATAACATAATCCACATACAGCTGGCAATAATACTATGCAAATTTATTAGCACATAAGATTATAAGGCAACTTACATTAGAAGACATGAAAGCTCGATCAGGGTCATCTACAATAGGAGAAAGTGTTCCATCATAATCTAGAAATAGAACTATCTTCTTATCACCCGCACTTTCTCTAATTTTCTCAAAGCAGGACAGAGCAGACGGGAATTTGAGCTGCAATTGGCAAACAATCAGAATAGTAAACAAACAAACAAAGAAGTCGAAAGACAATGTATAATAAATATCAACATTAAATAGTCTCAACAGACCTGCCACGACTGATAAGTACTCTCGCCATCTTCTGAAGAAACCTCTGCAAACGGATCCTTAACTGTCTTCTTATGAGGAGGCGAGGAAGACTTCATGGATTCAAGCCAACCATTACAACGAACATCGTCAAGCTTTGGCGGCTTTTTTTTTGGTACAGTCAGTACAGTGGAGGAAAATGACGTCCCAGACTGTGTGCAAGGCATCGCGCTAGAATGTACACCAAGTCTAGACTTGCTTATTGGAGATGTAGGATCAGTAAGGACATGAGATGCTTTTGTTGTCTTCATATCCATGGTATCCAGAAAACTTTCGAAATTAATTATAATTAACAACTAATATTGGTAGACGTCTCTGTATGAAGATATATTAAAAACACAGAAAACTTCTAACCAACAGGCTTTTGCAAACCACCTCTTTGATATATATAGTTACTGCTACTTGGAGAGAATTTCGTCAACTACAGTAGCAGCCTGATAACATAAACATTTACAAGTTAGCAAAGTTATTTTTCATTGGCATCGAAAGAACCTCTCAGACAAAGTACCAGAAGCGAAACATCATTTGTTAAAGCTTACCAATATCAGCTCGTCAATACACCCTCTGTCACCAGCGAAATGTACTGACTTAACAATTTGCTTATCCTGAAAAGGAATGTAACCATCTGCAAGTTATCTTCCGCTGATAAAATCTTCAATAATAATTTACACATTCATCAGAGATTAAAGCCACTACATAACAGACTAGCTAAATGTAGCTCTGCATTCGCAAAAACATATATACATGATCTATTCCCAGATTCTTTTATCTATCAGGTATATAGAATATTTTTTTTGTCCAACCGCATACATCACACGACTTAAATGAAACTCCCAGATTTCCACATCAAAGAACGCAATAATCAGCATAATCAGATTACCAACACATCAGGAACACTGCATACAAAGCTTTAGCACCAAGAACAACTGTATCATTTTTAAGGGGCACAAATAAAAAAGGTAATATGCAGCTACATGACCGACTTATTAACCAATATGACAGACAAGAGCATCTAGATTAATACAACTTCAACACCATAACTAGATGCTAATATTCTATGGCTCTTTAAGATGTTACCCTTACTCTACAATCCAAAACCAAGACATGAATATATAGAACAGGGACAAAAATTACTTGAACCCAAAAACATGCGAAAATAAAAAAAATATTGCCCGAGTCAGACACTCGGAGACGTATCCATGAAGGTATCGGGACCACAGCCCCCTGCTATAGCTTCTCTTGGCAGAATAAAACACCATAACATGTAAATCCAGAGCAACAAGAAGCAGTACTATCTTATTTAAACAAAATAAATAAATTCAAAGACTATAGATCAGTCTTAATCGAATAAAAAAACATATATATTGCCCGATGAGTCAGGCACTCGGAGACGTATCCATGAAGGTATCGGGACCACAGCCCCCTGCTAGCTTCTCTTGGCAGAGTAAAACACCATAACATGTAAATCTAGAACAACAAGCAGTCCTATCTTATTCAAACAAAAAAAATTCAAGAGTACTATCGATCAGTCTTAATCGAATAAAAAAACATATATACCAAACAAAACATTATTCAATTGGCAAAAGAAACACCCCTGGCCCCCCCTAATTAGGCATCATATATCAAACATATGCAACTTACTACATAAAGCAAAAAGGCAAAGTCAAGCAAAAACATATATTTGTCAAAAAGGTCACATCTCTGCATGTCCAACGAAATCTTCATCAGTAACACAAAAGGAAAAACAGACACACGAATATTCATTTAAATCAAACCGAAGAGAATTTAACATAATCGTTCTGCAAAAAATTAACAAAGAATTAAGAATCAACAAATCAAAAAATTAAAATCTTTCTATTCAGGCAAAAAAAATTGACGACCAAAATTCTTAGAAATTAAATCAAAATTCAGATTCAATGAAGAAATAATCTTTTTTCGGGATTAATCAAAAACCCACCGTTTTTACAAATTCAAACAATGATTTAACACAAATAATCATGACCCAGTTAAGGAAATCAACAGAAAAAAAGATGGTCTATGGCATAAACGAGATTTAATTATCGAATTAAAGATTTAAAAAATTCGTGCGAATGATTAACTAAATAATGTTACCTCGAAAAAAAACCTGCAGGCAAAGGGAATTTAGAGAGAAAGGGGGGCTGGTGAGAGAGAGAAAGTGAAGAAAAAGAAGGGATTTAAGAGGTGAAAAGGCTTGGTATTTATAGAGATACGATTGTCCAAAACAGACGTGCCACAGAAGGTAACTGCCACCCTAGTTACCTTAAGCCGGGCCTAAATCATGAAACAAACAGCGCCTAGAGTAATTTGGGTCGGTTTTTACGTAATTACATGTCCAAATACCTAATTAGTTTCCATATATATACCAAATCATAATAACCGAGCACAGAAATAATTTGTAATAGTTGGTGATATTATGTTAATAATTTTTCTGGAAATGTATATAAGGAATTGAGAAGTACAAAGTCAATATAATGACGTGCATGTGTTAGGTGAACTTAAATGAAAACGGAATGTGGAGATATTATAACGTTTCCAGAACCGAACGTGTTAAGTTCTATGATAACGGACAACTTTTGTCAATAATCGATCATAGTTTGACGAAAGGGTTGAATATGTGTCAATCTGTAGACTTCGTTTGTCGCCAGTCAAGATCCACCGAAATAGAGACTAGTTTTGTCGTGTGACAGTAAGAGAGTAACAGGTGTCGAATAGTTGTGGAATAAAGATAACAGTTGTGGAATAAAGATAGCAGATGAACCGATAGCTAGTATATTAAATTATAATAACCGAGCACATAGATAATTTGTAATAGTTGGTGATATTATGTTAATAATTTTTCTGGAAATGTATATAAGGAATTGAGAAGTACAAAGTCAATATAATGACGTGCATGTGTTAGGTGAACTTAAATGAAAACGGAATGTGGAGATATTATAACGTTTCCAGAACCGAACGTGTTAAGTTCTATGATAACGGACAACTTTTGTCAGTAATCGATCATAGTTTGACGAAAGGGTTGAATATGTGTCAATCTGTAGACTTCGTTTGTCGCCAGTCAAGATCCACCGAAATAGAGACTAGTTTTGTCGTGTGACAGTAAGGGAGTAACAGGTGTCAAATAGTTGTGGAATAAAGATAACAGTTGTGGAATAAAGATAGCAGATGAACCGATAGCTAGTGAATCAAGATGACGTCGTGCAAATATAAAATTAAATTCGCTACTGTAAAATCTCGTTGAATGAATGCTTGATAAACGGAAATCTCATCAAATAAACAATTTCCTTGGATCCAAACTTGGAATAATAGGCTAAAAGAATAATTTCGTTAAATGCATCAACAAATAAGTTCTTTAAAAATTATTAAAAGTCCATCATAAACATAAATGAAATATATCATTCATTTATAGATAAATAAATATTCTTGCTATATGAAAATATTTCTGCGATCCAAAATATATACATTTATTGAGGTTCTATTATATGCACGAAATATAATCTTGTTAGGTATGTGTTATATAGATATTATGTTAATATTTTTCACAGACAAGAAGGAAAAGATCAATGCTATTATGCTGAAGCGAGAGTCTTGAGATTACAAAGTCAATATAATGACAATATAATGATGTGAAGGTGTTTGGTATATTTACGTGAGAATGGAATGTGAAGATTTTATAATGTATTTTTACATTGGTTCGGTGATATATAATATGCAGTATTTTAATATTGTAACATACAATTTTTATTATTAATTAACTGACGATAATTTGACAATTTATTGAATATCATTCAATACATAAATTTGATTTGTCTTCTTCGATCAAGATCAACCTATGTACAGATTAATATTATCGTGTCACCCTGAGGGAGTAAAATATGATTTGCTCGAATTACGAAGTTGAGATGAAAAAATTAATAGTTACTAGCCGACGTATTTTACATATATAGTAAGGATGGAAAAATCTGACACGAACCCAATTAGAAAAAGTACGAATTTGGTTGGGGATTTATATATTTTGAGTGGGACTTGGGTTTGGTTGGCCTTGTGCACCCGAACCCAATCCAATTCTTTTTTATTAGATATAGAATATAGATCTATATTACACAATACACAATTACATATATTTTTGAAATATTGCTATATTATTTAAACAAATTTATTAACTTATAATCTCATTAAATTATTTATATTTTTTTAATATATTATAAAAAATATAATCTTAAATAAGAAAAATAATTAATTATAATTAAATTTTGAGTCAAATATGGTCCTACTTTGGTAATTAATCAGGTACTAGACAGGTTAAGTTCGGGTTGAAATTTTCAATTTATTTCAATTTCGGGTTAGCCCAAACGCAGAATTGGTTCACAAAACCCGACTCATAAATTTTAATCACATTCAACTCATCTGATAAAATAAAATTTTGATGATTATATTTTTAATATCTTGCTTTCAATTTTATATATATATATATATATATATATATATATATATAGTTAAGTTCTATGAAGTACACAAAAACATTGGAGTATTGGAGTACAAGTCTTAATTTTTTAGTTTAATCATAAATAATATATTTGATTATACAAATTTATATACAATCTATCATTTATAAGTTGTCTTGCACATAATTGTCTATCAATCGTTAATATCTTTCAACTTTAACAAGTATTAACATTATTGTTCTGCTTATTAGTTATATTGCAGAACATAGAGTCCTGTAATTTATAAAAGTCATTGTTCTACCTTAAATTACAATGTTTATGTTGTGTAGAACATAATGTGCAGGTTATTAAATCTTTACGAATATTATTGAACAAAAAAATTGAAATTTAGATGAATAGATTACATTTTATCCAACTTTGTACTCCAATACTCCAATATTTTGTGTACTCCATAGAACTTTACTCATATATATATATATATATATATATATATATGTATATAATAACTCGAGCGATACACATATGTTTTATAATATATATTTTTTGTAACATATTACGGGATTTTTAATTTTTTATTGCATTTAGCTTAATATTTAATTTTAATTAAAATATTTTTTTATAGATATATAAACCAAATCACCAAACCCAATGGTTTCAATTCCACCATTTATTCCAACAATCCAACATCGATATATATTCTTATTTTACAATTTTACCCGATTGTTACGGTTACAAGGATATTTTCAAAAGTAGTTCAAATTCGAATATGACTCGTTTTCACGTAAATACGGTTTTTATGTTTTGTGCCTGCAAATACATGTTATTCACTAAATTTTATGCATTTATCACATTTTTACTAGTGTAGATTTTGTGTATATATACAGGAGTAACATCATTATTAAGAAGTAGGAGTCAAACAAAATAAACTAAACTTATAAAATTTAGTGCTTAGTATGTTCTCATGGGCACACACTAGAAAAATAAATATAAATATATTCCATTAAAATACGATGTACTTTTTCTAGTCTATAATCCTAATTGCTTACGTGATCAGTTGTAATTTATATTTAAGTAATTGCATTTTTAAATCTCACATACGGTTTATCCATTCTACTATACATCGATCTTATGTTGTAAACTCATTGCATTTTGTTATTTATTGGTGTAGCAACTATATTTTGTTATACGACCGTATTCAGATATAGATTCTTTTAGACGTTGGAAGTTTATTAACTACGGGATATGTGAAAACGGTTAGGCAGCGGTGTTTTAATAGTGGCATACGATGGTGATGTTATAGACTAAAATTTAGACATAATTTATGTGTTTAGTTTTGTAAATGTATTTAATTCATTGATTTCTTTTAATTGTCTATATTAAATTCATTAATAGTTTGATCATAGTAAATGTATAAATAGTGATAGACACGTTAAATCTTAAAGTTTTAAAATTTGAAAATTTCCTCATTTCAGTAATTGTTATATCATATATATGAGTACTGTCACGTACCCCGAAATTTGTTTCCATATTTGACATGGTAAACAAGTGGCTGATTTTAATCGGATGGTTTATGTGCATAGAGCGGATCCCATTATTATTTACGTGAGTGCAACTAATCAAATATTACCAACTAGTATTTGGGAACAATTTTTTGTGTACCTAATACATATACATACATATATATATATATATATATATATATATATCCTATTTAAATGGGTCTATACAGCTGAGATTTTAATAGATTTTATATAATTTATGAGAGTCCATTAGGATTTAAGCGTAAGAGCATCCCTAATGAGATTGATTATAATCGTTTACTAAATTGGACGTGTAAAATATTTTGTAAAATTTGTTAAACCATATTAGACGTGTAAATTTGTTGCCACCTACATGCCCCTCGACTCTCCTTTATATAAGTATATTGATGATGTATGGCTCATGGATTATTAGAAAAATTAAGTCACTGAATACTTCTTTCAGTGACTTAAATTTTTACAACTTTTGTTTTTGTAAGAATTACTCATTAGACATAGGTTACCCTAAAACACTTTTATTTTTATTATTATATTTTTAATAAATCATAAGTCATTAAAAAGTAAAAATTATTCAAACATATATTTTAAGTTTTCAATTTATTACACAAATCACTTTGAGCTCAGCCAAACGGACTCTTACAAGCAAATGGTGATCCTCCGGAGATCTGTATTTCTTCGGTTTTGTTCCTATCATTTGTTTGAGATTTATAATCATCTGTTATTTTACACTGACTATAAGAAAGATTGTAGAAGGGGCGGGGGTTGAATACAATCTTTTACAAATTAAAAGATTTTAATAACACAACACAACAAAATAGCAAGAACAGTAGGAACACTAAGTATTAAAAATACGGGTGGATTAAATGATCCACCCGTGAGATTTTATATAGAAGAATCCGTGGATTGATTAGAATTCACACAGCTGCAGGTTCAACACTCAAACTATTTCAAACACTCAGGTTTTTCTGCTAGAATACTTGAACAAGTTCAACTGATGCTACTAACTTGGTTATATACTCCAAGTTTACAAGTTTAACTAGAATACAAAAATTGCACTCTAAACTAAACTATGTTGCACAACTTTGTCTTATGCATGTCTTCCGTTATGTCTTCATATTTGACCATCTTCTTGATTTGATCCAGATTGCATTGTATAAGATAAGTATGTTTCTGGTTCTTCTTTATTGTCCCAAATAGGCTTCCATGTCCATTTTAGTGTAATCGATCCATGTGACTTGTCAGAATTAAGCACCAGTCACTTTCAACGGCTGTTAGCTTCATCCGTTAAAAGTTCCTTCATCCATCGAATTATGTACAAACTTTATCGATCGAACACTGTACCATCTTTAGCAGTTGAATACCTGATCTTCATCCATCGAAAGTAGTACAACCTTCATCAGTTAAATTATTATGACTCATCCATCGAACATCCTTCACTTAGACAAAATTACATGGCATCTGATATTTATAATTGGTCATCCTATTCTACCCATCCGTTGATGATTCTCAAGATAAATAAAATAAAAATTACAACTGATAAAATGATAAAGATTCTAATTTGAACATGTTACAACGTGTTTATGTTATCATCAAAATTATTGATTCCTAACAATCTTCCCCAATTTATGACTGATAAATATGTAGACATAAATTCTACACTTGATGATAACAAAGCACAAAATAAAGTAATGTACAAAGTTTAAATACAAGAGATAGAAAGTTTACAGACGATTTTGCTCCCCTAGCCTGAGCAGTTTACTAGTTCCTCGAAGATCTTCTTCTGGACTTAAGTTTTTATTCAAGAATTTCAATCTGTCATGCCTCATCACTGTCTTCAATATTCAGTTTGGGCTGCAGAGTCTTCAAGGTCTTGATGTTAGAGATTTTGAGTTGATCCTTAGGTCTGAAAAATCTCCTTGTGCCATTATTGTCCCTAAATTCCATTAATAAATTAAAATTCTAACAATATTTTAATTTGTGCTCTAAGGAATCATAAATTCATAATAAATCATCCATTAATAAAACTCTCACGTCCTTAATCCAAAATAAACAAAAAAACAAACAAACAAAGTTCGACATAAATAAATTAAAATAGAACATAATTGTTTGATAAAAAAGTATGGACTTAATTTTGTAAAAATTTATAGATGAATAAATTAATGTTGACATCCATATTAATATATATATATATATATATATTAATACAATTAATTTTTTATAAAATATCGAGCATGTTAACGAGTTCAATTCATGAGCTAGTTTACGAACTACGCTCACACGCCATGTTCACGAGGCACGCTCACGAGCCAAGTTCACGAACCATGTTCATGTGTCGAGTTCACGAACTCATATATAATTCGGACTTTTTCGCGAACTATCGAGTTGAACTCTACTATGCTCAAGTTCAGCTCATTTATAAAACGAACCTTAAAATTATGCTCAAGATCGACTCATTTATGAATCGAACCGAGCTCGAACCGAGCTTTTTTCGAACCGAACACCGAGCGATTATCGAGCGTATTAACTCATTTACAACCCTAGCTAATATTTTAATTTCGCCCATGCCCTCGGATGCCGCGTTGGTAACGCAATTTTCATTAATTACCTCAAAAATGATCTATATCACCTGTTCGGTCGGTTAACATGTGTCTTGCACTAGTGATTTATAACATTTACAATTTTATCATTTATATTTTAAATTTAATTGAAATACAAATCGTTCATACTAATCGAATTTAAATATATTTTGGTTTAATTACACATTATATATTAAGGAGACTCATAGATTAACACCTACTGGCTGATAAAACTCGACCGATCAATAAAATTATTAATATTTCAGTTTTAATAAAATAATAATATTAATATTATATTGTATAGTATAGTATAAATAGATAGTATAGGTCTTTGATATTATTTTTAAAGTGATAACATGGAGTAATTAATAAATATATATAACAATATTATCTTTTTATATGTATGTTGCATGTGTTATTTTTAGAAAACCAGTTTTTAAGTTAGGAGTCTGAAAATGATAATGTGTTTTAGTTAAAAGGGGTAGTTGCTAGTTGTCTAATGTTATTTTAAGAAATTGAGTTTTTTTAGCTAGAATATATTTTTAAAAAATACTCCCTCCGTTCCTCTAGGTAGTTTACGTTCACTGTTTGCACGCATTTTGAGGCTCCCGTAAAGTATAGTTTCATAAATTTTTTTCAAAATTTTCTTTTTTTGAATAAAAGTTTATACATCAAATTTTTATTCAGAGCTAAAAAAATTTAAAAATATATTATAAAACTATACTTTAAATGAGAGTTGAAAAGCGTGCCAAAAAGTAACGTAAAGAAATGAGGGGGACAGAGGGAGTAATAATTTTAGTTAAAAAGAATATTTTATATAAGTAGACCAATAATCCGGCCCAAGTACCGACCCACTGAACTTTTAATGTTTCGTTTTTAATAGTACATGATAGATAAGTGTCAAAAGTACATGTTTGGGACACAACATGCAGATGCATTTTAAGATTCTTATCAAATATATTTTTGTAAATTATTTTAAAATTGTGTTTTCTTAATAAAAATTTAATATTTAAATTTTTATTCAAAATAATTTTAAAAATAATTTATTAAACTATATTTTACCAAAAAAATTAAAATCGTTTCGAATAAAAAATTTTATGTATAAAAATGCATGGAACGGAAGGCATACTGTACAATTATTCTTTTTCCATGATCGGAGGGGAGTTGATTGAAATGAAAGGTGTGAGTTGGAGCCACGTTGGTAACTAAGTGAATGGGTCTTTTTTTTTTTGACAAATATGGCTTATAACCTTACAAATGAGAATCTGTTCTAAGATATTCTCGAGGTGAGCCAGGGTCGAACCCAGGACCTGGGACGACAGAGGATAAGCTCTTAACCACTGAGCTATCCAACCGTGCTCAGTGCATGGGTCTTTTTAAATATGCATGCAAATGACTTCCCGACAAGTGACAATGATTTAAATGTTGAATCATGTTGATGAAACAAAGGTTTTGACTTTGGACGTCTCAACGTCATAAGATTCAGACGCACTTGATGTAAGACCAACTCAAGACAACAAAAACATTACTCCTTCTGTTTCATTTAATTTGACACGTTTTTTTTTCACTGCTCGACACGCACTCAATACTCTTATAAAACATAGTTCTATAATTTATTTTTAAAATTTTCCTTTTCTCAATAAAAATATAATATTTAAACTTTTATACGGAAAAAAAAAATTAAAAATAAGTTATAGAACTATATTTTACAGAAACATTAAAGTCTGTGTCACGTCCTCGTCTCCCGATGTATATAACTCAGGGAGGATGGAGGGAAACCAAATATGCCTTCGACGCTGAATTGGATGTGACAAAGGAAGTGACGGAGTTGACCTTCAAGGACGACCATTTTCAGTGTAAACGATGGTCATTTTTATTCAGTCCCTTCTAGTCATGGCTTTTGGTGATGAAATTTAAATCCTTCTCGGTGAGCATCTTCCTCTCAAACTCTTGTTGAAGAGGGAGACGAGGAAGCAAATTATGCGCCACGTTTGGCTAGAATTTTATTCTCACAAGATGTTATGATTTATAAGTCAAAATTAGTTTATTCATACTCGATTGTGTAAAGAATTTATAAGTCAAAATTTCGATTTATATGTCAAAATCTGATAAATTGAACATCATAATTTCTTTATATTATCTTATTTTATTTTTAAAATTTAAATTAGATCACTTTAAAAGATAATATATATTATCTTATTATTTCATTAATAATTTTTATACATGCAACTATCAAAAATTTCCTATTTTGACAGTTCAACCGCGAAATTTATGTTTTCTATATTTCTGGAATATGAGTGTGGAACTTGTTGTAATTGATCATATTGATAGTACTGAGAACGGGTCTATCCATGCTGAACCCTTGGGGTGGTAGAACTAATCAATTGAGTAAAAGGGTGTACCCTTGAAGCAATGGCGAGGATCAGACTTGAGGCCGATCTCCAAATAGAAAGATGGCGCTCCCTTAGGTTGTTCATTTCGCGTGGATACCATTGGGGTCGAACATTCTGTTTCGTGTCTCCAGTCTCGACGCATAGAGGAGTCATCTAGTTGAGCCTAGTTGAATCAAAACCACTTAAATTATGAAAACAGTTTGACTTAACTTAAAAACAATGTCTATTATTAATAAGTGAAAAGTTATTTATAAATTAAAAAAAATTTAAAACTTGTGTTTGGATAATCTTTTTTATATGTACTACTTATTAGGTATAATAATTATTAAAATAATATCAAAAAAAAATCTTTCAAAGTAATTACACACCTTTTTATAAAGTCAAATATTAAAGAACAATTATATCATCAAAAAAATTATGATTTTCAGCTTATTAGATTCTGCCTAAGTCAGAAGTTGTGTTTAATACAAAAGATATAAATTAGCTGTCAAAAACTATCAAAATAAGTGTTTGCTAAACAAACACTAAGGGGCTGGTATTGTATCATGATTTTTAATGACAAATATTGGGAGGATGACTTTAGTGGATTTTATGGATTTTTAATGACTCTTGTTGACTTCTTAAGATTTCAAAAAAAATTCATGACTCCTAAGACAATGACTTTTAAAAACTTTAACAGACTTTTTTTTACAAATTCATGACTTTCAAATACTTTAATAGACTTTTACTAAAATTATAAATAGCCTCTTTCAAACCCTCGGGACCTTTTGCTATACCCTCTCGATCTTCTGCTATAACCCAAGTTGGGTCTATCTTCTCAAATGTGACGACTACAAAATCGATTCCAGGGTATTATTGTTGTATTATATATACTATAGTACAAGCTACTGATATGGTGCACTAAGATTTTATAAAAGCGTGGCTGTTAGGTGATGTCTTAAGTTTGGAACTCAGAAAGGCATTAAGTAGGTGCTTCTGTCTTTTTATTAACTAGCGTTACATATCCCAGAAACTAGCTGTTAGGAGGTTTATAGTGTGATAGGTGATGTGGTAGGATATACTACAAACTATTTTGAGTTACTATATTCTAGCACTGAACTTCTGCAATTTATAGGCAAAAATAAAAACTACTTCAGCTAGTTTCTGGGATATGTAACGCTAGTTATGCTGTATCAACATGCCTGTTAAAAAGGGTGTGAATCAGACATTGTTGATTAAGCATTTGAAAATCTGTTGGTTTGATTAGCTACGATATAAAATTCATAACTGAAATCATGCCTGTATATCATGCCGGTATTTGCTATATGCATAGTTTTTGATTTAAAATGCATTCTGCTGAACATCAGCTGGTCTGTATACGCAATTGGTATTTTGAACTGTGATTTCTGAATTCTAACATATCTCTAGTTGATTCAAAAAATAATAGTCTGAGTAGTGAGTACCTTAAGAAGCTAGCTTCCTGTTTTATTTGCACATGGAACCAAAGATTAGAACAAGAAATTTTTCATTAACAGCCAGCGACCGATTAATTGGGAGAAGATAAAGTCATGTCAAATCTTGACAATAATGGCCTGACAATTTTCTATACAATTTTCCAAAGAAAGTCATTAAAAGTCTATCAATTATATTTTTCCACCCAAGTCATTGATATATTGAATAACAACTGACTTTTAATAACTCTTTAAAAGTTGTAATTCAATACCTCAAACTTTGAAAGACTTTTTAAAAATCCTAATACAATACCTCTTTACTTTTAAAGAGTATTCAAAAATCTTAATTGAATACACCTAGATTTTAAAAGTCAATAAAAGTCATTAAAAATCATGATACAATATCACCCCCTAAGTAAGTTCTTGTAAATAAATTCTCGCTTATATATAAACGATAACCGCTTTTTAAAATTACATCAAACAGTCCCATGATAACTTAAAGACTATCAAGATAAATTTAAAATAATGATTTACGACCTCCAATTACTTAAACTCACAAGTATGCTAATTATATATTATAGATTATTTATGAATTATTAAAATCATAGTAATAGAAATAAATTTGATAGATTATTTATTTGTGTGACGAAATTGACTTTTATTCAAAAAAATATATCCTCCCAACTTATGAAAGTGAATTCCTAACTTATATTTAATTTTAAATCAATTTGTGAGTTATTACACCATTTTCGGTTTAAAATCGTAAATGGTTTTAGTCCCCGCTTAAAACCCATGCAAACAGGCTCCTAAACAGAATCTTCATAAAAAATGTCAGAGGTATATCTTGGGATTTGGTGGTGCACTTGTGACTTTGATTCTCTCCGAGGTAGCATTCACCCTGCAGTACTATAAACATTACCAAATTGAGTGATGGGGAAGTTATCAAATTCAAGAAATTGCAGTAATTTAATCAGTCTAAAACCTGATCAGATTCTTCTTCCACTGTTTCTTCCTTTAGTATATGATACTAGTTGCCAGTTAACAATCACCAACTTGTTAAGGTGAGATAACATAATTATGTTTATAATTAGATAATGCAATTTGCCACTTTGGTAGAGGGACAACTGACAAGGCCATATTATGCCATGAATAAGATCCAAGATAACATGTACTTGTATCTGGTTTTGACATGTTTCATGAATTCATGTGTATTGTTATCTGTACTTTTCGAAGAATAAGACATTAATTTCTAATCTGGAAGTCTGCAGGTGGATTATTCAATTGCATTCTCTTTTTGATCTCTTTTCTAGTTAAGTTAGCTGAAGTTTATCTGTAGTTGTAAGTAGTAGGTAGGAGGGTTTGAACTGAAGAACTCTATGTACTGCGGGGCGTATGGATGGTAGATAGGAATGGAAAATGGGAGTGAGAATGAGAGGCATGAAAATGAAGGGTATGGGATGAGTATCTAAGGATTTGGAAGGAATGATTTACCCATCAAGTGAAAATGGGGTCTCATTCCATACCACAAAATAGCAAATCCATACACCAATACATGAGTTTTCGATCCCGATTAACCGGGCTCATAAATCATGAACCAAATGCCTCCCTAATGTTGCATCTGATCTGGATGTATAAGATGCCGGTAACATTAAGATTGATTATAAGTTCTGTGACTTCTGTCGTAAGCTCTACAAAAGCCGAATAATAAGTTAAGCGTCGATTTGACTAAAGTAATTCGACATCTTTCACGTGTTTCCTATGTTGTTATCTTAAAATGTTCCATGTAATGACAGTAACATCAAAGATGGCTGCTTTCAACCACAACCTTGTCCTAGCTTTCGTCCTAGCCCTATCGATTTCAAGCTTGGAGGTGAGCTTTGCAGCACGCCACTTGATGCAATCTTCACAGCCAACAGTGCCAGCTATTCCAACATTACCGACGATGCCAACTATTCCAACACTGCCAACCATGCCGACTCTGCCTAAGGTCACATTACCTCCACTTCCTGCAATGCCAAGCCTTCCCAAAGCAGCAGCACTGCCACCAATGCCAACTACCTCTCTTCCAACAATACCGTCTCTACCAACTATGCCTACTACAATCCCCAAGGTGACACTGCCTCCTTTGCCAGCATCACTCCCAACCATTCCCACCACAATGCCTTCCTTTCCATCTATCAATATTCCTACAACTATGCCTTCTATTCCATTCTTCACTCCACCACCATCAACCACTAGCCCTTAAGATAATCTACACAAGGATTTAGAACTTGTTCTATTGTTACAACTTATTTCCATGGTTTGGGAATAGGTCGTGATTCCATATTTGCTTGTATCTCTCTATTTGTTTGTCTTATTAATATCATTCCTATTGTTTTCCCGAGTCGTTTTTTGCTTTTTATTGTAACTATAAATACAAATTTGATTCCTTAATACCTGTGTTGATGAACATCTCTCAAATTTGGTCATTTATGGATAGTAAAGTCAGTACAAAGTTTTCTTCATTGATTATAATACAACTAGAGTCATCTGCAGCCACAACTATACTACTTAGAATATATTTACATTCCGACTTGAATAAGATATATAACATTGGGTCTTAATGGTGGCATAAAGGATTTGAATGGCCCCCTGCTATATCATATTGAAGGGAGAAGAGATGTATTCGGGGTGAACAGAAAATTTTAGGGAAACAGATAGATTTCGAATTTTCTAATTTCATAACAAACCTGATATAAAGTCTTCACTAGATAGGCTTACTAAATACTAACACATAGCATGCTCAAATGACTCCTAGACTTCTCTTTTCTAACTCCTGATTGACTACGTTAATCCAAACATTACAGAACATAATTAAATTAATAAATAAGCAAAAAAAATCCTGGGCAATTCTCTTCTACTATTTCTCAAGTCCAGTAATTTAAATGAGGGAAACACCAAGACCAACCATGATCAGCATCGAGATTATCAGATGTACAAGCATTACAAGGATATATAGAACATATTACAGATTTCTACAGATTTTTACTTTCAACATTCTACGAATACTTATTCGATAACATAAAGCAAACAAACTTCAGCGACTTTAAGCAATAAATTTTCACTATAGCAACAGACATGCATTCACTAGTTAACAAAATACATCCTTGTTGGGGCCTGTACATTTCTTTCATGTCATAAGGTACTCGATATGTCAGTTGCCTCATTCAGTACAAAAACAGGAATGTGAAACAAAATAATAGATTAAGGAACTATGTCAACATTAACGTTCCTATCAAACATATCTTTTAAACCTAAGACCAAGCAATAAGATAACACTTGCGAATGACAAGATAAAATATGATACCATATTAGTATCGTATTGAAGATCTACACCACTCTGTCCAAAACTCCAAAAGCACCCTTTCCTTGTGTATGATCCCTGAAATCACATTGACACTGCTAAGAAAAAATTCATATATAAATCACACACAAAATTGCGACATGAATATAAAAATTAAGTACTTACATAAGAGAGTTTCTTCATATGCAGACCTCTGCCTTTAACTCCAAGATTACCAAGAAATCACAACACACAAACTCCTAATTTAAATGTTCAACTATCCACCGGAAATTTACATCTCCTAAACTCCGAAACCAATTTCTTATCCCCAAACCCAACAAGGAATTGGGCTAAAGCCTCAAGAAAAAAGGCAGCCTGATAAACACTAGTGACACTAATAATCTCTGAAAGCACACTCCTCCTAATCCTATTAGCATCCACAAAAACACTAACCATCTCCTCCACATTCCCCTCCACCGCCTCGGCCACTACCCCCTTGTCCCCCTCACTCTTTCCCCACTCCTCCCCTAATTTCGCAACCAAAACCCCCTGCGCCTCTCGCGCCCTAACCACCAATGCGGGCACAATCAGCCTCAACCCTCGCTCAATTTCATCAATTCGTGTGATCAAAACCTTACTAGGACTATTCCAAGCATTCACAACATGCCAATTCTCATTCAAGATACCCGAAATGTCACCGACATGAAGCACATTACAATTATCATCAATTTCATCATCAGGGTCATCAAGAAATTGCCTAACAAGTTTAGCAAACAAGTAAGGGTGCACATCACCTAACCAGAGGAAGGGCTTTTCACAGGCGCTTCGCCACTCGGGGAACAACAGCTGAGCGACGTCGTTTGATGCAGCATTGTCAAGAGCATCATAGTACACCACAAAGTGCTGGTGAATCATCTCCACATGTTTCGACAAGAGGGTCGCCGAAGAAGATGATTCTGAGGATAATGAGCGGCGGAGGAGGGGGATGAGTGTGTGTTTGAGGGTTCGGAGCCATTCTGAGTAGAAATCTTTGAAGGGGCGGCGCGTGGGGTGGCGCGTGAGGGGGTTTGAGAGGTGGAATAGAGATTTGAGCATCATGGGATTTCTTGAAATCAGCGAAAAACAAAAGGGTTGTGCTTGGTTTTGTCGAAAGTGGCTGATAATTATGATTTCTTGGAAAATCTTGAAAGTGTTTGATAGTTTTTGAGTTTCTTGGATAAACTCTAAAGGGTCTGCACAAGCGTGTGTACTCTACTAGACGTTGTTTTTGGAGGGAATGGCGATGGCCTAATGGGGATATTTATATGGGAAATTATTAAAAGTATATTTTTTTTATTTTTCATAATTTTCTATTTGTAATATTAATATATTTATTATAGTAAATATATATATATATGTATATTAAAATATTAATAAAAATAATAAATTTTAAAATTAATTCAAGCACTGTATGTGACTATGGTTGCTGATAATTATAAGATTGATGCAACAAATGAATTTATTTGATTTCGGATAGTAATTAATGAAATTTATTTGGTTGAAAACATTTATTTAACTTAGCTGCTAGCTCTATCATAACTTATAAACTTGTTATACATTTTTGAAGTAAAATAAACTTGTTAGAGCATCTCCAACGACGTTGGCTATAATCGTTGGCTAAATTGGACCTGTAAGACATTATGTAAAATTTGCTGAACCTGTAAGACATTTTGCTTCAATGGTACTGGCTATATTGGTTGGCTATAATTTAAAAATAATATGTTATTAATATTTTAAATTGTTAAAATAGAATATATCAGTTCAATATGGTAAGAAATGATGTACAATCTTCCTACAGATTTTCTTACAGACGTGCAGAGGTTCGACAAATTTAGCTATGCATAGGAGGTTGGCTAAATTTATAGACAACAGCTGAGCATGGTTGGAGTTGAGTTTTTGGAGCTGTTGGTTAAATTATTTTATTTTAAGTATGTCTACTTACCTTTTAGCCAAGAGTTTTAGATGGTTGGAGATGCTCTTATGCTAAGAATCCGGGTAATCAATCTCTTAATCTCATTTTATATGATCCTTATTCTTTTTTGGGACGTTCTAGAAAGAATGAACCTATCATACTTACTATTTTAATTACACTTACCACTTTCTTTTACTTTCTTCATTCTATAATAATATAAACACTATTAAACCCATTATCTTCCTCCACTATCTCAAATCTATTATTAAATATTAATAGGTTCCATCACTTTACCTATTTTTCAACTAAACTTATTACCTTTCTTTTAATTTCCTTGAAAGTCAAATGAGCTCACTCAGTACGAGACGGAGTGAGCATTTGATACAAGTTTAAGCTTTACAGGCTCGATAGCCTATGTGTACAGGTTTTTCAAATCTCGAGATATCCGTAGGTGTACTATCAAAGTCAATGTGTGTTATAAGTACAATTCAATTTTTCTTTTCTCGTATCTCTTTCCGACTCTCTCTCTCTGAAAAAAATCAACTTGTTCCCTTTATTTAATCTATCGGTTTTTCTAGTATGTGCCCATGGACACACACTAAGAACCAAATTTTATAAGTTTGGTGAATTTTGATTGGCTCATACTTTTTTATAATAGTGGACCCCCGTGCAAATTCACCAACCACACCAATCAAAATCCATCAAAATTATAGATTTTGGTGCTTAGCATGTGCTCATGGGCACACACTAGACAAACCCTTAATCTATAATCATCTCAACTAGTACTATACAAGATACAAGAAGGTTCTTGTCGGGGGCATCTTTTTCGCCGAAGCTATAGTAATGGGCTACGCCACAAACTTTAATTTCTACTGGTCGACCTGTTTGTGGCCGGAATTGGAGTTGGGTATGCGATGATGATCGCTCCGGGTACACTACTGATACTGATATGTGGAAATACCATAAAAAAACTAGAAAAAGAGGTGTGATCTTTTCAAAACTTAAAAATACGTGATTATCATTATGTGATTATTGATTGATTTACTATATATATTGTTGTGGCGTGATTCATAATTCATTTTTTCATGATTAGGTATAATTATGCAATATTTTTTTTCATCTGTATGGGAAGAGATTGGATATGTGTAATCAATCTTATTTTTTATATGATTATTTACTTTTATTTCTTATGTATCCTTGTTTTTGATATTTAGTTTTGGGTCAGTGTTCATGATGAATGTTTTTTTTTTTTGACAAAATTCATGATGAATGTTTGTAGTTCTTGATCGTGACAATGGAGGTGCAGTGGTGACTTAATTAGTGCGTGTGATGAACTTATATTATTCTGACTTATTGCATGATTTTAATTTGAACTTTATATTCTTGGATATTATTTGGTTTTAATAGTAGTAATTGTAGATATTTATCTTAATTTTTGATTGGCTAGTTGACTCTCTTTTATTTTGTTTATCTTTGGAATTTGATTTTTCTTTGCATGCTTGAATTCGAATTTTTGTTTTTTCATTAGAAGATTAATTGATAGAATTTATTGCTGAGTATTGTACCTGAATTTCATAATTCACGGGGGTCATAAAAGATGGCTTTATTGTGCCTTAATGAGGTATTAACGTGCCTTCAATGGTTGATTGGTAGATTGATGCATACCAAGTTTTTATTGTGTTAATAAAGATTACTAGCTAAATTCGTGATAAATTTGTTTCCCATGAATTTGTCTTATATTGTAGTAGATATATCTTAGATGTGTTTTAAATTTTCTATTATATTTTATTTATACTATAAATATTTATCGATTTATATTTTTTGATGAGATTTATATTTTATTACTTATTGTTTTATTAGGTATCTAACCAAAGAGATCTCATTATCTCTTTGGTGTAGATTTTTTAGTGATTTTTTATAAAGGTTTTTATTTTACTTTCCTTATTCTGTAAATTATATTAATATTTTTATTTTTTAATTTATTATGAGTTTGTTGACTCTTTTCTTATATTGTATATTTTTCTTAAATAGTTTTATCATTTTATTGTCTGTATGAAATTATTATGCTCTTTGTTTGTATTGTATTTTTCACGCTATGTTGGAAGAGATAATGATAGCGGGACCTCTTATGGGTGTTTTCTTATCGAACATTAAATTTTTATTGTCTAAGTGTCCCCAATCATCTCTGCATGTCTGAGGGTTAGATGCTAAACTTTCTTAAACGAAAGGAAATCCTGGTAGCAGCTTTTGTAAATCTGATACAATTCGTTGTACGAGAAAGTATCTTGTGACAAAAAAAAACCCGACACGGGATTTTTAAGATTTGACGGCGTGGAATTTATGATGATCGAAATTTTTAGCTTTTTATGCGGAAAATCTAGAAATGGTGGGTATGAAAATTATATACATTTTATTCAATCACCTCCCAATTTAGAATACTAAATGGAGTCCAAGCCTAATATTGTGTTTGGTTGAGGTGAATGAAAAGGGGGGAATAGAATGAAATTTGAATTATAATTTAGTTGAAGATTTAATAATTTCACTCATTTCACCGTTCCATTCCTATCACCCTTAACTAGAGTTCAAATCCTTCACTTTGTGAAAGAATGTACCATTCCTTCTAATACCTATTTTGTAATTGTACCCAAACTTATAAGACAAAATTTGCACTCACTCATTTTTTTTCAAAGTCCTCCCTTTTACCCTCTATTATTTTCTTTTATTTTCACTGATTTTGTCTCATTCCATTTCATTCAACCCAACCAAACACAACATAAGTGTCTTGAACGTGAAGGTACTAGGGAAATTTTGGTCCCCAAGAAATCTCGTCCAACTTCATGAAATTCATAATCATTGAGGAGAGATTCTACGTTTCGAGTTGGGTTAGCTGAGGCAAACAATTCTAGTCCCTACAAAGGAATTTTTAAGTAATACAAGGCTATGCAATGCAGGAAGTTTCTCAAATACTGGCACCGGGTCGCCTTCTAGGCAAGTTTCTCGTAAGGTTATGGCAGTGATACGATTGAATCGCAAATACACAACTTCTGCCATTAAAAGAAGCCAAACAGTTTATTATTCTTCTATGATTTTAAAGTTTGATCAAAAAAGATACCAAGGAGATTGGTGACAACTTTTCTAAAGGAACTACATTAATCTAAACTGCAAGCAAAACCCGAAGAGCTGATGTATGCATTAATCCGAATAGGCTTCAACATATAATTATTCAGTTTGTACATTATGTAAGAATACTTGACTGAAATAACCTGAAATTATAAATTATCTAACTATTGTACTAACAACAACTAATTTAACTACAGTCGTCCGTGCTTCACCCGGGTTATTGAATAGTAATCAAAAAGGCCAAAAACTACTCACAAACCAAATCCAACTCTTGGACCACGACTATTTTACGGATTCTTTGATCTTTCTGTTGTTGTTCATTTACCGGGGGGGCACTCTTCAGGACAGGCATTCATACATGCATCGAATGAGGAACCGACGTAAAGTCCTTTTGCTCTACCTTCTTCACATACCTCCTTGCATATTTTCAGGCAGTTATTAGCTTTGGCCACGGTAACAAGTGATCCCATGGTAACCAGACAAATTACTAACAAACCTACAAGAACCGGCTTCTTATCCATCCTGATCACTGGTGTATATATAATATACTCTTTCTTTTGGAACTTATTATTCATCTAAATGCACCGGAAAAATCTGAACTTGTACATGTTTTTTATATGTCTGTCGTTGCAGATTGTTGTTGAATTGAATGACATTGCTTAAATTACTGAAATGCATGCTAATGTTTCTCCATCTTTCTCTCATCAACACCACTACTAACATAGACACACAATTAAATATGCTCCCCCTTTTATTAAATGTATTATTTGGAGTACTAGAGACCAAAAGTAACCACTGGATTAAAAACAATCTACGCTTTAGACTCACTACACCATAAAAGGCCTATCGCAATGTCATCCTTGTGAATGTTGCTAGATTATGTCACCTTAGCTATACCACTTTTACCCTACTGCAACATTATATTTTTTATGTTAGCTTAGCCACAAACGTGATGTTGCCTTAGCTAGAAATTGTGTGAGGTTGCAACATCTATGCAAATATGTTAGCTTAGGCTATTATAAAGTGAATATACTATTTTTTTACATAAAATGAAAGATAAAAGTAATCATTAATATTAAAATTGAAAAAAAAATTATTAGTATATAAACTAAATGTATTTACATGTACTAAAGATTTTAGTAATATTATACATACATACAAATAATATTTTATAATTATTATTAGTTATTAAAATATTTAAATGGTAAAAGAAATTAAATTTAAAAATATTCTCACTGCACTATTCTCGATGTCAAAAAAGAAGCGGTATAATTTCCCCACAAATGAAATGGTACTCCCAGTATACTCATTCCAAAGCTCTCTCTACTCACCTCACACGCTCCCCTCTCCCACTCACCTCATCTCTCTCGATTCTCATCTCATTTTCCCCCTCTTTCTCACTAATTATAAATACATCTCAAACTATGAGTATGGTTCATGACCTCAATCGATACAATCCTCTCTCTTTTTCGTTGCTGCTAATCAAAGTAGCTTTTGGAAGAAGCGAACTCAAGGGCTAGATTTTATGGGCTTCAAGAATTTTGTCTAATTGGTATTATATTTTAAATATTTGATGGATTTTGAACTAATTAGGATTTATAATCTTTATTTTTCAGGTGAATTAAAATTGGGACTTTTCATGGGTTTTTCTCGAGACGTAGAATTAGGGCTTTCACCTCGGATTTCAGTTGGTGCCGCCGTTCGCCGTAATTTCCCACCCTGCTTTGTGCTCTCTGTTTTCTTTTACAGGTGAAGAAATTTGGATTTGAGATTTTATATTAGTAATTTCAGTCAGTTTATTGGTTGGATATGTGAATATATGTATAATTTTTCTTGTATGAATTCTGTTTGTGCTAGAATTTTCGGGTTAAATGCTAAGGAAAAATAAAATTGCGATAAGTAAATAACGAGACAAAGATTGGTTACGCGGAAAAACCCCGTGAGAGGAAAAAACCGCGGGAGGATTGTGACCCTGCCAAGAAGATTTTCACTATGTTTAATACTGGTGTACAAGATATGAAAAGCAGCTATGTGTAATTTTTGAGCTGCCTATCTACTGATTTGAGCCACTATTTATACAAGCAAACTCCTAACAGCTAGTCCTATTTTTACTCCACGTAAAGTTATGGTTTATCTCAAGTAACAACCCCGTGGTTGAGCTTCTCAATGCTTATCCATCCACTCTGACTCGTTCCACACAAATTTGAATATTACTTCCGTCATCACGTGCTAGCATCCTCACTCTCACCTGTCATGACATCAAGCAGTACGCCAAGTGTTCACGTCAGCAGCCTTAAAATGTGCACTAACAATTAGCCCCAAATTTTGTTAATTAAGATTTTTTTATTAACAAAATTATTATTCCATTGCTAAAACGTATCTCCTCGTTATTCCTGCGCACGCTTCCCCCGTAATCTTCTAGCGTTGCTTCATATCCCACGGCCTCATTTTCTAATCCAACACTTCACCTCCTGAGTACATATCTCTCCCAATCTTTCTCACCTCTTTTCATATTCTCTCCAAGAAAATTCTAAACAGCATTTTCCATGGCCAAGAAAGTTACTCAAACCAGCACGTCCCGTCATGCCGAGGCAGATCCTTCCTTCAATGGCCCTTCCCTGTGGATTGCTACGGATCTCATCAAAGCCAAGGACAACAAGGCTAGCACCATGAAGAATGATAGGCTTGAAGTAGCCAAACGTTTTTTTTGCCGGTGGAGTTGAAGCCATTCTCCCCTCCTCAAAGGAGCGTGTTGATTGGTTCAAGAAGGGTTGGGTATGCCTTTAATTCTACCCTTTTGATATCGGGATGCCGTTTCCTTTTTCTAAGCTAGTGCAAGAGTTGTTCGTTGACATACAAATCTCTCCTGGGCAATTGATGCCCTATGCCTGGAGAGTGTTGGCTTTTCTTGATGCCATCGAGGCTAAACACAAACTGGGTATCGACATTGATGTGGTCAAATATTGTTACTCACTCAAGAAGTTCAATGGTTGTCGTTTCGAATTCACTACCAAGAGGACCTTAATTCTTAATCTTGAAGGCGTGAATGATAGACTTTGGAGTAAAGATTACTTTTTTGTTGACAAATCCTCTCTAGGTGATGTTGGTAGCTATCTCCTTGAGCGATGGGATTCCAAGGAAGTCTCCAAGGGTATTGCTTTACTTCCTTTACGATTCACGTTCGTTCCTTACATTTGTGTTTGTTTATATGTTGTTGTCGCATCTTATGATTATTTGTGTATTTATTTCTCGCATAACTCTACCTCATTTGCTGTCATAACCGCTTTTTGTGTTTGACCCTGATAACAAGATTGCTAAAGAAGTAGTCAAGAAGATTATGTCCCTACCTATTGAGGACAGGATTTGGCCCAACTGCTTAGGCCGTCCTGTTCGTAATTCTAGCCCAGTCAACATTGCTGAATACATTAGCAAAGGCAAATACAAAGAAGAGTGTGATGTATCTGAGGTCATGCCTCTTAAGCCTGTTGTAAACAAGACTCGGAGCAAGGTCAATGTCACTACTAGCCGGGCATCCTCCACTCCCCAGACTCTCTCTTCTGATTCTGATGAAAGCCCTAAGAGTGAAAAGGGTCTCGAGATGAGTTCCAGTCGAAAGTTTGCCAAAGGTATTCGATATTCCCTTGTAGTAATAAAATGGTGTTTCATCCTTGTGCTTATGTCATGCTTCTTATTATCTTGGATCTTTGTTCTTTATTCAGTCGCAGAGTATAAGACCCCCGCTCTCAAGCCGTTGGGGGTATCCACTAAGGACATGTTCACCAAAAGGACACGCGATGAGAAGTCTGTTGGCTCAGGTTCTTCTAAGGCCCCTGTGTTGTTGAGCCCTAGCCTTAGCCCTGAAGCGAAAAAGATAAAAACTGCCTCCTCTGCTACAACAGCAAAATCCAGCCCTTCTGTTCCTCTGGTGTTTTACGGGTATAATGCCCATGCTAAGCCCACCGAATTTGCTCACTACTTGAACGACCTTCTCTTGCCTCAATACATCGAGTCGTCTAATGGCAAGAGCCCTGCAGTGGTGTCGAGTGAGGCTACTGGCTATGCCTTCCATGTGAGTGCTCTCTAATTGTCCTTTGTTCACAAAGTGTAGTATATCTTTGCTTGATTTATTGCTGGCTTCTTTTGTTGTGTAGGCTTTGCAGGCGTCACTCATGAATCATGAGATCTTGGTTCACGAGGCTAAGAGGATGCAGAAGTTGGAGGGGAAGTACAGCAAATGTTTAATCAAGCTTCGTGTTGCACAGGATCAGGCCGCCCAGCATTTAAAGACTGCCCAGGAAATGCAGCAAGACTTGGATGATTTTACTGCAAAGGTGATGGTCATGGAAAAAGAGACGCAAGAGGAGGCTCAAAGGCTCATCAGTCGTCACGCCACGAAGGCTAAAGTCGAGGCGGTGATGGAGTATTTCAAAGGTGAACATTTCTCCTAGGACATGAACGAGATGGTCCGAATTTATAATGAAGCATATCCAGAGGACGCCTTCCCCCTTCATGTCCAAGGAGACGATGATGGAGTGGAGCCCCATGTCGAAGGTCTGGATCTTCCTGAGAAGAACGCACTTGGAGGGGAAGCTTCTGGTGATGGCCGTAAGAGTGACGACGCTGATCAGGATGTTTAGTTATTTGTCTTGATGTTTCTATTTCTGTCATCGTTAATTCAAACTTTTGATCTCTTTCTGTTGCATTAAGGATTTTTGTTCGGATTGATGAACTTGTTTGGTTGGATTTTGGTTTCTGACATTGATAATTTTCTTGCTAGTGTTATTAACGACTTCGTTGTTTTTAATCGCTATTTGTTGCATTGTTATAATTATGTTGTCTTCATTTGTCTTGTATTTTGTGTTGTGCATGCACTACGTCGAGCAGCTAAGAGGCTAGATCCTCTTGAAGCTTGCCTCGTTATTAAAGTTGTAATGTACTTTTTATCGTTAGCGTGATTTGTCGAGTTTAATTTTGTTGAGAGGAATAATCGAGCACAGAAGTTCAAGGAGAATTTGAGGTAAAGTTTTTTGACAAAGAAAATATTTATTTGAAAGCATTGATTTTTTTTAAATATGTATTTGAAGGTATTTGAAGAAAGACTAGTTTGAGAATGAATAGATATGTTGGGCATTATCGTTAGTTTTTGTCAATGAGTCCTATAGAGGATCTATTACTTTATGACGTAAGCATGTGATGTTCATATGATCGTTGCAATGTTTGTCAAAGGTGGGACGCAATATCATATGTGTCTTATTGATGCTTGAATGTGAAGTACATAATGTAAAAAGGACTGATACTACAGCAACTATTTCACGTCAAATGTCGTGATGTCCTAGCGACTTATTTGGAAATTCCGGACTACAAAGAAAAAAAATAAACACTACATGTGATATGCTTTCAAATGCAAAGCGTTCCAGCTTCTGAGGAACTGTTTTCTATCCAGCGTCGACAAGCGATAAGCCCCTTGTCCGGCAACTGCGTCAACTAGGTATGGTCCTTCCCATGCTTCTGCAAACTTTCCATCTATCGGGTCCATCATGTTTGGGAATGCTTTTCTCAGGACTAAGTCACCTACACGGAATATCTTGACATGCACATGCTTGTTGTAGCTCCTTGCTACTTGCTGTTGGTATGTCGCCAGGCGCACCTTCGCGTTCTCCCTGATCTCGTCTATGGTGTCGAGATCATGAGTTAAATCCACTATATTTGTGTCGTCGTTCAATAATCCATATCTTGCAGTTGGCATTAAGATCTCTGTGGGTAGTACGGCTTACGTCCCGTAGACCAAACTGGAAGGCGTCTGTCCTGTGGAGATCTTTGGTGTCGTTCTGTCTGCCCATAACACCCATGGTAGTTCTTCAACCCATTTCCCTTTGTGAGCTGTCAGCCTCTTCTTCAAGTTGTTGATTATGATCTTGTTGCTTGACTCGGCTTGCCAATTCGCCTGTGGGTACCTAGGCGTTGATTTTACCAAGCTGATGTTGTATTTTCTACAAAACGTCTCGGTCTTTTCACTTACAAACTGGGAACCATTGTCACAAAAGATCTCAGAGGGCACTCCAAACTTGCACAAGATATTCTTTTTGATGAAGGAGATCACTTCTTTTGATGTCACTTGGCCGTAGGCCTCTGCCTCTATCCATTTGGAGAAGCAATCTGTCATGGCAAGTATAAACACCTTTTGTCCTGGTGCTGTTGGCAACTTCCCTACAATGTCCATCCCCCACTTCATGAAAGGCCACGAAGGAATTGAGGAGTGCAAGTGCTCCGAGAGCTGGTGAATAACAGGTGCGTGGCGTTGGCATGCATCACACTTCTTGACATAATCAATGGCATCCTGCTTTACCGTCGGCCAGTAGTATCCCATTCTCAACACTTTGAGTGACAAGTTTCTTCCTCCTGTGTGATTTCCGCATTTTCTTCATGAAGATCACGCAAGATCATGTTGGCCTCATTGATGTCAAGACACCTCTGTAGCAATCCAGAGACCGATTTTTTGAACAAGACGTCATCTATCAAGATGAAGCGTGAAACTTTCATGCGCATCATCTTGGCCTCATTGCGATTAGCTGGTTGCTGTCCCAACTGCAGGTAGTCTTTGTATGTTTGCATCCAGTCGTCTTTGTTGTTGGGAGACAAGGCTACATCCAGTACCTGTGCTGATGGGTGAGCTTGTTCCCTCACGGTGGCTGGTTTCAGCAGATGGATGACTGGCACATTGTGCGTACAGCCATCTTTGAAGACAACTCCCAATCCTGCCAGTGCATCTGCTTGCACATTGAGTTCCCTGGGGACCTGTCGAATGTTGAACACGTCAAATGAACGTCGTAATTGTTTTACAATGTCGAGGTATGACAACATTTTGGTGTCCTTGGCCTCATAAGAGCCGTTTACATGGTTCACAATCAAAAGGGAGTCACAACTTACGTTGATGCATTTGATCTTCATGTCTTTTGTAATCGTCAGTCCCATGATGAGGGCCTCGTACTCGGCTTCGTTGTTCGTGGCTTTGAAGTTGCAACACATTGCATATGGCATCACATCCCCCTGTGGCGACTTGAGGACGAGACCCAATCCTGTGCCGTTTATGTTTGAAGCTCCATCCGTATGCAGTGTCCATGATTGTTGATTCTCCTATGTTGTCAGTTGTCGGCTTTCTACTTCGGCTTGCATCATTAGGCTCGGAATGAAGTCTGCCACAAAGTCTGCCAAAGCTTGAGATTTTATGGTGGTTCGAGGTTCATAAACGATATCGTAGGTGCTTGTTAGGAATCAATAATTTTTGATGATAACATAAACATTTTATAACATGTCTTACTTAGTATCTTTATCAAATTTCAGCTGTAATTGTTATATTTCTTGTCTTTGGGAATTATCAACGGATGGGTAGAATAGGATGGCTAATTGTAAATATCCAATGCCATGTAATTTTATCTAAGTGAAGGATATTCAACTGATGAGATGTAACTATTCAACTGATGAAGACTGGATCATGTTTCAACTGATGAAAACCAAGCATTCAACTGAAGACAAAGTATTCAACTGATGATGCTAAGGAATTCAACTGATGAGACTGGAACAGCATTCAACTGATGAAGTTTGTAATTCATTCAACTGATGAGCCTAGCACAACATTCAACTGATGAAGTCAAGAGCAGTTGAAATTAACCAGAACTTTCAACTGATGAAGCAAAGAGCAGTTGAAAGTGACTAGAGCTTAAGTCTGACAAATCACATGGATCGAAAATCACATGGATCGAATTACACTAAAATGGACATGGAAGCCTGATTAGGAAGATAAAGAAGAAGCAGAAACATTCTTATCTCATGCAATGCAATCTGGATCAAATCAAGATGATGGTCAAAGATGAAGACATCTCAGAAAGCATGCATAAGACAAAGATGTGCAGCATAGTTTTAGATTAGAGTGCAATTTGTATTCTAGTTAAAAAGCTTTGTAAAACTTGGAGTATATAACCAAGTTAGAAGCATCAGTTGAACTTGTTCAAATTACTTGAGAGAAAATCTGAGAGTTAGAACTTGTTTTGAGTGATGAACCAGCAGCTGTGCGAATTGTAATCAATCCACAGATTCTTCTATATAAAATCTCACGGGTGGATCATTCAATCCACCCGTATTTTTAATACTTGGTGTTTTCTGTTTTATTGTTTTAAAGTGTTTGTTCTTGAATCTTTTAAATTTGTAAAAGATTGTATTCAACCCCCCCCCCCTTCTACAATCTTTCTTATAGCTGGTGTAAAATAACAATTAGTATCAGAGCCAGGTTCCCAACAAACAGGGAAAAAGATCAACACTGCTAGAGAAAGATGGGAAAGAAGGATGCTGGAGTGAAGATTCATGTTCTTGACAAAGACAACTACTTTCATTGGAAAGTGAGAATGCATTTGCATTTGTTGTCCATTGATGAAAGCTATGTGAACTGCATTGAGAAAGGACCTCATGTCCCAATGAAGGTCTGCACCAGTATGGGAGCTGATGGTGAAGATATGGTAGGTAAAATGATTCCAAAACCTATCCATGAGTATTCTCAAGAAGATACTGAAGAGGTGCACAAGGACAAGAAAACCATGAACCTTCTGTTCAATGGTTTGGATCAAGAAATGATTGATAGTGTTATCAGCTGCACAAGTGCCAAAGAAGTTTGGGACACCATCAGAACCATCTGTGAAGGGAATGAGCAAGTAAGAGAAAACAAAATGCAGCTTCTGATTCAACAATATGAGTCATTCCATTTCAAGTCCGGTGAAAGTTTGAGTGACACATTTAACAGATTTCAAAAACTGTTAAATGGTCTAAAACTTTTTGGAAGAGTATATCAAGTTAAGGATTCAAATTTGAAATTCTTAAGAGCTCTTCCCAAAGAATGGAAACCTATGACAGTCTCTCTCAGAAACACACAAGAATTCAAAGACTATACTCTTGAGAGACTGTATGGAACCTTAAAGACTTATGAGCTTGAAATGGAACAAGATGAAGAGATTGAGAAAAACCAAAAGAAAGGGCATTCATCTGTGGCTCTAGTTGCATCTCTTGATGATGCTGTCAAGGACAAGGGAAAGTCTCAAGTTGAAGAAACTGAGAAGTTGGTCAAAGAAGAGAGCTCAGAGTCAAGCAAAGGAAAAGGAAAAGAGAAAGATGTAGCTGATTCTGGTGAAGAAAGTGACGGAATTGATGAGCACCTAGCTTTCCTGTCAAGAAGATTCTCCAAACTTTTCATTTTAACTCTCTTCTTTATCATTTTTGATAACATTGACAACTTGTTGGTCTTATAGATTGACAGCATACTAGAAATTCTTTATTTATGATCACAAGAATCGAGCATTCAGAATATTGTTAAATTCTAAGTCCATTATTGTTTTATATAAATTTCGAAATGAATAAAAACCAAATATAAATTTAGGATTAGGACCGTCGAGTCTTTATGGTTTTGTTAAATTTTAAATCCATTATTATTTTTATATAAATTTTGAAATAAATAAAAGTCAAATTCCAAAAATAAGACGAGATTAAAATACAAATTCCTGAAATCCGAGTCCGGCGATAGTAGAGCTGACCGGAAAGTACCGGTACAGAACTCTATCCCCACCTATAAAATCGCGGGAAAGTCGGAGGGAAAGTCGGAAGATGAGAAATGTTAAAACAGAACCAAAACCACCCACATGATTGCTTTCACAAACTTACCGCTAGATGCTCCACCGACAATCTTGCTAGTCAACACGCTTCTCTCATCACTTCATTTTTTTTTTAATTTTTTTCATATACTTTCACTTTTTATTTTCTATTGCTAATTTCCAATTTGCCTGCTCCTGATATTATTTTATGCATTTTTTTATCAACTTTGATTTTTTTCTTTTGGATGCACCACTTGTCCACCTTTTTCTCCTTTCATCTCAAATCTCTCTCCCCTCTCTCTCCCTCCCCCTCTCTCTAACAGACTTGCCAACTCTCTCCCACCTTCATCTCTCTCAATCTCTCTCCCTCCCTCTCTCCTTCATCTCTCTCCCTCTCTCCCATCTCTCTCCCTCCCTCTCTTCATCTCTCTCAATCTCTCTCCCTCCCTCCCAATCTCTCTCCCCTCTCTCCCTCCCTCTCTCTCTCTCAAACCATCCATACTAGCTAGCTCCATAACTCTGATGCTCATACCTCAAACCCACCCACCTCACCACACAAACTAAAAACCCAATCTCTCTCCCCACCATGCCACCACCTCTACTCCTCCCCCTCATCCTCACCCTCCTAATCACCTCAACCCCCACAATCTCCCAAGATCTCGAAACAGAATGCACAGATCAGTGGATCTACATCAGACAACTCCCCTCAATCTTCAACCTAGACCTCCTCACCAACTGCTCACAATATCAAACATTTGACAACTTTTGCCCCTACATCTCAAACCATGGCCTTGGCCTTAAAACACACAACAACTCACACTCTTGGTTCAGGACAGACCCTCATATGCTTGAACTCATCTTTCATCGTCGTCTCCTCGAATATCCATGTCTAACCAATGATCCCTCCATGGCCTCAGCAGTCTATGTTCCTTATTATGCAGGGATTGATGCTCTTAAGTACTTGTACGGACAAGAACAAAATTTCAGCTTTCTACATGGGCTTGAATTGTATGATCATATTCGAAATGTGGATGCACCAGAGATTTGGAATAGGCACAATGGGCATGATCATTTCTTGATTATGGCGCGACCTGCGTGGGATTTTAGTCAGCCGTTGTCGAATGATCCGCCAATTTGGGGAACTTCATTTCTTGAATTGCAAGAATTTTACAATGTGACTGCATTAACTTTCGAAACTAGAGCTTACCCTTTTCAAGAAATGGGGATTCCTTATCCAACTTCGTTTCATCCGCCGAATTTAGCTCTTTTCAATTCGTGGGTCACTAGGGTGAGGAGATCAAGGAGGGACACTTTGATGTTGTTTGCAGGTGGTGGTGGGATTTCTAATAATCCGAATGTGAGGCGAAGCATTCGGTTAGAATGTGAGAATAGTACTAGTTTGAGGAATGAAAGTTATGGGTACTCGAATTTATGTAATTTTGTGGATTGTTCTAATGGGGTTTGTGAGCATGATCCTATTAGGTTTATGAAGCCAATGTTGCAGGCTAGCTTTTGTTTGCAACCTCCGGGTGATACGCCAACAAGACGTTCAACATTTGATGCAATTCTGGCAGGTTGCATTCCTGTTTTCTTTGAGGAATTGTCTGCAAAATTGCAGTATGGGTGGCATTTGCCTGAGGCTGAGTATGAGGAGTTTTCAGTGTTTATACCGAAAGAAGATGTTGTGTTTAAAGGGCTTAAGATTGTGGATGTGTTAACAAGCATCCCACGAGCTCAAGTTCGGAGAATGAGGGAAAAAGTTATTGAGATGTTACCTAGAGTAATATATAGAAAGCATGGAAGTTCACTTGGTATGAGAGCAAAGAAAGATGCAGTGGATATTGCAATTGAGGGCACCTTACAAAGGATCAAATCTAGACTCCAAGAAGTCGAAGTTCAGTGAACCTGTAAGTAGTTCTGTACATTTTTAACTAATTTTGCAAGTCTTATTCGGTGAGGATTGGGGAGGAGGGGTATTTATTATCATTCTTTGCACCATATTTATTGAGAACAAGGTGTAGATGGATTCTGTTTTTCCACTGATAATATATCTGGCAGGCTTTTCTACCTTCTGACATTCCGTTCATATGATTCCATTCTAATGCATAGATATATCTGTTAATCGCAATAGTTAATGCACAAGTTTTACGAGTAAGAAAGGAATAGAATTTATTGTTCTTCAGTGGTTTAAAAGTTAGAGCTAAAAAAAAATCAACTGCAACTTCTTTAAAGCAACTGCATTCATCTGAATTGGAAGAAAAAACTGAAGAGCTGATGTATGTAACCTTTTTTGTTCTATATTGTAAAGATTTCCGAAAGTCATCCCCATCTTATGATAAGAGAACCCCATGTTAAACCAGCCCCGAAACCAGCTGCTGCAATAGTGTGGCCTGGTTTGATCCGCCCACTTCGAACAGCTTCATCCAATGCCAAAGGGATAGATGCTGCACTTGTGTTGCCATAATTTTCCAAGTTGGAGATAACCTGCTCTAATGGGACTTCTAAACGATTAGCAATTGCATCAAGGATCCTCTGGTTTGCCTGCATTCAACAAATAATCGAGTTAACTATAGCAGATTTTCAGCTCAGATATGGATGTCGAAGTCATGCAGTCGGAACTGAGAAATTTACTTTCTCAGTGCTTACTAGCTAATACCTGATGAAGCAGTAACCAATCAATGCTAGACACCGTGAGACCAGCATTCTGCAGTGCATATTCAACTGACTGTGGCACAACACGAACAGCAAACTTAAAAACCTCCTTACCATTCATCTTTATGCATGAATATGAGGCTCTGTTCGGGGGAAACCCTAATACTAAACCATTTGAGGCCGATGCATCATCCAATTCCTTTTGCTCCATGGCGGCATTCAGATGTCTGCAAAAGTTGTTGAACTTTTATGACTACTCTGTTCTTGACTTGGAACAGAGGATTATATAATTATGAAGGCGACGAGATAAACCTGTGACCGTCCCCATCGCTGTGCAAGTCGAAACCAAATAAACAATCATCCTCGACATCACAAGCCTGCAAAGTTTTTCTTATGTCAGTACAAATGCAAAGAACCTATTACAAGATGTCAGTGTTCACGACCAAAAGAGTTCTCCTCAGGTCATGTATTAACTCGATTGTAGAATATGGTCCTTCCAGATAGTTATACCCATAGGCGCCGTGCATCAATATGGAGCCCCACAGGGTACACGCTTGTGGGTGCTATTGGACCTATTTCGATCTGAGATGCTTGTTATCACCTAGAACTTAGAAACAGCATTAACATAGTACCTGGAGCAACACAGCACCAGCAGCATCCCCAAAGAGGATACAGGTCCCTCTATCAGTCCAGTCAGTATAACGAGAAAGCGCTTCAGCCCCGATCACAAGAACATTTTTAAAGCCAGAACCTGCAATACATAGGAAGTTCGTGGCTAATATGCTTCTGTAGATATAACATGTGAAAAATTTTAGGCCATTATAGAAGTTTTACAAAGCTATGAACAAACTTTTACCTCGGATATAACTAGACCCTGAGACAATACCATAGATGAATCCACTACAAGCAGCTGTTATATCGTAAGCCATTGGATTCTTTTTGCAGCCAAGAGCTTTTGGGATCTAATATTCAATACAAAAGGGAACATAATAAGGTAGCTGAGATAAAATTATCCGAATCAGGAAAAGGTTTATAAACACGAGACTCAGTATACAGCAGATGCATGTTCAATTGAATAAACACAACCAAGAACTCAAAACTTCTATATATTATGAAAAAATGCCTTACATGAAACCTTATGCTATGCTGAGCTAACTTAGAATATATATTTTCTACACACCATAAGGTCCATAACATTATATTTCCATGAGTTGTGTCTAAAAGTGATATAACTCTGCAATCAATACCTGAGTAGCACTTCCAAAGAGATTCTCAGGAGTCGACGAACATAATAAGACTAGGTCCACATCATCAGGATCAACTTCGGCCATCTCAAGAGCTTTCCTCGCTGCTTCTGCAGCCAGACCCACTAAGCTTTCGGTTCCTGTGAGGTGTACATGTCATATTCAGAGAAATTGAGGACCTTCGCAATACAGCTAGATTGAATATTAAATTGTTTATTCAAAGATTTATGTAAGCAATTGTTAAATGTAATTTCTTACCTGAAAGAATCCGTCGATTCCGAATCCCTGTGCGAGTGGAGATCCATTCATCATTGGTTTTAACAAATTTCGCAAGATCAGCATTCGACACCTTTAAACTTGGCACTGCAGAACCACACCCAACTAGTTTGCAGCCTTTACTGATAAACCTGTAAACATAAGTAATATACATCAGCATGGAGAAAAGGAAGCTTCTCGCAATCTTATTTCCGATTCTTGACCGGCTTCATGCTAAGAGGAAACTTCTATATAATAGTGGCAATTACTACAAAAGGGCATAATGAGATGTGTATTTTGAAGCAGTAAAGCTTGACGAAATGACACCTTCACTAGGAAAATTAAGATCAAAATCAAAGCTGGTGAAGGTGCTATGATCTGGCAAATTGCAGGCCTTCTAAAGCACCACATAAGCACAAATACACATGTATTCACAAGTAGGAAGACAACACATACATGAAGATGTCCTGTCATCAATAACATAGTGAAAGGTATGATCATATAGACTACCAATCTTAACTCGCAGGAAAGCAATAAGACTTGCCGAGGCATGAAGACAGACATACAGCCAAGGAAGTATCTATCTTAGGGAACCTAGGGGCACATGCCTCTCCCCTTCTACAATAATTGTGACATTGGTACTGGTCGTGACCTTTATACGGAGCTGGAACCTCTAGCTACAGAACTGGTGCAGAGAAAAAGAAAATTTTCTATTACCTCTCAGTTCGAATATATACATCTAATAATCTAACTATGTGTACTAACTAAATCGGACTAGAAACAACATTTGTGATATAAATTACAACTGCAGTGTGTTCACAGAAACGGCCCGAAAGCAGGGTGACATTTACATCTTTCTATCTTTGTCTCTCATACTCCTCTTTCATATCCTACTTCCAAGTTATTTTGGTTCAGTTTTATCGATTTCATTTGAAGCTTAGACGATAATGTTTCTGGATCAGTTTTATCGATTTCACCCTTTGAAGGAAGTTATTTTTTCTTGAATGTAATTCAATTTTGTTCTAAAAATGTTAGTCCTAAATATTATGGAACATTCAATTCAGAAAAGAGAATTGGCATACCATTCCGCAATTATTAACAAATATCTGGCCCTACATATCACAGAGTATCGAAACATTGCTACTCAATTTCCATTACCATTAATCCTCATTAGCACTTCAAGCACAAAATCAAGCTTTCCGCAACCTTTAATTATTCACTTGTCAAGCCCACCCCAACCCAAATTCCTGGTTCCGTCACTGCTTTAATTCCCATTAGTAATTTTAACAGATATGCAGCATGTAACATTACCATTCAAATCATTCTCATTCACCACACAATGACAAAAATATAACTCAAAATTCAACAAATTTACAAGAAATTAACCACTAAACTGCAAAATTCAAAAATCAGCCAGAGTCCAAAATGCAAAATCTCAACTTTTCCCACAATCCAATATGCAATATCACTATTTTCCAAAAAAATACCTAAACCAAAAATACCAACTAAATTGCACCAAACCCCACATTTCTCAACCAAATTAACACAATTCATCACCAAATCAAAACCTACCAATTTACTAAAAAACCCAAGTGAAATATTTACCTGGGCACCCTAGAATCAGAAGCAGAAACACCTTCAACAATGCTAGAACACACCACTCTTGCAGCCACACATGCATTTGCCATTGTGTGTGTGTTTCTTATGATCAAGGATATAAAGATTAGATTTTTATTTTGAGAGTGTTCGAGAAATGTTGTAGAGGTGTGATCTTTAGCTTGGTTTGGACGTGTAGTTGATGAAATGACAAGAAGATGTTGTTTAACAGTTGAAGAACAAACTGAACTTTAAATGTGGTAAAAGAAAGGATGAAAGACAGTTGGGGATATAATAAATATATGAATTCATATAATTTAGTTTAGTTGCGGATATAAATAAGTGTTTGTCTAGGTGTGCTCATGGCACATGCTAAGCTCTAAATTCTATAAATTTGATGGATTTTTATTGGTGTGGTTGGTGAATTTGCAGGGGGTCCATCATTATAAAGAAGTAGTAGCCAATCAAAATCTACCAAACTTATAACGGCCGTTTGATTGAGCTTAAAATGAGTGCTTCTTACTTAAAATAAAAAAGTGGAGTAGAAGTTAGAAGTAATTTAGGACTTATAAGTGATTAAAGTGTTTGAGAAATAAGCATAAACACTGAAACAAAAGCTAGCATTCCTAGCTTTTAATAAGTGCTTCTTGACTTTTTACACAAACGGTACAAATAAGTGCTTCTAACTTATAAAGCAGAAGCCCGGCTTTTAAGCCGGAAACAAACACCCCTATAAAATTTGGTGCTTAATGTGTGCCCATGAGCACACACTAGAAAAACCGTATAAATAATTGGAAACCCCACGAGACAAAAATGTCTAAAGAAGTGTGATGATGTATAGTTGTACTTGTATCTCAACTGAAATGTTCTTATACTCCAATTCGATGATTTATACTCCCTCCGTTTCCATCACAAGTGAGGACGTATTTTGACACTCTTATAAAGTATAGCTCAACAATGTTTTTTTAATTTATTTTTTTTAATAAAAATTTAAACGACAAAACATTTTTTAGGATTTTTTAAAAAAATATTATGAAATTATGTTTTATAGGAGTTTCAAATCCACAATTAATTAGATGGATATTCGTGTCAAAAAATAGCGTAAAGAATCTGGTGGGACGGTGAGAGTATTTTTTTTTCCAAGATAACAATCGGTAAAGCGATAAAATTATTATATATGCCTTCTTACGAATTATTTCGTATCATTTTGATCTTATACATTTTGAGAAGGATTGTTTTGTATTATATTTGTGTTATTTTTTGATCAATTTGAAATATAAACCTTTAATAAATAGAGTTGTGAATAGATAAACTTTAAAATGAGACCAAATATTATTGTTATTAAATTATTACTAATTTTCCTCAAAGATGTGTAATATCTATCATAATAAATTTTAGGTGAAAAAGAATAAAAACTAGAACATAAAATAATGGAAATAAGCTATTGTGATAGTAAATATTGTTAAATTTGGTGTCTTGGATAATATTCGTTTCGCTTTACTTGAATCTAATCCATATTCTGTCACTCGATAAATCAGAAGTATTTTAAAAATGAATGTCCATTGTATACACAGCATCATTATATTTATGTTGGGTAATGGGTATTCTGTCACACGATAAATCTGAAGTATTTTAAATATGAATGTTCATTGCATAAAGCATGATCATGTTTATGTTGGTACCTCTTATATAACATTTTAAATATAACTGAGCATGTGCATGTTGGTATCTCTTATATTGATTAATATCTAACATCCACAATTAAAATATTTATTTAATATTTTTAACATTTTTTTCTTATGAACGAGTAAAATGATTATTTGTCCATTCGACAGTGTCTTTAGATAGACTATCAAATTAAATATTGTACTTGAAAAAAATATTGAATATATTTAAAAAATATTATAATTATCACCGCTGAATATTCATCTATAATCGAAAAATGATATACTATATAAGAGATACAAGACCGGCACCCTTTAAATATTAGAAGGGAAACAAGAAAGAATCTATAAAAAATTTCACTCCCTAGTGAGGGTGTGTGATTTTTCTCTTCTTTTTTTGTGAGAGTTGGTTTGGATTTACCGATAAAATTCTTTCGAGAATTGCATTTGTGGTTGATAGCTCAAACGGATTTTCTGGAAAAGATGGTGAACACAAAACAAAGTCTATAAATATACCATCATCAATTTTAACATCATTTATTTGTCTCATCTTGGGTATGAAGACAGGCATGTTAATTTAATCTATGTTTGTTCGACTCGATCATTCTTATAGATGTTGTATAGATGTTGTATGACTATTATTTATTAAATTATCTCCTTCTCAAAAAAAAAAAATTCAAGAATCAGAACAGGACAAATATTCTCTAGTGTAACCATACTCTCGTGCACACAATCATTCATATATGTGTTTTTAGAACATTTCCGATGAAAATAGCTAAAATGATTAGTTATAAAATAAATGGTTACATAAAATTTGTTAAACTCATAAGATATTGGCCTCCAATAATATTAGCTATAATGATTAGATATATTGTATTTTATTATCTTTTAATATTTTAATATATTAGTATATTATAATTTTAGCACCTTAAGATTTTAATATGGCGGTAGATGATGTAGAGTGCTGACATGCCAATTATAGATAAATGTGATGAAGATCAATAAATTTAGAAGATGAGAAGATGTCAACTCCCTCCGTCACAACCAACAGTACACAAGCGGCACGGAATGCTTCAATAAAGTATAATTTTGTAATCTATTTTTAAAATTTTCTTTTTCTGTATAAAGATATAACATTTACTTTTTTATACATAAAAATTAAAAATAAATTAATGAAATATACTATATTTTATAAGTCTTACAACGCGTGCCGAGCAATAAAAAAAAAACATATATATAACTGAATGAGACGGAAGGAGTATAATTTTATTTTAGCTAATAGAAATCATTGGTTCGAATGCTTTAGTTTCTAGATGATAGTTAAATATTTATCACATAAACTAAACTATTATAGCTTATAGATCCTTCTCTCCGGAGTTGCTCTTAGCTGGTTGTTTTTGAACTTGTGTTTCGTAAGATCAGGACTCGTTAGAGCATTCCCATTTGGAACCCTATCCTCAACCCCAAAAACTTACTAAAAATAATAATTCCTCAAAATATTTAACAAATTTTCAAAAGTTTCTTCCAATCCGTTCCCCATATTCAATCCCTATTCTCATTCTTTTTACTAAACCTTGTTCTCTTTTACTTATAATTTCAATTTTTATTTTTTATGTTTTTATATATATTTATATGTTTCATTATTTTTATTATATTTAACATTTTTCAAATATTTTTAAATTTTTTTTTAAAAAAAATTAGTTTTAATATTGAAATTTTAATTCAATAATTTAATATTATTAATATACATGTGAGAACTTGCACCAAATTAAAAAAATTTATAACACAAAACATTAATATCTAATAAAATAATAATGAAATGTATGATGAATAGTGTATGGGGATGAATAGTGAAACCCCAAATATGAGGATTTAGTTTGAGTCCCCAAAACTAAATCCTATTTTGGGGTTCCGGATGTAGAGTGCATTTCACCAAAATTAACAAATTTCTTTAAAATATAGGGATGGGATTGGGTTTGAGGGATGGATGGATTGTGAATGCTCTTAGGAATCCCAAAGTCCTTTCCTTTGGACTAGTATGATTTTCATGACATACTCCACAAAAGCGTTTTCAGTAATTGATGCTTTAGCCTTTTCCATATGTTTCCGACTTCATTAAAAAATAGAAGGAAAAAGGAAAACTTCATTATCAGAATTAATATAATAAATTTGATGATTTTAATACTATGTACATATTTAGAATTTTCATGTTTCTCTAAAGGAAGTTTCTCGATTCAGATTTTCTCTCATCATCCGGGGCTCTTCGGTCAACAAAAGGATGGAGTTAAAATTACTTGAATCAGTGTTCAGATTATTTTATTTGTATTATATGTTTCATGTCTGAATCATTTGGACGACTTCTGAAATCGGATGCCCCCTGGAATTAGCATTTTTCTAAAATATTTTTCTTATTTTTCTCAAGATTAAACATTTTCTTTGTTCTATCTTGAACAATAATTTTTATTTCATTTTTTAACTACATCAATTCAACATTTGTGCTAATTTGAAACAACAAAGTAAATAAATAATTTATATAATTATGTATTATGTCCGTGATCGTTAAAATTGGAAATCGGGATTAATAGGGGAGGTGATGATTAGAGATTAATAATATGATAAAATAATCCGATATTTTATAATATTATAATAATATTTGATATATTAATTTAATTTATTATATAACATATTGTTTAAAAAGATCTATAGTGATTAATCGGATTTTAAAAATAGAATCAGGGAGGTATGTTGCAGGCGATTAATCACCGAATGTAGAATTTTCATAAACATGACTATGCGCGCGTTTGGGTAAGAGAAGCGGAAACTGGAATAAACATGACTATGCGCGCGATAGGGTAAGAGAAGCGGAAACTGGAAGCAGGTTCTGCTTTTCTTAATTCATTTGTGTAAATAAGTTCAAGCATTTTAAAAAGTTGAGGATGCTATTTCTTCTCTCATAACTCATACTTTTTCTAAACAATCTATTAATTTATTTATATCTCATTTCTAATCCACTTCTTTACTTTAAGTAAGAAGTCATTTTTTTAAATTTACCGGTATATATATTTTTGAAGTAAAGTCCAAATATTGAACCAAGTAATGTTTTTACATACTCGACACATAATAATATATGTTAGCTTGTATTTGTGCATCATGGTTGCTTTTAATATTTATTAATTATTATTATATTTTTCTTATTTAATATTAGTTATATATATTTAGTTTTGAAAATATGTTTTAATTAAAAAATTAAATGATTAACATAAAATTTAAAATTAATAAATCCTATTCAAATACATTTTTAAAATAAGTAAATAGTTGGAGACATGTTTAAATTAGAACAAGAAAAAAGTATTTTAATAATTAATAACAAGGTAAACCCATATTAACTATAAAGTTAGACCAACTTGTTCACGAGTAAATTTCAATATTTTCTTCATTTAATAATATAATATTAATATACTTATATTACTAAATAATTATATTTGTAAAAATTTGAAATCTGCATTATTACTATTTCTTTACTTTACAATGTTGTTTCTAAAATTTAAATAATTATCAATACCATCATTCAGAAACTAGTTAACTTTTTATTATCCATTGATTTTGATTATATATTATATTGATCTAGAAACTCCAATTCAAACTTAAGAAAGATCCCTCACTTGTACAGAATTAGATATAAAATGACCTTCGTTATAATTTAAAATAATAATAATAATAATAATAATAATAATAATAATAATAATCTTCCATTCACATTAATTTCCATAACTAAATTATTTCAAACTATTCATCATGTCTATTATTTTATTATTAACATATATGCACACATTTTGCTCTGTCTCAAACCTTAAAAATTTCTTTCTGAGTAGCCGCCTCCATTATTTGAGATGTTTTCATCGGTTTTCATCGGTGGAAAGCCCCAACCTCTTATATTTGTTTTATTTAATCTGTTTTCTTTAATAATCTTCCTCGTCAGAAAACACTAAACAGAGGTCGCATTCTGCAACAGAAATTTCCGTCGACCTTCCACAAATTCTGTCGGTAATCGCGTTTAGCGACGGAATTAGCGACGACAAAATCCGTTGCAAATATCACCGTAGGTAACGTATTGCAACGATTTTTTTTTCGTCGGCATTTGTTATGACAAAGCTGCAACGGTTTAACAACTGAATTGTAGTTATTTTTTGCACCTTCCATGTACCAAAATAGCGACAGAATATTCCGTTGGCATTAATTATGACGAAGCTGCAACGGTTTAACTTTAACAACAGAATTCTAGTTTTTTTTGGACCTACCATTTACCAAAAATAGCGACAGAATATTCCGTTGCAAATGTAGCAACAGTTTATAGCAACGGAATATCCGTTGGGAACTTAGCAACAGTTATTTGCGACGGAAAATCAACCGTTAATAACGACGGAAATTTCGTTAAGAATTAGCGACAGAGAATGGCAACGGAATTTTTTATTAAAAATTTAGCAACAATTAACAACGGCATTTTCTATTTAAATTTAGCATTTTGTAACAACCAAATAGCGACGAAATTCCGTCAATAGTTTCCAACAGAATAGAACTTGTGTCAGTAAATTATAAATAGCAACAATATAATACATGTTTCGCTCTAAATTATTAGAAACAAATTGACCAATCAGAATAATATAAACCAAACCAACACAAAGTCTCCGAAAGTAATTAAACCAAACACAATACTATCATCTAGTGTTTAACCATTATAAGTGATCTGATGAGGATGACTATAGATAGAAGTTTGAATAGTAGCAAAACAATTGACTGCTTACGTTAAGATTATATACGGCAGAGCAAAAATATTAATAGTACTTATAAGTCGAGTGACTAATGCTCCAAATCTGGCCAACGAACAAAAACATACGTCCAACACATTCCAAGAGCAGTCATCCGTCTATCCAATCATACATCAAAATGTTAACCTAACAAAATATATAAAATTAGAAAATGCACTGCATGAATAACTTCACAGACTATATTGTAAACCAATGTCACAGACTATATAAGTAAACCAGGGTACATTGCAAAGCACCATTTTTAGAACAGATTGATTATGAACAAAATAGAATAACTGAACATAGGTAACTTATGAAAAGGACAAACATGCCATTATATCTAACATAATATAATTTATTTCATCTTTTTTATGAAACCTGTGATAACCATTTATGTTTTTCGTGCCTATATTCTATTATATGCCCACACACAAAATGCATAATAAGGCTGATATCTTTTCCTTAGAGTTAGAAAGAAATAAATTACCTTAAAACCACTTACTCCACTTACTGATTCCGACACTCCAACATCTTCGCAATTTGGCTCTCCATCTCCCTCATCCGCTGCTTCACTTCGAAATTTGTATCATATTTGATAATTGTTCGTGCCTATACGGGGTACAATCTATTGATAGATTTTGGTCAAACTTGAAGGGATTATTGACCACATTATAATGATTATGTCATTTATAATAATTTTGTGTCATATTAAATGATTTTTATTCAATTTTATGTGTGATCAAAAAGATTTTTTTGATGGAATTTTATTAGCATTAAACTTATTCGAATAATTTTGATCCTTTTCGGATATAAATTTTATAGTCTAAATTTCCGGAAATATCTTATTCTTAATTGGCTATATAATAAACTTGCTTTTATATATATAAAAGAAATCATAGTAGATTACATTTTTTACTAGGTTGTACGTACATTTTGGACTCAAAGAATTTACAAAAACTCTTGTAGAGATGGCAATTTCGGGTAATGGATCGGGTTCGGGTCGGGTAGTCTTACCCCTAACCTCATCCAAACTTAGATAGCCCCTGCATGCAGATTTGAAATCTCTAGAGGCGGTATGGCAACGATACTCACTAGTCACTACTGAAACCAACTGGGCCTTGAGTATGAAAGGCCTATGAATTATATATACCACCCGCACTAAATCCGACCCAAACACAAAAACGTAGGCCCAGAAACCAATATGCTCCTATACGGGTTGATTCACGTGAATACTTTTTATTCCCGAATATAAACTCATTTGAGTTATCGTTTTTTTCAATAATAAACATTTTATTTAAATAATTATGTAATATATTTTTTAATATAAATTATTTCTAACAAGATAAGATTGCCCGAAGTATATGAAATTATAAGTTATTATGTGTGAGCTGTTGCTGGTTGTGTGATATGACCAACTAAATTTCTAAGTTCTTCCGACCCCACCACAAACAAATTCAAAATAACATCAGCTTGACCATTAAAATTCGAGAATATTTTAATCATCATCAAACAATTTTTTGAAGAATATATCACCTGTCTTCTCTGTCCATTCTAGACTCAAAATTATTTGTTTCCGGGGCAAACGAAAGTCTAATTCTACATCATGTATCTGCAAGATGCGTGCACAGAGTCTATAAATTCTCATAATTGTAACTAGGGGTGTGCATGGTGCGGTTTGGTGCGGTTCCGAACATTAACCGTTACCAAACCGATGAATGCGGTTCGGTTCGGTTAATCATCATTAACCGTAACCGCACCAATTAAAACGGTTTTTTGGTTGCGGTTAACCATTAGTCGGTTGCGGTTTTTTTTCGGTTTTTCCACTATTATTTGCTACTCTTGTGCATAATGAATTTTTTAAAAAAAATATAAAATTTTCATGAACATGTACAATATGTTCGGTTACTATTTACTATTGTTTCTATATAAGGATATAGGAAACATTACATACTTTCATCTAAAAAAACCTTAATACACAATAAAAACTAAAACATACGTATTTTGACAAGAAATTAGATGATGTCAAGTCAATAAAATTACCCAAAATCAACTAATCATGAAATTCAAATAAAAAAATGTTCAAAAAGTACATAAATAAAAAAAAGTAGAATAAGTTTCATAATAAAATTTGATCAGCAGATTAACAGCAGAAATTTTTCTACTTTGTGGCAAATCACAATAGCCCTAGTTTTCGATCAAGCGCTCCTCCAAATATTTGGGTGCGCGGTTATTTAAGTGACTCAGCAAGTATGCAAGTACGAAGAAGAACCTCCATATAAAATTAGATGTGAAATTATAAAATGACTAAAATGCTTTATTACTATTTATATATATATATATATATATATATATTTCGGTTCGGTTAATTTCGGTGCGGTTTTAGTATAAAACCGAAAATAAAACCGCACCACTAATTTCGGTTTTTTATCTCGGTTATTTTCGGTTTTATTTGCGGTTTGGTTTTTTTCGGTGTGGTTTTTCGGTTTTTTTAGGTTTTTTTTGCGGTTTCGATTTTTCCTGCTCACCCCTAATTGGCTAATTGTAACTAGTAAGTTGAAACACAGGACCGGTTTGTTTAGCGGAAGTGGCTTCTGGGTTCTGTTTTTCTTGACCGTTTGTATAAATAAGTAGAATCACTTTTAAGAAGCTCAGAATGTTAACTTCTCTATCAGAACTTGTACTTTTTTTCCAAACACTTTATTAACTTATTTACTTCTCACTTTTAGTTCACTTCTTTGATTTAAGCAAGAAGTCACTTTACTAAACTAACTCAAACGGCCTCACAAAGTTTCCGTTTGCCAAACTTTTTCGTTTGTTATAATGTTATGGTTTTAATTTGAATCGAGCCGGTTCAAATCCAACCTGATTCGAGTTATATTTCAAATAGACATTTTGGCTCAATATGATTTTCGAGGTAATTCGTTACATATCAAACAGACATTTCTTGTTTAATGATTTCACCTGCGGTTGAACTCAATTCACTTCGACACAATTTTAATAATATTCCACAATTGTTCATTATAACTAAAAATCAAGATTGAAATACAAATTTTTAGAAACTAAACAAGTCGAATATGCACATAACTTCGATCATGCTGTGTAATTTGAGTCTAGCTGCTCTAGTAACTCGAACTTGAGCTCGTTTAAAGCTCGTTTAATAAGACCTTACCTGACTCGAGCTCGTATACGAGCTGAACTTTAACAAGATTTCTTACCGGTTTAATTAAATGAACCAGCTCGACTCGACTCGTGAAATTAAACTAATCGGGTTCGTGCAGAGGTTTAGGCTTAATTAAGCGTAAAATTAAAAGAGTAGGTTCGACCGACTCATTAAAATTGGCTCAGCTAAATGAGTTGGCTCGACTCGACTCGTAAAATTAAGCAAATCAAGTTTGTGCAGAGATTTTGACTAGACACCTCATCCGACTTGATTAATCCCGACTCGAATTACGTCCGGCTCGAAACTCAACTCGTAAGGGCCGAATTACGGAATTACAGCCTTAGCTGTAGGCAGCTGCCATTGTTACATGAACAAGTGGTAAGGAAGAAAGTAGTAAGAACTAAGAAGATGCGCATGGAGAGCATTGATGGGGTGTGTTGGGAGAAATGGTTGGCAAGAGTGGGGTTAACTAGATCCCATCAAATCTTTCATAAATAAAACCACATCTCTCTGTCTATAAATCTATGCAACGTTGTCCTGCAACATAGTACTGCTAGTCTGCTACACCTCTCCATGCTATTTTATCCACCCACCACCTACACTTAGAACCCTGTTGTACATACATTTCTCATTTTTAATGTTATTTTTATGAGTTTCATATTGAATTCTTGGTCGGTTGCAATGCTGTTGTTGTTGGAATAATATTAAATTTAGTTGTTATTAATTATTTAGTTTTTTTTTTTTTTTTGAAACCAAACGATATCATTAAATCATCGAAACATCCGACAAGAGCGTCCCCAACAAACATGATGGAGGAGACCAGTTAATCACGAAGCTATTTAGCTCACAAGGATATCTAGCCAAAACATGGGCTGCCTTGTTTGCTTGCTTCCTAGCAAAAACTACCGACACACCTTCTCTACTATTGATTATACTCCTACATTGTTGCACCAGGTGTCCAAGCTCCAGCATATTCAAGCAGCCTTTCCTGATTGCATTGACACTAATAAGAGAATCGCTTTCGAGGGTGATTGGACCTGGAGGAAAATCATCAACCCAAAGCAGGCCTTCTAGAATAGCAATTGTTTCTGCCTCTGCTACATCAACAGACCCTGCAAATCTTCTTGTTTTTCCTGCAATGTACTGCCCCCTGTCATCTCTTAGTACCAGACCTACCGAGAAATAGTTTTGCCCTTCTTTGACAGCTGCATCAACGTTCAATTTCCGAGACCCCAGCTCTGGTTTAACCCATTTCCGATCTTGCTGTTGCTTTGCTCCTCTCTGATCCAACCCAAGTGCTAACCGCTTTTTGTGTGCATCACGCCACTCCTTTATTTGGGTCATGCTCCAATTCATGGTAACTGTTGGTGACATGAACTTGTTCTCGAAAATACGCTTGTTTCTTGCGAACCACACACCCCAAAGCACTGCAGCAACTTTACCCAGATTCTCAGCCGTATCAGTACTCAACTTGTTTACCAGCCATTCGGATACATATTCCACCTCGTTGATGTCATAGTCTAGACCCACTATACTCCAGCATTCTTGAGCAAACCGACAACCGAAGAACAAGTGTGCCAAATGCTCTATTTATCTATTTTGATGTAATTTGATTATTTGTGTCCATGTTAGTTTTAGATAAAGGTAATTAGATGTTTGTTTGAGCGTTTTTAGGAAGCATTTTGAATAAGGTGGAGTGCTGGAGAATTTGTAGGAAGTAGTGGTTGGTTTGTAGCCAATCTTTGTGGGTTTTCTTTACATTGTTTGTATTTTCCATTCTGCAGAAAAACAAGAGAGACAATAGAATGTAAAATGTAAGTACCTGAGATCAGTTTATGCTTATAAATATTTATCTTCCATCTTGTTTATTCAATAATTATCATTCCTCTCCTGTTGCTGGCAGAAGTGCAGAACCGGCGACCGAGACGGAGTTTCGGCTCGATCAGAAAAATCAACATAAATCCATTTCTAATTAATTTAAATTATTTAATAATTAAGAATTACTACATTAAAATCCTTGTATTCCAAAATAATTAACCGGAGGTTGAGTATTACACGTTACAATTTATTTTCGATCATTTTAAGTTCTGATTGTATCGTTCGAATAAAAATATAAATACCAAAATCATCAGCGAAATATGTATTCTTTCTTAATATTGATCTAAATTTAGACCGAGATAAAAATATTTCAAATATTTAACCTGAGTCAGGATCTTTGGACCTTTATGCCTGCCTAGTGAAGTAAGACTAATTAAGCAGGATATCCATGATCCATCTCGCGTAAATATTCAGTACTTTTGCTTCGCGGATCGTTTGCGTGATATTTTACATAACAAAGATACTATTTTCGTCAAAAAAAAAAAAGATACTATTTTCCTACAAATATTTGCCGTACATGAAAATCCATAATCTCGTGAAGAGATAAGTACTAAGAAAAATTGTAGTACAAGCTTGGTATCATTGATGCAATGTCTTTTGTTTCCAACATATGATGGGTCGGTCTGTACTTGTTCAAGCTTACTTTTAAGATTTTTTTATATAAAAATAATATTTATATTTTAATACCCAAAAAAAATTAAAATAAAAATTACAGAGCTATGTTTTATAAGAGTTTTAAAATACATATCAAATAGTAAAAAAAAAGCGCATACAATTGAATAAGATGAGAACGAGTGTATCAATAATTGAGTCTGAATTCTCAAAATTGATATACAAATCATGAAATTAATTACAATTAAAATAATCCAAGTTTTTAAATATACTCCCTCTGTTTCAATTTACATGTTCACTTTAAAGAAAATTTTTTGTTTCAAATTATTTGTCCACTTCAACTTTCAATGCAAAATCATATTTCCAAAGTCAATTCTACTCCACATGTCTCTTGTTTATATTTCCTAGATCAATCTCATTCCACATATTATAGTCATGTAAAGCATTCACATTGGTTTCCCCATCTCTTCCTCATCCTTATAGTTTAAGGAAATTTTCAATTTTTTATCAAAATTGTTGCTCCATCCGAATCCCTAAAATGGGGTTTAGTTTTAGGGACAAAAACTAAGAGCATTCACATTGGGTTACCTATCCCCATCCCCAAAATCATACTAAAAATAGTAAGTTTTCAAAATTATTTTCAAAATTTATTCATCTTCTAAAATTTCCTACATCCCAATCCCCATCTCCATCTCTATACTATTTTTTATTACTTGTTTCTCTCACTTCCTTTCATAACTATAACGACTAATATTATTTTATCATTTCTCACTCCTCATTCATATAAAAGTATTATTAGAATAGTAAATAGGGGATGAATAGTAAGCCCTCAAATTTGGGGACTCATTTTCTAGTCCTTAAAAATTTCCCCAAAATAGGGAACCGGATGGAGTGTTACTTTTTGGTTAAAATTCATTTTTTCCCCAAAATATAGGGATGGGGTATGAATAAGGACTCCAATGTGAATGCTCTAAAACCCCATATTTGGGGACTCACTATTCATACCCCATTTCTTTCTTTTTTATTTTTTAATTATATTTTGAGGTGTGATTGATTATATAATAAATGAAAGAGAGAGAAAGAAGTAATATAAAACGAATATAGGGATGGGGTGAGATAGAATGGGGAATGAGATGCAGAAGATTTTTAAATTCATGAAGATAACTTTGGGGAATTACTCCCTCCGTCTCATTTTAACTGCTTTTGACTTTTTTACACGTATTTTAAGATATTAAAAAAATTGCATCTAAACATGATTATTTTTTATAAAATTTATATCAAATAAAAGTTTAGAGTCTAAACTTTTATTTGATATAAGAATTGAAATTTTTTATTGAGTGCAAATATTATTTTTTTACACCTCAATATACGTGTTAAAAAGTCAAACATCAGTTAAAATGGGACAGAGGGAGTACTAAATTTAGTAAGAATATAGGGATGGGGATTGGGCCTCCAATGTGAATGCTCTATAATGCATCTAATTTGTCAACATCCACTTTTGTTAAATTGTGTGATTTTTTTAAAATGGATATCAATTTTGAAATGGAAAGAGTAACTTTCTCGTGCCTTTTCAACTGTACAAAATCTTCGCCAAAAGTAATAAATCCATATTATAAATAAATAATTTTTTTAAATTATCTAAAGAAAAACAACTCTAATGATATATTCAGCTTGTATGGAATTTCAGCTAACATTTACGTATTGTCTATATCTGTCTGAAAATAAAATATATCAAATTTATAATAATTTATAATAGATAATATTATATTACTTTTGATAGATAGTTGATCAATATTATCAAATTACTGGAATATAATTCTACTCTCTCCGTCCCTCTCATTTGCTTACATTCACTGTTTTCACGCATTTTGAGACTCCTATAAAGTATAGTTTCATAATTTTTTTTTAAAATGTTCCTTTTTTGAATAAAAATTTAAACATCAAACTTTTATTCAGAGAAAAAAATTAAAAAATATATTATGGAAGTATACTCTAAATAAGTGTGGAAAAAAAAGCCAAAAAATAACGTAAAGAAATGAGAAGAAAAGATGAAGTATTATTTTAGCTGACCATATTAGCCAACCAACAGCCTAGCAGCAGTACATCCTGCATTTGTATGTTTGCACTGCAGCAGTCTTCATTTCATGAAGCTGTCGAATATTTGTAGCTTCTTCTTCTAGGGGTAATTTAGAAACTGTAAGGAATCAATTTTTGGACTATTCCTCCAAGAAAATGTGCTAAATTTATCCTCATATTGGAACAAGCGACTCCAAGTCTCCAACAATGACACTATGACAGACGTTTTGGTGGTTGCAACCGACTCTTTCCAAGTCCTCTGATAAAATTAAATAATTTTTTAAACGATTTTTCTATGGTTTGCTCATGACACATACTCCCTCTGTCCCATTTAATTCTATACGTTTCTTTTTAACTGCTCGACACGCATTTCAATACTCTTATAAAATATAGTTTCGAAACTTATTTTTGAGATTTTCTTTTTCTGTATAAAAATATAACATCCAAACTTTAATTCAGAAAAGGAAAATTTTAAAAATAGATTGCACAACTACACTTTGCAGGAGCATTAAAGTCCGTGCCGCGTCCCCGTCCCCGTCCCCCAATGTATACTACTCAGGAGGACGGAGGGAGTAATAAACATAAAATTTGATAAATTTCTCTTGTTTTGATTGCCTTACACTCCTTGAAAATGATACAACTCCCAGTATTTACAACCACCACATTAATCGAAAATGAAATTTATAAATTTCAGTACTTAGCATGTGCTAATGTACGCATACTAGATAAACTCTTTTTTTAAAAAATAATTAAACAATTGATGAATAACTATCCTAAAATATCGGTATTCAAAATCTGGATGTGAGATAAACAATTTTTTATAATTTTAATCACAATTTTATATATAAATTGATCCGTATCGAATCATGCATTCATGCTTCTCCTACATCGTTATAACTGAAAATAAATAAGAAAGGAACAAAGAGATACAAGAGTAAAGAGCTCGCCCACAAAATATTCACATGTAGATACGAAAGCAACTTATGATACATGAAGATAGAGATGGGCACGTTCACTGGATCAACTGTAATTAAAAATATCCAACCTTCGTCAGGGTATTTAAAAAAAGACTTGATCGGTAAAGGTAAAGAAATATTAATTTTTTGTTAAGAATTAATTAAATTAATTAAAAATTAGTTGAATAATCAAAATATTTAATTAATTTGATAAATTATAAAATACGAATTTACAGGGCCGTTTGGGACTTTTTTGAGGCCCTGTGCTGATTTTAAGAATGAGACCCTTCCAAATGACAAAACAAAATTTTAAAATATTTAAAATAACATGATATCATAAACAAAATTAGACTACTACAACTGAAAAATTGTTTTTTTAAGTAGTTAGACTTAAATATGACTTAAATAATGGTAAAAATAATGGTAAAAATTAAAGAGATATTAATATTATATTATATTTAAATAATGGTAAAAATAATGGTAAAAATTAAAGAGACTTAAATTAGTGTTTAAATAAAATAATAGTAAAAGTTAAAGAGATATTAATATTATATTATATTTGTCATGAGTATATCAAAAGATAGAAAGAAGTAGTAATAGATTGGGGGCCCTAAATTTTCATGGGCCCTGTGCTGTTGCACTTGTTGCACTCCCTCAAAACCGGCCCTGCGAATTTATTATTATAATTAGTAGTGATCAGTCTTTCATTTTTAGAACAATAGACTTGGTAAGAAAAAAGAAAATCATATAATCAGTTATCACCTAGAGGCTATATATTGCTCTTTACTGCATTTAATTATTGGAATATTTATATATCAAGTCAATTCGGACCCTTTTTGAGTAGTTTTATTTCATCTTCTTTCTTCCATGTTGCAATAAAATTCATTTCCAACATCACATCCTCAATATTTTTGCCGTTTTTTCATGAGACATAATTCTATATTGTCTTACAATAATAATTCAAATTTGTTGCTTGCAAGGAATAAATACCTTTAAATCTGATTCAAACTAATGATACACAAAAACTGAATAATTATGTTAAATTTTCTGTTTAACTACAAATAGTAAATATTGCATGTGGGTAACAAAAATTAGGTACGTGCGCAATTCCTTTATGATCATAATTTGTCATGATAAACTTGATAAAGTAACTTTCCTGATTCGTTAAAAGTAGATTATCACTTATTGCATTTTACAAACTTTATTAGGTGGTGACCGTCACTTAAAAATGTTTAAATTAACGTGAAAGTGGGGTGTAAATGTAAATTTCATTTAAAATTTTCTTTTGTCTATGATGGCATTTATATAACATAGAGACTTGTAAATTTTAAAAAGGATATTTGATCTATTTATTCGTTTATCAAGCAAAGAAATAACACAATCATATTAATTTTTCGGTCTCGATCGTTTTGATTTAAACGTTCAGAATGGATTGATGTGGTTGCTCTGTACCTTTATATATGATATAAATATCATTAATTTTTAATTAGATTTAACTCGACCAAATATAATATATGTGCCAGACTGCGCATAGTAGGGATGAGCAGAAACCGAACCGAAAATCGAAATCATACTGAAAACTGCAAAAAATGTATGAAACCACACCAAATAAAATCGCACCGAATAAAAACCGAACCGAATAAAAACCGCACCGATACTTTGGTTTTGGTTTTGGTTTTGACAATTTTAAAACTGAAAACAAACTGAACCGAACTGCAATAATATATATATATATATGAGTTAAGTTCTATGTAGTCCACATATTTACTGTAGTATCATAGACCACGTATGTTCTGCAACTATAGAATGACATAAAAACATTACAAAATGTATAAAACTTGTTATTTTGTGAAATACATTCTATAAATATCACTAATCATGAAAAATATTGAAAATCATTTATGTTCGACAAGTAGAACACATATGTTCTGTGATATGTAAATATGTTCTGCAAACTTAACATGTTTTGCAGAATAATGTGTTTTTCACTATTTAACTTGTAGAATGTTTAGGATTGTCAAAATTTTTAACAAAATAATGATATTTATAGAACATGATTTGCAAAATAACACATTTTGCAATGTTTTTATGTCATTCTATAGTTGTAGAACATACGTGGTCTGCGGTATTACAGTAAATATGTGGACTACATGGAACTTTGTTCTATATATATATATATATATATATATATATATATATATATATAATTAGTTACTTATTTTATATATTTAAATTAAATATTTAAATCATATGTATTATAAATATGTAATTAGATGTGTGATATGTGGATTGGTGAGCATTTTTTTTATTTTCTTATTCACTTGTAAATTTGAAACTAAAATGATTAAAAATACTAATTATTGCTGAAGTTTCTAGTCCTGTGATGCATCGATTATTATATATTAGTTAATTTAGTGTATCTTCGTCTCCTTCTGATTACCTTAATTTTATTTCATCTATTTGCTAGTGCTACTGTGCAGAGATCACCTTATTAGAATTTGGTGTGCACCACATGTGAATATTTATCAGGAACTAAAGTGTTGGTGTGGAGTATTATGCAGTATGCCATGCACTGTGAACGTGAGTTAATAACGCATGAAATAAGAAAAAGAAAAAAAATTACGTATAAATCTTTAAAAATTATTACAACATTAAAATTTATCTCTTTGTATCTTTACGGTATTAGACCGATGAAAGAGTCCAAGGCTGCGAGTTTATGATTTTGATAGTATGTTTCATGCTACTTTTAGGATGAAATCTAAGGTATGTAAAAAGAATTGAATCTAATTCAAGTATCCTCCGACCTATACCAAACTATAATCTAAATTCTATATATTACTTAGTTACAGTTCATTTTTTTTTTGAAAAGCAGGGGAATCTATTAGAATGCGAAGAGAGATACAAAATGATCCCGTACAAGCGACTACACCCAAACCTAACTGAATGCCTGAAGAAACTACAGCTAAAGCCCAACTAGAATTAACACTAAATAGATAATAGACCAACATACTAAATAGCTAAACAAGATCAGAAAACCTAATACAACGAAACGATGAGCCCATGACTTAGTTTAAGATTTCAATGACCTTCACTCCATCTGCTTCCGCTAACATATTGTTGATACCCTCTTCAACTTCTAGCTCCTGAACATCTTCTCCATTAAGAACTGCAGGGATCATATCCTCCTCATGAACTGCATCATATATATGGGGGACCAACTGGGCCAAGACCCATGTCAAGACTCCATAACTCTCGGATGCGACCAAAAGGCTGAGCAATTATTACCATGACCTTATAGTGATGAGCTCCATGATCAGCAAGATACATTGCCAGGGCATTAGCGAGTGGGTCACAAAGAGTCACTTCCATGTGGAAGTTGCAATCTGCTTGCCTCTGGTTAAGTTGCTGCACAAAAAAAGCATAGTCTGGATGAACACCTTCAAGAGTTGAGTTACGCCAATCCCAGAAAGAATCCAAATGGTCCGACTCCAGCACAGAGTGTTGCCTATGTTCAGTAAAAACACTCTTACATCCTTCAAGCATGACACGAAACTCGTTGATCCTACGATTCGCGATGCCTAGAGAGCCTGATAGCATGCGAACATTCCTTCCTCTGCTGTTGCGAACCACTACGCCAATCCCAGAAATGATCCCATTAGGAAGAGGGTCTACGAAAAAGCATCCATGAACATTAATCTTGACCATGCCTCGCCTGGGCATGCGCCACCTGGAGTTAACTCCCACATTCTCGACTTCTGCCATGAATCTTATGGCTGAGTAGGAGATAAACTAACAATGTGATACAAAATGAAGTGGGTGAACATGGGTTTTACAGGGCAAATGAGAGAGCCAAGATTTGCCTATCCGAGAAAGAAAACCTGCAGGCCAATGCATGGAGAGCAAATGTCTGCCACCTCAGGTACTCTGACGCAGATAATCATTTCCCAAGCCTAAATAAGCTATATCTTACGCACCCAATAGCTGCTAAGAGAGGTCTTTTTTGATCCTTTTTTAGCTAAAAAATCTTCTTTATGGTTGATTTCACTTGGGATAAAACTCACAGAGATATTTGCATGCCCAACAAATATATCTCCATGCCCAACATCTGGATTACCTCGATATTCAGGTTGCTTGCCCAGAGAAACTACTTCCAAATATTTGCAGACTACTTTTCGCCTATCCGTGAAGATTTGAAGCGTGAGATGCTTCCGAGATGATTGCAAAAACGATTTTACTAGAAAGACCAGAGCACTCCATTCCGAATCCAAAGGGCTGTGGGCTAAAACTGGACCTAAAATGTGAAAATAATATCTCCCATGTTATTTTGTATAAAACCACCAATTCCCGCTTGAATTATAGTTGATGGTTCCTTCCAAGACCTGTCCACAAACCCTTTTAATGTAGCACCTGCTAACTGAATTTCTTTTATTTTATAGTGCTCCGAACCCGTGACAACTCCCACCGGATTCCTGAACCAACAATAGGCTGCATCCTTATGAATTAAAGAAAAAGCAATGCACCATTCCTTGGATTGGACTTTAACCAGATTTAACAAATTGTCTAAAGTAGTATCAGAATCTTTGAAGACTTTTTTATTTCTGGATAGCCATATTGACCATAGGGCCGAGCTAACCACTACCTTCCAAACCATCCTTAGAAACTTAGTGGGAAACTGTTTAGAATGACCTCAAACAGCAAATAAGCCCAACTCATAAGCCTTAACGGGCTGAATACTCCACCAAGAGGCAAGAAATTCCCATAAGCTTATAATTTTTTCACACATGAAAAACAAGTGATGACTTGTTTCTGGGAATTTTCCACACAACTTACAGACCACTTGAGCAACTGGTAAGATACCTCTATTAAGTAGGAAAGAGCCTGTTGGAAGCACATTCAATTGTATCTTCCAAAGGAACGTTTTAATTTTGAACGGTAGTCTCAGCTTCCAGATGAACTGCCAAGAAACTTCACTATTCTGAGATGCTAGAATGCTTGTGGCTTTACTGACTGAATACTCTTTATGCGATGCAGACCAGACTAAAGAATCCTTTCCTGTTAAACATTTTGTGTTTCGAACCAGTAATTCAAAAGCTACAGCATCCTCCTCTTCCCATGCTCTTAACTGTCTCAACCAAAATTTTGAGTCTAAAATGAAACTGTCAACTAAAGCTAACTTAAAATTGTACACTGATGACGCTTTGAATTGAGAGATATGAAATAACTTTTTATACTTATTTTTCAATAAACTATCTCCAGTCCAGAAATCCTCCCAAAACAGAATGGATCTGCCATCCCTAAGTTCCCATTTGAAGCTTTCCAAACTCAAGCTATCATGAAAATTTGCTACCCGGGACACATTGAATATATCCCTCATGCTGTCTGAAAGCTTGCTAACTGCTACAAATTACTCAATGCTGGACCCCTGGTGAAGATTATATTTTTCCCTTATCCACTTATTCCAACTCCTATTCCTATCCCGAAGCCATCTATAGTGCCATCTTCCTAATAAAGCTTGATTCCGAATGTGGACTGGAACAATTCTAAGGCCACCACAGCCCTTAGGTTTACAGACATTATCCCAGGAGGTTAGGTGAATTTTCCTAGTAGGATCCTTACCATTAAGATTAGATCCCCAGAAGAAATTTCTACGAATTTGCTCTAGTTTTCTTGACACTGACATAGGGATGCTATGAGTATTCATCCAATAAATAGGTACAGAATCCAGAACCGATTTAACCAATGTGAGTCGACCAGCTTGATTAAGCGAGCCAGCCTTCTATTTCGCAAGTTTGGACTGTACTTTTCTAACTAAAGGCTCCCAGAAAACACTTCTCCTAGCTGAGCAACCTATGGCGATTCTCAGATATAACATTGGCCAAGAGCCAATTTTGCATCCCAGAATATTAGCTGCAATGGAAGCATCATTTTTAGACCTATGATCAGCATATAGGTTGCTCTTATTGTAATTAATCTTGAGGCCTGAAACTAACTGAAAACACTATAGAACTCTTTTAATACCCACAGCAAATTCCTCTGAACCATCTAAAAACACCACTGTGTCATCCGCGAACTGTAAATGCGTGATTTGTGACACCCCTTTACTCATTACAATACCTTTAAAAATGTCCTGGTTGGCTGCGGAAGTGAGCATAGCATTCAGAACTTCGCCAGCTAGATTATACAATAGAGGTGAGATGGGATCGCCTTGCCTAAGGCCTCTTTGTGGAGAGAATTCTCTAGAGGGCGTGCCATTAACTAAAATTGATATTCTGGTCGATTCCCACAAGGATTTAATCCAGTTGCACCATTTCCGGTCGAAATTCATCTCTTCCATGGCTTGAATGAGAAAATTCCAAATTACCGAATCGAATACCTTCTCAAAGTCTAGCTTAAGGATGCAGCCTCTGCATTTAAGCTTTTGAATAGAATGAAAAACTTCCTTAATTAGCAGTATGCTTTCCGAAGCCTGTCTGCCCCTAATAAAACCAGTCTGAGTGTCACTTATTAATGAATCTAGATGCCCTGCAAGACGCGATGCCAGAACTTTAAGGAAAATCTTAATAGAGGAGTTTATGAGGCTGATGGGTCTGAAATCCCTCACTTGCGTAGGACACTGAATCTTGGGGATCAGAGTAATAAAAGATGAATTAAGGCCTTTAGGGATGAAGCCAGAATCACAAACTTCAGCTATAAAACTCATGACTTTGCTACCAACAAAAGGCCATAAGAATTTGAGACATTTAATATTCATGCCATCTAGGCCAGGGGCCTTGCACTCAGCCAAAGAATTAAGAGCTGCAACAGCTTCTATTTGGGAAATGTTCTGAACCATATGATTTTTTGCATACTCTGAAATACAAGGTAGTCTTAGAGAGTTCAACTCCAAGGGTAGGTTAGAAGAATCCTTGAAGAACTGAGAGTAATAGTCATAAAACACATCTCTGATTTGATTGGCATCCGTGAACCATTGCCCTTCTTTAAGTATCCTGTGAATGGTGTTAATGCTAGCTCTTTCTTGAATGGTCTGATGAAAAAATTTGTTGTTTCCATCACCTTTGGCCACCCAATTAATGCGTGCCTTCTGTCTAAGCATATCATCTCTCTGTTCATACTTCTCCATTAGCCTTCCTCTAACTGATGCAAATTCCTCACCTGGATTATCCTGTTTTTTCAACTGCTCCAATCGATCCTTCAAACTTCTAATAGCATTTTCCAGATGACTCCTGAAGCCTTTCGAATGCTCCTTGATATTACCTTTAATTGACTTGAGAGAACTGAACAGGTCCATATTATCCCATTCCAGGTTAAGAAGAATCTTATGCTTGATGTGCTCTGAAAGATCATTGCTCAAGTGGCAATCAAAAACTTTAAAAGGCTTAGGACCAGAATTAAGAGTTTCAGCATGAAGAAACAAAGGTTTATGGTCAGAATGTTTTCTATTGAGAGCCTTCACTTGCCAGTTTCCTGTGCTTGACCATTCACAATTAACCAGCACCCTATCCAACTTACTCTTCTTCCCCTCAGTACCAAACCAAGTATATTGCGCGTTGATTATGTGCAATTCTAGCAGATTACAGTCTGTTATCCAGTCATTAAACTCCCTTAATTCTCTATTCTGATAGATACAGTTGAACTTTTCATTCTGCGAGCTAACACAATTGAAGTCACCAACTAAGCATAAAGGTTCTCCCATAATGCAATCCATGATTCGCCTTAGATCTTCCCAAAGTTTCTTTTTCTTATCAAAAGAATGCGGACTATAGATGTTAACCACATGGAATTTATCATTACCGGCATGACTTTTGAAACAAGTCCAAATCCAATCTTGAGCCTGTGCCAAAGCGACAAACTCTACCTCCTTAGAATCCCAACATGTGATTAGTCCCCCTGAGAATCCCTGGGAAGGCTGAATGGAACATTTAAACTTATCTAAAACAAAAGAAGACAACCCTTGCTGCTGAAATTTTGATTCTTGCAGGCAAATGATATTAGCCTTATTTTTAACTACATGATCCCTAAGATTTCGCTTTGCCACATTATTATTGATCCCCCTAATATTCCAGGACAATAGACTGATGAAATTCATTGAATCCTTTACCTAATCACTAAAGACTTCTCTGAGGTAATTATAAAACTTTATCATCAAGCTTTTTAATTGTTTGCTTGATCACCATTTCTCTATCTCCTTTACATGCAAGACCCATATTCTCCGCAGATTCTAATAATGCTAAAGCTTCCTTGACATTACTGTCTGCTACATGTAAGGGGATTATTTGAAGATCACCCTCTACAAGAGTTCTCTTCTTCAACTTACGTGCATTCCTGCACTTGGCACGATTTCCTCCTTTCACTTTAAACTTCACTCCTATCTCAAAGGGGTCTCTTTGAACTCCACTTGCTTTCTTTGGCCTCCCTCTTTTACTTGTCACCCTTAACTTCTTAACCAGACCCAAACAGAAGGTGGATTGAGAACTTGCAATTTGAACCGGCACATACACTTCAAAACTTTCATTATCTAACTGCTCTTGAGTCCCTTCTGAATATGCTCCTGAGCTTGTCAAAATCTGTCTGTACTCAACCAGACTCTTAGCTATTGTATCTGCGACTCCCTTATTGGATATAGACTCACTAGTAACTACATCTGCTCCAACCTTTAGACTTTCCAATTGCACATTATCAGCCAGTTTAGACTTAGAGACTCTACTGTCTGTTGCCTTTTCTTCCAAGTTTATGTCCTTCGCAATAACCCCGTGAACTTCTTTCGAATCCTTAAACGGTATGTGACTACCTACGACATCCTTGACTCTATTTTCTATCCTGAATTCATTTTCACCCTCTGCACTTGAGATTCCATTCTTGCTCTCCTCTGAAAATTTCATCGGCAAAATCTTGTCCTGTAAGGTACTATAATCAGCCACTTCTACGAAACTGATTTTTATCTGCTTGCCCTTATATAACACCTTCATGTCTTCCTTAATCTCTTCAAAAGTCACTGTGTCAATGCAAATAAGCGGGTTGAACAGTTCCCCCAAACTATCATTCTGGTAGGACCAACTAATCCAAACTCCCTAGCGTTGTGTAAAGGCTCTTAAACTTTCCTCTTTCCATGCCGGCATCGGCAGATGTGTACACTCAATCCATACTTGCCTAGTTAAGATATGATCTATTTCTTCATATTTTCTTATCTTACAGAACCATACCGACAAGTCTGATTTCTCCAGATCCTCCCAACTGCTTAGATCTCCCTTAGAAATTAGGAACTTTCTTTTAGACAACCCCATTATTCTATACCCCCCAAGCCCATATCTCTGAATCTTTCCTTCAATACACTAACTTCTTCCTCAAACATCCTTTTTCCAAATGAAGCCTCTTCAGATTGCTTACTATTGCCCCTGGTATTTGTGGTAGCCTTGACTGGGAAATCATTACTCTTTTTCTTCATAACTTGCTCCGAAGTTGGTTTTTTATGAGAAGAGAAGTTCTCATTCTTACCATTGATGGTCATGCTAATTTTACCTCCTAGCCTCTTATCTTGTTTCGCATTACAAATTATCGCCCCTGCCTCTCTTTCATCCATTGTTTTAACAAACCCATAGCGCTTCCCTAGCCTATCTCTCTTCTTTGGAAGAATGATGTCCAAAATGCTCCCACTCTTTCTAAATAAGCTTCAGATTTCTGTCCCCGTAGCCCCATCTGGAATGTTATGAAGGAAAATGGCTGCACTCGAACTCCTGTACTCATTCCTAACCGGGGATCGCTTTTTATATGTCACTTTCGTCCACTCCCCCTCGCCATTCTCACCATCCAATGACACAGTAGGTTCTTGTATGACCTTAGGGCTTAACAAGACCTCATTGAAAGATTTGGGAGGGTATCCTTTGCCAGCTGAATTCCGATTATCCAAACTGTCAAGACTTCTTGTGTGTATCTGTTCTAGTGCATCCCTAATAGCTGCTTTATTTCCAATATTGAGTTGGACTAACACTTCTTTATCAACTAGCCTATTTTGCGCCCAAATAAACTTCAATAGCTCGTCATCTGCATACGATTCCCTCCTAGAAACCCTGCATGATCTGCTCCGATCATCCTCCCGATAGTTCAAATTTTGAAATTGATTTCCGTTATCGCCTCTGGTCTTGAGAGAAAACATGACGCTACAGCAGTATATATTAATATAAATATATGTATATATTATCTTAATACACACGTGTATATATGTACATATATAAATATATTTATATATTTATATTTATATATGTATTAGTATAATTTATAAATAATATTTATTTATTCATTTTAAATAATCAGTTCGGTTTTAATCTAAAACCGGAACCGCAACTATTAGAACCGGTTCGGTTTTTTTATCTACGGTTTCGGTTCGATGCGGTTTTATATAATTCAATTTTCATTGGTTTTTAACGTTTCGGTTTTTTCTCACTCCTAGCGCACAATGCTCAATAAAAATCACATGACACAAAATTTTATTTAAAGACACACATGGTGCATTGTTAATCCTGCGCGTTATACGACTTATACCAAGTTAAACATGTTTAAGAATATTTTATTATACAAAACAACACACCAACCAATTATTGTATCCGTCACCAAACAAAAATTAAAAAATAGAGATAGTGCCGTAAATCCTGGCCCGAAGCCTTGGACAAAAAGTGTGTTAATTTTTCTCGAAGAATGAACTATATATAAATAAACGATTGCAAAAATAATAAATTTGTTTTGAAGCAATGAAAGGAATATTCCTTCCATTATATTTTATACAATTTTAACATTTGAAACACATTTTTGGATGAGTTAATTAGATGGCAAAAATTATTATTTTTAATTGAATTTTTTATGAATTAAATTTCTCTTATATATTTATATTTAAGAAAAAAAATAAAAATATTCTTAACTAATCGATTAAAATATTTAAAAATGTCAAAATTTAAGATATTTTATTAAAAATAAAAGTAGTAATGAAAAAATATCAACATCTAATAAATTTTAATCCGTTCATCATCGATCCGGACATGTGTCTAAATAATTGGAGTCGTTTTACAAATGTTGGTATACTATTTTTTAATCAAAGAGTCGAGTATGTATGATATTATTTCAATTTTAACATTTTTAATTAGAATATGGTGTTAATTAAAATTCAAATAAATTACTATTCCAATTATTCACATTTGCTTCTTTTTTTTCTCAGGTTTGCTTTTAGAGTTAAGTTGTATGGAGTACAAAAAAATTTGGAGTATTGGAGTACAAAGTTTGATAAAATGTAATCTAGTCATCTAAATTTCAATTTTTTTTGTCCAATAATATTTGTAAATATTTGACAACCTGCACATTATGTTCTGCAACATAAACATCGTGATCAAATGGTAGAATAATTATTTTTATAAATCATAGGACCTATGTTCTGCAATATAACTAATAAGCAGAACAATAATCTTAATACTTGTTAAAGTTGAAAGATATTAATGATTAATTGACAATTATGTGCAAGACAACTTATAAATGATAGATTATATCAAAATTTGGATAATCAAAGATATTATATAGGATCAAACTAAAAAATTATGATTCGTACCCTAATACTCCAATGTTTTTATGTACTCCATAGAACTTAACTCTTTGCGTTTAATGGAGTATTCTCTTCACATGAATATCAAATTAGAAAAATCCGCAATAAATCAAAGAAGAAATATAAATTTCTTCTACTATTTATCATCTCACCAAAAAAAAGTGCAGACACTCATCCCTTCTTTGTAAAAAGTGTGCAGAAGTCCAATATGTGATATATAAAGTATTTTCTTAAATAATTTAACATGCTATTAAATTGGGAAAAAAGACATACAACCACATAACGCATAAACTGGGCTGCAGGGGCTAGATTTTCTCAATTTGCGCATCCAGTCGCGGCGAAATTGTAATTTTTGATTAAGATATAACAAATGCATGACAGCACGAGTTCTTGGAAATTCGAGATAGGAAAATATCCATCAAGTGTATACATAACGCAAGGAAGAGTTGCGGGACAATGGAAAAAATTGTATGATATCCTATTTCGAACTTGTGAATATAATAATATAAGACATATGCATATATAGGGTCAGGTGTCACATAAAATCATAATATATGACATATATATAATAGTTCAGGTTCTACCGTTTAAACTTAGAACTATATTAATAGTCATTAACTGAAAAAAAAACTTAAATATTTGAGATTGTATAAATAAATACATTTAAAAATAGTACATATTTAAATATATACATGTTTTCAATCAATGCACATTCTTAATTTTATTAGAACTAACTATGTATTCTAACGAGAAAAAAAATTTCGATCCTTAAGTCATATATATATCTCCGTAGTATGATAAACTGATATATACAAATTATTTTATTATGCTCCTGCAAAATTGTGATATATGGACAAATCAAATATATCTCTTATGATCTTATAACATTGTTATTTTCATATACTGCAACAGAACTCTAACATACGAAGAGCCGGAGTGTGAACGTTTTGACTTTATTTTTTAATTTATATGTACGACAACAGAATCTTGTGTTTTTTTAATATTATATGAGCTAGATATGTACTGCACCAGAATCTCGTGTTTTGTGATATTATATGTACTGCAGCGGAATCTCGTATTTTGTAATATTATATTATTAAAATTGATTGAGAATTACATGTCGTAGATTTGATTTGCATGACAAAGTGCATATATATTAATTGATTGTTATTGTGAGTAAGTAGTAGTTATGATTATCATAATTTTTAATAATTATTTTTATATAAGGTTAAGTAAGGTATCTTAAATACCATGTAGTTGTAATTTATATTTATATAGATAGGCAGATCATGATCATTAAATTCGTATTCATTTAATGGATGTCTGTGGTCAAACAAAGACAACTGAGAAATCACATCAAAGGCTTGCGATCGAGGAACTGCTAATAAGCATGTAATGCATTCAACAAAGGATTACCTCTTTAGGTTTGGATCTACTAAAGCTTTTTTAATCCTATGTTATTCCATCCTTCACTGACATAAATTGCCGCTTTTGAGCCAATTGGAAGTAAATCAATGGAGATATCTTTATCTGATTTAACACCTAAAATCTTTATCCTACACCTAAATATAGCTAAAAAGTAAAGCGAAAGAAGCCCACTATCCCACTCTTCTTTCCCCCCCTAGCGACAAGGGGCCTCGCCTAGGCTAAAGGCTACATTGAATTCTTACAACATAAAAGTAAAGCCGCTGCCCAGCTCTACCTTTATGTATGCCGGAATCGACCAAACGGAACTAGTCAAAACGGGATTTCACATCTGATGAATCTTTCACTCTACCTCCTCTTATTAAGGCCATAGAATGTTCCTGCAAATTATGACCTTCGCCTGGAATGTGAGCAAATATATCATGTCGATTGCTCAACCCTCAAGCAACCTCAGGAATAGGAGGAATAAGAGAAAGAATCTGGAGAAAGTAGGGACTTAAGGGCCCTAAAGTTTCCAGGCTTTCAAATATTGCTACCAGTCTTTCAAGATTGTCTGGGTCTCTTTCGACCAATTTCTGACAACAGAGAAATCACATCAAAGGAGTCTTGCTTAACGGAATCTGGTATGAAGATCCGACAAGAGTTAAGGAAATTTTTAGGGAGCACTTTATCAATTTATTCAGCAAGAAAGGTGTAGATGAGATTTTTGATACTTCCCCCATATTCCACAAGCAACTGAATGGGGAAGAAAAGAGTATGCTGGAAGCAAATATTAACAAAGGTGAACTTCTATATGTAGTGAATAGCATGGACTCAAATAAGAGTCTAGGCCCAGATGGCATGAATGCAGCTTACCTTAAAGAATTTTGGCACTTAATCAATAAGGATGTGGCAGAGGATATTTATAGTAGAAGAGTCCTTCTGGTATGATTGAACTCATCATTCATTGCATTAATTTCAAAGACAAACAATCCTGTTAAGGTCACGAATTTTAGGCTAATAAGCCTGATAAACAGCACGCTCAAAATTATCCTCAAGCTATTGGCATCTAGATTGGGGAGAGTAATGAGTAATATCATCTCAGAAGAAAGATTTTTGTTTGTAAAAGGAAGAAAGATATCTGAAACCGTTCTTATAGTTAAGGAGGTAGTGCACAGTATGGGTGTGGGAAAGGTGGAAGGTTTAATTTTAAAGATTGACTTCGAGAAAGCTTTTGACTCTGTAAAGTGGAGTTTTCTTCTCCAGATTTTTAAAGGCTTTTGGATTCGGGGATAAATGGAATAAATGGGTGGAAATAATTCTGAGCACATTATTGTTGGTATTGATAAATGAGAGTCCGATTGCTGAATTTGGAATAGACAGGGGCCTTAGACAGGGAGATCCCTTGTCTCCGCTGTTCTACAACTGATAAGTGAAACATTGCACGTACTGTTGGTAAAGGCTTCAAAATTGGTCTAATCAAGGGCATTTCTTTGGGTAAAAAACCTGTTTTGTCACACATTCTATATGCAGATGACACAATAATTTTCGTGGATAATAGTTGGCAGTCTTGTGAAGGAATCAAGATTGTTTTGGTATTTTTTGAAGTACTGTCAAGTCTAAGAATAAACTTTAAGAACAGTAAGTTGTATTCGAACAAAGGAGCAAATTCACTTAATTAGACTGATTTTGCTAAATTCATAGGATGTGACTCAGGCACTTGGCCGATGCAATACTTGGGTCATGAAGTTGCTCCAAGTAGTGGATCAAGAGGGGTCTGGAATCCTCTGGTAAAAAAAAATAAGGCTTAAGCTCAGTAGTTGGAAACAAAGAAGCTTGAACAAAGCTGGCAGATTGGTATTGCTGAAATCTTCGATAAATAGTATCCCAATATTTTGGGTGAACTTATCTTTATTACCAAAGATGATCATGAAGAGATGGATCTAGTTCGCAGAAGGTTCTTCTGGGGGGAATATGGCTCATCGAGGTGTCAGTAGAAAGATGCATGTGGTGCATTGGGAGAAAATTTGTAAGCCAAAATCTAATGGAGGATTGGCAATACAATCTTTGCGAAGACGTGATATTGCTCTAATTTCATAATGGCTTTGGAAGCTCAAAAAAAAAGCGGGAATATCTGTATACACGGGTCATTAGGGGAAAATATGTGGAGCGGTTAATAGATGAAATATTCACAGGCTCTCTATGTCATAAGAACAGATCAATTTCGAAATTCGTAAGGGAATTAGCAAAAATTCCAACAGAATTTTAAGACTCAATATGGAGTGTTACTAAGTTTAAGTGGTAGGTAAAGAATGATAAAATCATAAGGTTTTGGAAGAATTGGTGGACCGGAAGCTCGACACTGGCTATGAGTCATGCTCACTTGTATACAAAGTTCTCCATAAAATTTGCTACAATTAGTGAAACTCAATCTCATTGGAGAGGGAGCAATTTGATTCTGCTTAGGTGGAACAGTTATCAGGGTTTGAGATTATGAAATGCAGGTCTTTATTTGAAATTATGAGACAAATAAATTTCAACAATGAAGAAGACAGATTGAGTTGGATGATAATGTTATAAATTCTGTGAAACTCAGCTTGAGAATTCACAATACTCTACAAGACCTTAAAATTTAATTTGGAGGTTAAAAGTCCCTCCAAAGGTAAAATTTTACTTATGGAGGTGTCGCCACGAAATTTTGACTTCATTTACTTTCCCAAATGCTAGAGGTATCTCTGTGGAGTATCAGTGTAAAAGGTGCAACAAAGTTGAAGAGGACCAGAGCCACATTCTTTGGAGTTGTTTCTTTGCAAAAAACATATGGATCACAGTTGGAAACTAGTTAAATGAAAAGATCAATCATGAGGCTTTTCAGTCACTTGAAGACTGCTTCGAGTTAAGGAAGGGAATAAAGCGGGCGTGTAGGGACATTTGTGTAGCAGCAACATTATGGTCCTTATGGAAAGCCAGAAATAAACTTGTCTTTGAAGGGACTTCAATGACAGTTTCTGAAGTAGTATCAAGCATTAAATCAGAAGCTTTTAGATGGGCTCAGGTTGAAAACCTAGTTAATAAAGATTGCGGCAATCTTTTGTGTGTGAGTCCATTAGATGCTACTTCGATATTTGAAGAATCAGATAAGTATTTTAATAGGATGGGTGGATGGATCATGGAAAGAAGAAAATGGGCTACAAGCTACAGCTTTTGGTAGGTTTATGTATGATAGAAAATTCAGTAGACTTTATATTTTCTCTGGTCCATTAAGTAAGTGTTCAGTTTTCGACACTGATGTGGAGGCGCTTTATTTTGTCCTAAGAGCCCATGCAACGAGCCCATGTAAGGATAAGAAATTGGCAGTGTTTGTGGACTCGCAAGCAGTGGCCCATCATTTCAATGTTTGTAAACGAAGCCCTGATGGATTGTTAGATAATTGGGTCCATAATTACAAAGTAGTGTTTATAAATAGATACATGAATTCAGTTACAGATCATCTGGCTTCGGAAGGGAGAAAGAAAATGCATATGGTAGAAGCTTGGGTGAAGTGAAGAGTAATCAATAAATGTTGTCAGGTCATTCATCTATGTGGTAGCCATGCAGAAAGAATAATTATCTCAAGATATGCAGATCTTCTAAAAAAGTCTCTATCAGGTCGTTGTTTTGCTGTGGAAAAGGTGTATTAATTCTAATGTGATAGAAAGCTTGTTTCAACACTCAGAATTAATCAAGTTTTGCATACAGCTTAGTGCAATATGAGATAGTAAATTGGGTGGAGTGTTTTGAGTAAACATAGCATTAGATGCAGCAGTTATTGCAGGTTTGCATGGCTATATAAGGTCCAAACCCTCATGGTGTAAACTGATAAATCGAAACTCCTTAGGAATTGGTGCAATATATCGCGATACAGTAGGTGACTTAAGGTTAATGACAACTGGTGTCATTCCGGGGCTCTCCTCGATTGGAAACCAACTTTGGGCAATTTACGCACCATTGAGAAAGGCAACAGTTCAGGAGTATGACGATGTGCGTCTTGAAATGGATAACTACCAGTATATGTTAATGAAGCATTTCAAGGATGGAGTGCCAGCTTAGGTGTTCGATATCACTGACCAACTAGACATTTTGATCCATGCAGATAATTGGAAATGTGTCGTCTCCTATGTAAGCCCTAGTCATAGTAGGGTTCCGCCCTCTTCCTCGCCAAACTGGGGATGGAAACTTGTGACAAGTTGTACATGTTCGATAGGCCAATGGGTGGAGTTGAAGAGTTACTTGTCTGGAATCAAGGAATGGGGCTTCATCACCCAAACTTCATGGATGTTTTTGTGCTACATGGAGCTCCAGACCCTGTCAACTTCAATGTAAGCATGTTTCTAGCATAGCAGGTGGACGACTTGGGGCTTGGTCAAGTGAATGCTCCCAACATTGCTCAGGTGGAAATGAAGGAGCCGATGGATGGTGTAGTGCAAGATTCGTTTGTCAGAAGCATGGGTCCAAAAAGGTTGCTTTTGGCTCATGAACCCCCTCTTGGTGATATGGATTAAACTGAAGTGAAGACCCCTATCCCAGTCTATAGCAGTGCTTAGGTAGGGTTGTTTTAATCAGTTCTGCATGGCAGGTGTGGTGATTTTAAAGTATCTAGCACTAGTAGTATCTTCTGGGTTTCTAGTATTGTATGTTGTCTTGGTTGATAACTGTTAGTAGCCCTTCGGGCTTAGCTACTTTCCGTTAGTCTGCTGTATTCTCAGCTTTGTTTGATAAATAAAAAATTTGCTTAAAAAAATAGATTTATCAAATCCCTCTTTAAAACAAAAGACTCGTTCGGATGACTGAGAATAACCTTTAATAAAAATTTATTTAATAATACACCGTCATTTCTAATTATTCATCAAATTTTCAACTTATATATATGTTAAAAGGGTTTTAGCAGAAGTTGTAGTTTTATTTTGTTCTTGTTGCTCCGATGCCAACGAATTATGTAAATACAGTGTCAATTCCAATTATTTATTAATTTTTAAACTTATATACATGTTAGAAGGGATCTTGTGGAAGTTTTGGTCGTATTTTGTTCTTGCTCCTCCTTATCAAGTATTGATGAAGGATCACAGTTATGATATATTACAAAATTACTAGGTAGAACTATATTTAAACCGACATAGACATATTGTTGACGAAATTTACAATCCGTCCATGATAATCGTGTAGACATTGGCCCAAAAAGACCCTTTAATTAAAATCAAAAATATTATTATCGGATTTTATGACATTGAAATATGATAATATTAATATAATGGCCAACATTCCAGAGAGTTACTCCTTATATGGAGTTACATAGTGCGTCATTGTAAATCATCAATTTTATTATAAATTCTATTATAGAATACATATAAAACGTGATTCTAATATAGAATATTATAACATATATCTATTTTAAATTATTTAACACTCAAAATTTGATAAAAAAGATATATATTCGAAACTGATTCTACAACAGAATAATTCTGGATGATTATTATTCAGTTATAGAATCATGTTGAGATATTGCTTAATTTTAGATATTTTGGAATAAAAAAAATTTTATAGCTTTGTTTTCGGTTTAATAATATAAATTTGTAATTATATTCCATAAAAAAATATAATATAATATATATTATGTATATATTTATAATGGTGTGATACGTAATTCCATATAAGAGGGTATGTTATGGGGTGCTACCCTTAATATAATAATACAACTTCAATATTTATTTAAAAAATGAAATTTGTTCTTGAGAAATGAAAATTGTATAACTTTGTTTTCGGTTTAATAATATAAATTTGTAATTATATTCCATAAAAAAATATAATATAATATATATTATGTATATATTTATAATGGTGTTCTACGTAACTCCATATAGGAGGGTATGTTATGGAGTGCTACCCTTAGTATAATAATACAACTTCAATATTTATTTAAAAAATGAAATTTGTTCTTGAGAAATGAAAATTTACAACTTTTTAGTTATTGCTTCATTGTTCCATTCTATATATTCACCAATAAAAATACACACGCAGAGCAAACTCTCTCCCTCGTTCTTGTGCAGCGCGCCCTCTCTCTCTATCTCTCTCTCTCTTCTTTTAAATACCCCTGTGCCCTACATTTGATTCCCCCCTCCCCTCTCTCATTCTCTCCCCTTCTGCATTAACATGAACACCTAGTTACACACACAAAAAACACACACACATTCAATAATATATATAATAAAATACATAGAGTGAGCTACAACAGTTGTTTAGCTCACTATTCATACAATGTCAGCTTGCCACTCTGATGATCCTCGCATCCATGCCATCAAATCCAAAATCAGGGTTGTCCCCAATTTTCCCAAACCAGGTTTCTTGAATTTTTTAATTTTTTTCCCATGTATTTTTTAATATTTTTCAAGAAAAATGGGTTAACTATAATTAATTTGATTTATCAATGATTATTACAGGGATTATGTTTCAAGATGTGACTACACTGTTGCTGGATCCAAAAGCCTTCAAAGACACAATGGACTTGTTTGTTGAGAGATACAAAAACAAGAACATTTCTGTTGTTGCTGGTAAAAATTCAATCTTTTTCACTTTAAACTTGTAAAAATTCAATCTTTTTCATTTAGAACTGAGAAAAATTTAATCTTTTTCACTTGGAAATAAGAAAGATTTGGTCTTTCTCACTGGGAAATAAGAAAGATTTGATCTTTTGAGTTGAAACCCTTAAAAATTTGATCTTTTTGAGTTTGAAGGTCATAAAAATTTAATCTTTTTTACTGTGAAAAGGAGGGGTCCTTTTCTCATAAAGTGGGTGTTGGTTCTTTTACTTAAATGCATATATAAGTACACATGTATGTGTAAATTGTAATGTACTAATGTGTGTATGTTGATTGTGGTGCATTTCATCTTCTTGGCTACATAGACACATATGTAGATGAATGTTTTTATGTGTGATTGTGTATGTGTAATGGGAATATGTTGTGTCACAACTTTTCAACTTTTGGGGGAAACTTAAGTGTTACTTTAAATTTTTCGATGGACCCATCATTGTTGTTGGCTGGTTGATACACATTGCCTTGGATCCAAATTTGTATAGTCGTGAGTAACTTTTTGTATGCTCTTATGGAAGTAACTGTGGATTTATGTTGCGTTTGACTATGGTGGGTGTAGTGGAATGTTTCATTGAGCTTAGTACCTTTTCACGAGGATTATGAGCGGCGTAGAGTGTTTTCTGGGCATGTGCAAGATCTAATTTTGGGTGGATAATGGTGGTTGGTCATGGATTCTTACCCAAGCTGGACCCACTTGCGTAATGATGGGTTCTTAGATTGGCCCTATTAATTTTGGTTCCATTATATTATGATGATTTCAACTCTCTGATTCATTTGTCTTTCCAGGTAATGTAATTTTCTTGGATTTATGATGAGGCTTGAGTGCCATTACATTTTTCTGATAACAATCATTGCTGGAAAGATTTTATGACAGGCCTGTAGTCCTCCACTATAATTAGTGGCTTTCTTTGTCCTTACTGGGATAAAATTCTCTCAGTTTCTTGTTACTGCATTTCGTAGGCATCAGAATTTTTGTGTCCTTGTGCATTTGTCAGTCCTTGACTCCTTTCTTAGGGCAATATGTATAAAAACTGCAAGTTTGCTCTCACTTCGTGAGTTGGAGCAAGACCTGCGAAGCGGGAAGTAGCAATGTTTGACATATAATGCAAGTAAAAGAATGGCAAAACCCCTGTGGTTATGTGCTTAAAGCTGACTGACTTTATAAAAAACAAAGACAGAATCCTATTGTCCTTCAAAAGTGTGAGTTTCATCAATTTTTGCTAGTTTCACTGCTGGCATTTTCTGTAAGTTTACGCCCAAGACACTGGTTTAATTTATTTGTGCATGGGGAAGTAAAGGGCTGTAGAGCGTACATGTTGCTTCTATCAAGCCATATTATCACAAGGTAAATCATGAATCTTCTGTCTAATCTGTACTATGTAATCACCCGACATACTACTAACAATATGACCTCAATATCAATTAGAAGGCTTGGATTTCAATCACAATATATATAGAGTTTAAAGATGGAATGATTTGCATGCACACTTATTGGTCATTGTTTTGGCGTTATGCATATATAGTGTAATACTGTAATATTTCTATTTGTGTACTTGCGTGGTGATATTTGTCTTACTTTGTTATGGCGCATACAAAATATATAAAAACTGCTGGTGACAAACTTTAGATTTGATTTTAAAGATAGTGGTGTTCCTTTTACAATATCCATTAGCAGAGTCCAATAGTCAACATTTATATATTAAGTTAATAAACATATTCCTGAGTGCCTTTCTGAATCATCTGATAGCATGTTTCACACTTAATAGTGTATGCAGCTTGAGTAGCGTAGGGGTTATCATTTCTAGTGAATTTTTTTATACACCGGTTCTTTCTCCTCAAATATTTGGTATAATGATTGAACTGCACACTTGTGTGATAAAAGCTATTTCAGATAACACAGTTCCAGTTTAATATCCATTGCCAAAAGCAGAGGCGGTCTCGAGTCATTTTCTAAATAAACTTTACAAAAGGGCACATTGGGTACTTGCTTGATAAATCTGTTATATTAGAGGATTCTAGAAATAAGTGTTATGACTTATTGTACAAAACATGTTTTGAGATGGTAGAGTTTTTATATTTTAATATAAAAATTAAAATGGCAAACAGATAATTCTAATACATTTCCGAAGTCTGGTTCTGTAACCTGACTGAAACAGTGGCATTTTAACTTGAAAACATGATAAAATTACGGATTTAATGCAAAGAATTAAAGTCAAAGTGATTTAAAAATAAAAGCATAGCCATGTTTGTTGCAGACCTATAAGTTCAATTGCACAATTAGCTACATTTGCTAGGGCAGTTATGTAGATAGTTCAAGTAGACAGAATCAGAGAAACTGAGCACTATGTCACAAATAGTGGACTCAAATTTTGTGACTCTGCTAAGTGATAGGTAATCTGTTAAGTGCCGAGATTAGTTTATTTGTTGGGTCAAGTATTTGGTGTAAGTGAATTCTGATGCGCATTTAATTTTGCCAACATCTACCTTTTGACAATAAGGAAACTTCAATCGACGGGGGGAATTTATGGTATTATATTCTTTAACAGAAAATTTCATAGTTTTGTTTTCCCTGTCATGTTTTATTTAAGATTGTATTTGATCCCCCTCTTTCCTCCAAATCCCTAATATATCTGTTATTTACAGGTCAGTTTGGATATTAATGACAATTCTAAGAATTTTACGTAACAGAACTGTTTTCTGTATGGTCATATACCTTTATGCTTTGCTTTGTACACACATGAGATTGCGTTAAAATATCATGCTCTTACTGAGGCTTTTCTAGTTTGTTAATTTGGGATATCATACTGCAAAGTTAAACTCTGGATGTTTTTGCTTTTGTAGGCATAGAGGCTCGTGGTTTCATATTTGGTCCTCCCATAGCATTGGCAATAGGAGCGAAATTTGTTCCTCTGAGGAAACCTAGAAAGTTGCCTGGTATATCTTGTCATCCTTCAGATCGTACTAAATCCTTTTAATTACTGTTATGGTACAATAAAATATGGTTTATGTCAATTATATGTTTGCATACTTCTTCCCAAACTAACATGTTATCTTCCGGATATATTCTAAACATTTATTCCTGATGCTTTTCTTGCTCATATTCCATTTGTCATGTTCAGTAATTTATAAGGCTCTTATATAGTGTTCTCATAATGCAGGGGAAGTAATATCAGAAGAATATACTCTGGAATACGGAAGAGATTGTCTAGAGATGCACATTGGTGCGGTTGAACCTAATGAACGAGCTCTGGTTGTTGATGATTTAATTGCTACGGGTGGCACCCTCTGTGCTGCTATAAGTTTACTGGGTACTTCTCAAACTCCCATAAACAAGAATTTAGTATAATAATCACCTTGACAGATTAAATGGTTTCCTCTGGTAATTGACTCATGGCAATACCCTGTTACTGTCCATTTTAAACTTCAATCCAGATTTAATAGTTTCTTCAAATCACCTGATAAGAGGATATTATAATGTGCAAGGTGTACCATGTTCATTATTCCTGAGGAGCAAACTGTATGATTGTTGAGCTAAATTGTTTGTGCTTTGCAGGTCGAAAATATTATTATTGTAATTATTTTTGTTCTGTGCTAGGAAGCTGCCTTTATATTGTTCTATGTTAAAACTCAAGCGTTCCCCCCTCTTTTCCTTCTAAAACTGTCTCATGCTTTCAGAATACCCACCATATTAATCCTTTTTTTAATATATATAAGACATAATCAAGATCCCTATTGCATATTTTATGGTACTTATATATTGTAACAATTACAAGTGTTGAATTCTATAAGATCTGTAATGAAGCTTATGGTCACAGTATACTATTCCTCTTCATCTACTGCTACAATGATTTATTTAGTAATTGCTTGATACATAAGAATTTTAATATCGTTTCGACAGAACGTGCTGGTGCTGAAGTTGTTGAATGTGCATGTCTGATTGAATTACCAGATCTGAAGGTGAGTTTTCCCTTTCAAAGATTAGCATAATAGTTAAATCCTGTGTTTCTGCTACCAGTTCTACTTCATTTCCACCGGGTATTCTCTAAGATCCTTGTTTAATACTCCATGTATAATGTTATAATACTCACATGTGCACATCGTAATTCGTAAGTGTGATTAGGCACATCTTAGCCCCAAGAGCTAGGTCTCTCAGGCTAGGCTCCTCACTGAACACACCCAATTAATTGTGGAAACATATAAGGAATCGTTCTGGAAGTTTGTCAATAATGTGCGGAAGTTTTTAGGGAATCAATCATTCTTGATGAGTGAGAGTAGTTGCATAAGGGGGAAATAGAGAATTTCTACTTCTAAGAGTTGTATATCTTTATAGGTGGTAGGGATCAGTATATTATCATATCTAATATCTATTTAGTTCCCCGATTTATTACTTTCCAAGGCACCCTTTAGGATGCTTTTCCTGAAATTAGTAATGACATTTTTCCTTAATAGTACTTCCTGCCCATTTATAAGCAGAATATTGCTATGTGTAGAAGTTGGTACAAGTGAGCACTTCATTAGCATTCACTGTTAGCTCTCTACTAAGCATGACAGCCCTATGTGAGCACATGAACTGGGGCTGTATCGGCTTCTTCATGCAAGATTTACCAAACTGTAATAAATGTCTTTTGAAGTGAGTCATGATGAGAGCTGGTTGCATCATGTTTAGGACTGCAAATTTATGAGGGGAAGTTTCTGCAGTTATATTGATGCTGAAGTCTCTTTGCTTGCATTATTTGATATCAACTTATCTAGTGCTTGCTGCCTAATATCATCGCATTAATCTGGATGCACATCTATACGAATGTGGCACTGGGACTAAGTTTAGTTGAGAGTTTTTGGACTAGGACACTTCTATGACTTTTTATACTTTTCACATGTCAAAGAACTGTAACATTTTGGTAATTAGCCTTAAGAGAACACCACCAGCCAGAATTTAAAAGTGTGTCATCCCATTATTCTCATCTAGTACTGGAGGCTAAACTATAGTCACGAGTTCAGAATTACCAACATATATACCAAAATTTGCATTTCCTATTCAAATCATCTTCATTACTTTTATAGCACAATAATTTGAAAACAGTAGGCTATTTTAGCAAACTACAGAAACCTAATAGTAAAATCAGGTCAGGATAATTAAGTAAAAAAATCAGGTCAGGATCCATGTGTTCATATTTACAGAGATATGTATGATTTAGTATAATAGAAGTATGTTTTAGATCGGAGTCATGGTAGGTATGCATGATCTTGGCATATACCAAAAGTGTGAATTTTGTATTGGAAACATGCTGCTAAGTTGTTGAGCTCTTGTGTTTCTTAGTCAAGCAGAGAACTCCATTGTTGCTGGCATTACTCTTCAACCTTTTCTTCATGGTAGTTGGTCTGCATGATTTTGGCATATACAGGAAGTCTAAATATATGTATTAAAAAGTATGTTGATAAGTTTTCGAGCTCTTGTAGAGCTCCGCTGTGGCTAGCTACTTTTTAAACTTTGCATTGCGAGTATGTTAGCATAGCGGAAAGCATTGCATGTACACCAATTCACAACACTTGAGCACTATTACCATTATTTATGGCATGGCAGCCCTTATTTCGGCTAAAAATATTATATCAGTTCAGCTTTTGGATGAAATTACATTTACCTCTGAATTTATTTAAATTAAGTGCAGCATACCTTTAGTTCAGGGAAATGTTCTTATTGGCTAAACTAAATGTTCAAAGTTATTCCTATAATTAGTTCAGGGAAATCAAATAGTGGTCTAGTTTACGAGTTCAGGACCTAGTGGAATAATGCAAGTTCTCTGGAGAGGTTCATACTGCAACTTAATGTTTTAGGAGGTGTTTGAGAACATTATAGAGCATAATGATTTTACAGAAGAACTATTTACGATTATAGCTTTCTGAAGTGTCACTGTGGTTGATACCTACATGGAATGCATAATGATAATGCAGAAGCTAACTTCTCAATGATTAGTTAGCGAAGCTGTTACTGCTAGGCAAAAACTGCCTACCACAGAGCCGACTCATGAAATATGCGCTTTTGGATCAAGCTGTGCAGCAATTGGTGTTCAGTTCAAGGATCTAAGTGAACATTAATTTGTCCTTGATGTTAAGTATGATAGTCAGGCCTAAAGTGCTGCTGACTTGGTATTACAAGTCTATTGCAAGTTCACTTAGACAGTGTTTACTGGGTTAAACTTGCTCCACGTCTGTGACGTTAATTACTTATTCAGTGTAGTTTGTTCCAATGATCATCTGAGCCTGGTTCAGATAATTCAACTCTTTTTTTTAAAAAAAAATTTGTTTGTTTAAAAGCATGTAGAATTTGTTATACTGAGCATGAAGTAGTGTAGTCAGCAGTTCTTAAACTGAATAATTTCAAGATTCCTTATATATATTGTGTAGATTTTTCATCAAGGTACTTTTTGTTTGTGGATTTTCAGGGTCGTGAGCGGTTGAAGGGGAAGCCATTATATGTTTTGGTGGAATCTCATTAGCATTGGAACAGGGTGATACGGTTTAAGTTACTATGATGCAGCATGCTAATTTGTACATTAGAGGGCCGCCATCTACGGCCATTTATCTCTATGAATAACTCCCCTCATTTGTTCTCTCCCATTTTCTAAGTAGTAATGAATTCTTAAGTAGTGATGAATCCTTAATTCTCCAGAGCCCTTTAATTTATTGCGAGATGAATCATTAAGAGCCTTTAATCCTTTTTAAGGTTCTTGCAGATCCGAAAAATTATTAAGAGTTTTATCCTATTTAAGGTTCTTCTAGTTCCGAAAAATCATCAAGAGCCTTATATTCTATTCAGGTCATGTAGGTGTGCATTGTAATCTTTGGGTGGATATTGTTATCATGTTTAATTAGACATGGTAAGCTGGTCTAAGATAAAGGGCATCGTAATCCTTGCCTAACACAGAAAGCGGTGTTTACACTTTCACATTACTATACTGTGGAGTGTGGTCCAAATTCTGTCTTAGAGATGCGGGTATGATCCTAACATATCTCTTAAAAGGTGTTTAGTAACACTCATTTACTATAGCATGCTTTTGCACTCTTGAAGTACTGCTTACCTCAAATCTTCAGTTAGATTTCTGGAAAACCTCGTAGTTCAGCTAGCCCAAGAGACTAGATTCACCTAATTGATCATCATTACTGGATTGCTGCCTTGCTAGTACATTCCCCACTTCATCAGATTCATATGTAATTAGAACTTGTCATATATCGTGTTTTCCCTGGCTTGTGACATCTATTTTTGGTCCCCAGTGCTACGCAACCTTAAGAACTTTGCAAAAGGAATAATTTAGAGCCTTGCTCAAATTTTAAGTTGAGTCTGCTTGTGACTTGCAGGCTTATAGCTACTTATTGCTGCTATTGCAGTTTCTTTGTGGTCCAATGTTCTGATGAAGGTTGACAAATTTACCACCTTAAGCATGACCCTGTAGAAGTTTACAACTCTGTCGTTTTGTTCTGAAGTCTTTCTCTAAGACAAATATTTACGGAAATAACTACATAGTACAGTACCGATAAGATCTGCGTACGTCTCATTCTTAATATGTCCAACCCGTGACTCGTGAGCGAAATATACTAGATATGTTTTGGTTTCGTATTCCTTTGGGTGTACAACATTTGAATCTACATGGTCCTAGGCTCCTAGCAGTATTGTATGGAGTAGCACAGAATCAAAAGAATGTTCTTAGATGGGCTGCACTTGTCATGACATGTGAATGGCATTAATAACAAGAAATTTGGTAGAATAGATGGTAGTAGTGGTTAGAGATGTTCAAAAAATCTGAAATTCGAAATCCGATCCGATCTGGAAAAGTTTTTGAAAAACCCGATCCGTAAAAAACCCGGTCTGGCCCGGCCCGGTCCGAGGGCCTAAAACAGGCCTAGTATTTTCAAAAAAATCCGGATTTTTGAAAAATCCGGGCTTTTTATAGCTAAACCAGGCCTAGTATTTTTCGGAAAGCGCGGCTTGGCCCGATTTTTAAAAAAGCCCGGTCCGATCTGGTTTCAGAAAAATCCGGATTTTTTTGGCTCGTTCTGGATCCCGAAGAGATCTTTTGTGCATCTCTAGCAGTGGTAATGAGACAAACTAACTTTACTGTTATGATCTAATTAGATTTACCCTAAGTTCCCAATTGACCTCCACTTCCTTCCGAGCATGGGTGTTTAACATTTAGTATACCCTCAACCGTATCCTTTAATACTAACATTCTCTTTGATTAACGAATACCACCCGTCCCCGTTAACAAGAGATCGAAAATGTAATCCAATGAATATAGCTCATCCTCGTTATTTTAAAGAGATCTGTCGAGAATCGATCCATCTAAAATTTTAGATTTTTAAAAAAAATCCCTAATAGATCTTCTATTATATTTTAACACTTTCCTCATTTTAAATCTCATTTTTTGGATTGAAGGGTGGAACATGAATGTCTATTTCTGGGACAATTAACGTTTGCATGTCCATACTAGAGTCGGAATTAAGACCTTTGTCATCCGAGTTATGATATTATGTTGAAAATCCCTTCATCTAAAATCTTAAAGTGTTAGAGAAAGATCGGAAATGAATTCTATACTATGTTTTAATAAGATCGATGATATAATTAAATAAATATTAAATATTTTTGATGACTTGACAAACATTGGTAGTTTTTTTTTTTTTTTTTACTAATGTGGCTTATAGCCTTACAATTTGAGTATCTGTTCCAAGATATTCTCGAGGTGAGCCGAGTCGAATCCAAAACCTGATCCAACAGAGGATAAACCTTAACCACTGGGCTATCCAATTGTGCTCAACCTTGGTAGTTTTGATAAGAAGAGATCGAGGGTTTTCGATTTATAATTACACCACACGGAGTTGAGGTGAGGAGTCAGTGTAACGGGGGAATGGAGTGTCAATTTCAGCAACCAACCAACTTAGGTGCCTAAAATAAAATAATGAAAGAAATGTTTTTGCCATATAAAGTGAAGAAACAAATAAGATAACACTAAAACAGAATATTTGTTTCTTCAAGTTACCACATCATTTCTAAATCTAGATGCCAGTTGATGTCGTGCTTACAAACAAAGTTGCACTCACTTACCCATCTAAGCTGTAAAGCTGATGTTGTAATATTTATACACAAATAATCTGTATGTATCGTGTATGGGTTAAATTGTTTCTTTATCGTGCTTTTTCAAAGTTATCTTTCATTATTACTCCTCGAGCAGTTATCCTTGGAATAGTTTGAATAATTGGATTGATGGTTAATATGTGGTTAATATCAAATTGGTCACTGAACTTAAAACGGTATCAAGATGGTCACTGAAGTGGTCATAAATATCAAACAAGTACCTTGAAATATAAGTTGAAGCAGTAAAAGTATTATTTATAAAGTTTTACACATTATTTTTGAATATTACCAAAACTAAGTAAAAGGTTATGACTTCTAATATTTATGATAATATATTTAGATTTTATCAAGTTTATTTATTATTTATTTTTAATTAAAACAAAAAAATAACTATAAAATAAAATATAAATAATAAATAAACTTGATAAAATATAAATATATTATTTTAAATACTAGAAATCATAACCTTATAGTTGGTTGTGCTAACATTTTTTTATAGGGTTAATTATCTAGTTGGTCACTGAAGTGGGCTTAATGTATCAAGTTGGTCACTGAACTCAAAACGGTATCAAGATGGTCACTGAAGTGACCATAAATATCAAACAAGTACCTTGAAATATGAATTCAAGTAGTAAAAATATTATTTATAAAGTTTTACACATTATTTTTGAATGTTACCAAAACTAAGTAAAAGGTTATGACTTCTAAATGATAATATATTTAGATTTTATTAAGTTCATCTATTATTTATTTTTAATTAAAACAAAGAAAATAATTATATAATAAATTATAAATAATAAATAAACTTGATAAAATATAAATATATTATTTTAAATACCAGAAATCATAACCTTATAGTTGGTTGTGGTAACATTTAAAAATAATGGGTAAAACTTTATAAATAATATTTTTATTACTTGAACTCATATTACAAAGTACTTGTTTGATATTTATTGTGACTTTAGTGACCATCTTGATACCATTTTGAGTTCAGTGACCAACTTGATACATTAAGCCCACTTCAGTGACCAACTTGATAATTAACCCTTAAAAATAACGTGTAAAAGTCATATTTCATGGTACTTGTTTGATATTTATAATGATTTTAGTGACCATCTTGATACCGTTTTGAGTTCAGTGACTAACTTGATACATTAAGCCCACTTCAGTGACCAACTTGATAATTAATCCTTAATAGAAATTGGAACATCAGATTCATGTGGTAATATTGGTGAACAATCTTGTATGAAAATTTCATCATACTTGGAACGTTGATCATTTCTTCTAACCTTCTTGAAATACTCGTTTTTATATTTCTCATTTCGTTATCACTCACAGTCCAAATGTGTTCTAGTTACCCCATTCCCGTAATTTTTATTGTCACTTCTGGTTTCCGTTACTACTCATCGACGATCAAAACGCCTCCTAATTTCTGTACCCTTCATTCTGATGCCTGATTTTCATGTTCATAATTCAAAAGCTTCCGATTACAAACATACTCCCTACGTCCCACCATATTCTTTACAGTTTCCTTTTTGAGCCGTCCCATCCAATTCTTTACATTTCAAAACTTACCAAAAATAGTCAATGGGTCCACCACTACCCAACTTTTTCTTCCTTTTCACACTACTTTCACTATCTCCCTTTTATGCATTAAAAATTAATGGGTCACACCACTTCACCCACTTTTCTTTCTTTTTTCACTACTTTATACATATTTCTTAACCTCCGTGCCCAAACCAAACGTAAAGAATTGGCTGGGACGGAGGGAGTACAATATAATGGGTAATAAGTTGTGTCGCAAATACTCATATTATAATTTTATGAGAATAGGAAATAAAACGAATGACAAATCATCAAGTAGTCGTTTCGCAGGGACAAACGGATGATAAATTACATCATAAATAATCATAATATTTCCTATGTTTTCTTTTGTTTGACATATTGATTTTGTCACATAATTTTAATTGTTTTAATCGGACAGTTAAAAATAAAATAACAACGAGAAAAAAAGCGGAAGTATGCATCGGATAATGAGATTCGTCAAGTTTGATGTGCAACTGATGTATTAGAGACTTGAATGGAGATTAATGTGCTATTAACTTTATGTTATAACTTTATGTTAATCTCATTAAAGGTATTAAAGGTGTTAATAACTTGTAAACGTTACAAATTCTATAGGTTTAACTGCCTTTCAGGTTTGGTTACAAAAAATGAATGACCATATTAAATAGCAAATTTTTTGACTAAATTATAAGTAACAAATATCTTTATGGAAATATAATTTTTGACTCATTCAATATCGCATAACACGTATAAATTCCAAGAAATCTTGTAAAAATATCGAACAATACAAATAATTTGGATAGAAATTCAAGAAATATTATAACATTTTCGAACGACACAAATAACCAAATTATGTGCCAGAACCGAATTATTCCAAACCAAACAAGTCTATTTACAATCCAAAATCAATCTGATAAGTCAAGAAATTTTACTTAAAATGAGCTGTTACATGCGAAACATTTATCAACCCAATTTTCTCTAATTCCAATTCAAAAATTCAAGCTTCATACCAAAGAACAAGCTGAAGAAGTTAAAATGTTAAACGGTAAAAAAATTAATAAAACCAGAGAACAAGACGTAGAGAAAATTGGTGTTGATAAATGCTATTAGTAGATAAGAGTGAACATAATATTCATATTTTTACAGTTTGTAGATAATGAGAAAGCAAGGCAATACCGCATGAGAATCGAATACTAGCAACTCGTTGTTTTCCCCACTCACCGAGTCACACCCAACTCGGTCCTTGGTATCGAACCCGACCCGTTTCCGGATCCGACCCGCTATGACCCGACAAACCATCATAGCTCTTCTGCCCTTCCCACCTCCGGCGCTCTCGTGGGCCCCACCGCTGCCGGAGAAAGTGCATATCGCCGCTCCTCTGCCGGCGTGGAAGGTCCACGCGCCGCCGCAAGGGTCGTAAGGGCCACTGTTGGTGGGCCCCAAGCAATGGAAACGCATAACTTCATTCCCATCCGCAACACACCGCGCGTGGTCTTCACTGCCGCCTTCTAAACCGGCTTCCACCGCCTTCGCCTTCACGATTTCTCGATACTCCTCGAACCGGGTCACCGTCCGGGTCAAATTCTGAACCTTGAACACCATTTCGATCCGACCCGAAAACGCTTTTGGGCTCCAACTCGTGTGAAATATTATCTCCACCACATTCCTCGACGGATGACCCTCCGGCAACTCCGTCAACGCCGGGAAAAACGCGTCCGGCGCGTGACGGTGGCGCGTGAGCCCACTCGCCCTGACCCTCCCCCTCCCACCCACCAAATTTTCCCCATTTTCATTTTTCCTCGACCCCACCTTCTTCAAATCCTCCGGCACCACCTTCACCGGCGCCGGTGCAGTTTTATGCTTCTTCGACTTATTCTTTCTATTCTCCACGACGTCGTTTAAACTATTAACACTCTTCCTACAACTAGCAGAAGGCGATATAAGACTATGATAATGCTGTTTAGATGAATGCACAACATCATCAACTGCTCTTGACTTGCACTGCAAAGATTTAACCCAACCATTAGTCATTGCACAAATCTCTCTCTCTCAATCTCTCCCAATCTCTCTCCCTCTCTCTCAATCTCTCTCTACATGCACATTTTTCTCTCTCAATGTTTGTGTAAGGACACACATGTAGAGACTTAAACGTGTGTAATGTACATGTATGTGAGTTTATATATTAAGGTTTGAGGTGGTTGCAAGAGATGAATGGGAGACATGTCACAATATTTAACACATATTACGGACTAAGTAAAAAACAAAAGTAGGTAATTAATTTTGTTCTATTCACTTGATGTTTTTCAGCCATTTTCACAAAATAACAAAACTAATTTATGGTAATAATTAATGTGAAACTTACTTTTATGATTTTGGTTAAATTACACCCCATCTCTTCTTCTTTTCTTTTTTCTTCGAAAATTGTTATATATTTTTTAAAAGTATAGTTACACAAATACATATTTTATATGAATATGATTAGTAACTTTAATAAAATCGACACAACTTGTTATATAAAATTATTTCTCTCTCGCGCGCACACATATATATAATCAAAATTAACTTGCAAAATAATTATAAATATATATAGGAGAAATAGAATATGTGCTTATATGTCAAAAAGAAATTTCCAGGAGTGTCGATATTAAATTTAATCAATTAAACATCTCCTTGTGATTTAGGTAAATTACCGGTGTACCCCGCTGAAATGTACATAATTACTCACGTGAATACCTGCCTTGTGTATTCATCACAATTCTGAAGAGCCTGGGAGGCAGTCTCATAATACATGAGTACTCCTGCATATATAGCTGAGAAGACAAGAGAGACAAATAGAAATGTGAATAAATTAAAATATGCAGCAATAATTTTTGGGCAGTATATGAAATTTAATCATTTGCAAAATTGTATACATTATTTTATGAATAAATAAATTCAAGTGGCATTCATAGGTACTTAGCAAAAAGAATGTGGGAGAAGATAGACAAATCAAAAATGAATATAATAATATGTAATTAATTAAATTTAGGAGTACATGAAATATATTATGTCATTTAGCAAAAAAAAAAAAAATATATATATATATATATATATTATGTCCATCAATATAAAACAGTAGGATGGGGCGAAGATAGATAAAATACAAATGAATAGAATAATGAATAGAATAACATATATTAATTAATTTTAGGAGTGCATTTAATATATGAGTACATAAGAAGGGACCAGAGGAAAGGAGAGACAAAATAGAAATGAGAATAAAAAACTGCATTAATTAGTTTTAGGAGTATATGAAATTATCATTTTCATGGGACCTTCCTGTTATCTCTGAGTTGGTACGATTTTCAATGGCCCGCAAATATAAATTTGTTTGTGGTACCAACATTGTTTCTTTGTCCTCGTGAAGAAAAAAAGCATTGTTTATTTGTCATCAAATAATTTATTCTGGAAAATGAGATTATTTGAGTATGTATTTAATGTATAGATTTAAGGGTTAAATATCAAAGTAGTTGAAGGCCATATATCACTTTGTTGGGGTAATATTTGTATCATTTAAATCATAATAAATATTAATTAAGTACCTCTAAATACGTCTAAATATGTATTTAGGGAATAAAAATAATTTTTTATAAAGCTTTATACATTATTCTTAAATATTGCCATAATGAAGTAAGAGGTTATAATGAATTATATTATTTAGGATATATATTGAGATTTTATCAAATTTATTTATTATTTATTTTATTTAAAACAAAGAAATGATTATATAATAAAAAATAAATAACAAATAAATTTGGTAAAATCTAAATATTTATCATAAATAAATATTAGAAATCATAATCTTTCACTAACATTCAAGATAATGCGTGAAATTATATAAAAATATATTTATTAACTGAACTTATATAATTTAGAGTTACTTGATTGATATTTATTATAATTTTAATGATTCTGTTAAAATAGGTGAACAAGAAGGTGATCACTTTGTAATTTAAGCCATAAATTAAAATGTTAAAATTATATTAAAAACATAGGAAACTTTTAACCACGCCCACAATGTTGATTCGGTTAAAAAGAGGACTTCAGACTTGTATTCTTGATCACATGTTCTTTTCGACTTCGAAGACAAGAAAATTTGTGATTATGTATCCGTTTTAAAAAGACTAGATATCATATCTTCTCTCTAAATTAATATAGAGGTAATTAACCTATACCAACAGGCCTACTATAATTTATTTTACTTTTATTGTCAGCCAAAAAAACATAAGTGATCTAATGAAACATCACTCCCTCATTTCAAATTAGATATCTACATAGATATTACACATATTATATAAACAAAAAATCATAAAAAATTTACACATATTACATAATAAAAATAAAAAAAACATTATTATAAAACATACATAAATTACTTTAAGCATACTTTCAGAATTTTAGAATTACATAAAAATAATTTATTATATCTACTTAATATTAAATCAATTTAATCGATAAAAATCAAAAGTGAACATATAATTTGAAATACAAGAAATCCTTAATTATACTCCCTCCGTCCCTTTGAGATATATACATTTTGTATTGGGTACGGAGACTAGGAAAAGTGTATAATGTAATGTAAAGTAATGAGAAAGAGAAAGAAAAGTAGATAAAGTGGTGGGACCCATTAATATTTAAGTGATAGATTGGGAAAAGTAGATGAAGTTAGTGGGTGAGTGAGATTTTTATATTATAAAAATTTACTATTTTGGGGAAGTTTTGAAATGTATAGAATTGAATGGGACATCTGAAAAAGAAAGTGTATAGAATTTAAAGGGACGGTATTTTGGAGAAGTTTTGAAATGTATAGAATTGAATGGGACATTTGAAAAAGAAAGTGTATAGAATTTAAAGGGACGGAAGGAGTAGTTATTGAGTATGATGAAACTGATTGTTTGATTTAACAAGTTTGAATAGACGGACTCGAGAGAAAAGATGTTTTGGATATGAATCGTGTCAACTTAAGTGGACACTAATTAGGATTAGTTGAATCATATTGAACAACTTAAATTCTGTAATAATTAATTAGGGCCAATTCTTCCTAACTTGGTCGGATTATGATTGTTTACCAATCTGAAATGATAGACTTCAACAAACATTTTGTTGCATAAACTTCTCTCTCCATGCTTTGTTTATTTGTCCCCAAATCATTCCTTCTTCTACCAGTTTGTATACTCGTATTAGATTTAAGTGAGAGTCCAGACACACAAATCATTATAACATGTGTTTTAGTGATGGTTAGGCTGGGTTCAAAAATATTTGCAAGAGAATTTATCTGTATTATTTACGTAAAAGGGTTACAAGAAGCAATAATGTGAGAAGTTGATAATCATAAGTTATTATAATGTTATGTATATCTTTGAAACTTAAACTTTAGAAATATATGTAAACTTTAATATAATTTGTAATTATATTAATATTTTTTATACCTGATTATAAGTTATAATATCAATATATTTTTCAAACGTAAAAATAAAAAATAATATTTCATTTATAAACAATAATTATTTGATTAAGTTATATCAAATAATATTTACTATGTTTTTTAGTCCTGAGATGTTTTATGTTTTATTATGATGTATGTTCCTCAGCACAACCATATACTATTCGACGCATATTTTTGATAAAATATTAATATTCCATACATCAAGAAAATAAAGGGGTATATGTATTCTTGTTGATTCGTCACAATTTTTTTTTTTTTTTGAAACAAACGTACTTGCATTCTCATTAAATAGAATCAATCAACAAACAATTACGAACAAACTCCGGAGCAGTATACAACCACTCATGGATGCCTGACATAGAATACGTTGCCCGCGCTAACTTATGAGCAACCTCATTCGCAGACCTACGATCACAAACTCAACTAGTATATTTTCAAAGTGCTTAAATAACTCAATACAATCAGACACAATAGTATGGAAACTTTTGTATGTTAAAACTTAAAACAGTAGAGATAAACTAGAGTGCACTTCAGATATTACTTTTATATGGACAATTTAGGTACCATGTAACTTTCTGTTACGTAGATAGAAACACGTCTCACTCTGAAGAATTATAAATTTGCATGTCAAAATCGATCGAGTAAACTGAATTTATTACAAACAGAAGCGAAGATGACGCGACAGATATGATCAGCAAAAATTTCCTCGCTTGCAATCCAAGTATATATATAACCATATGACATATAATAATCATATTTAACTTTTATGTTATGCTGATTGAATCTTAATTTTCTCGGTCACAATCAAAATGTTAAAATTAGTGTTGTAAAATATAATGTGGTGGTTTGCATTAATTTAAAGGAATTTGTTTATTATTTATAAGTGAGACGTTATGTTTAAGCGAGAATTAATTTTTATTTTATATGTTTGAATAATTTTTTTTAATATTTACAACTTGCTGGGAATTATGATTATACTCCCTCTCTCTCTAAATATTTTTCCTGTCTCTGGTTTTCACGTTTGCCGACACACACTTTTGATCGTTAATATCCTTCATTTCGTACTAGCATTAAATATAAAAATTTCACCATATTAAAGTACTCGTGAATATGAATTTAAAGATCACTCATGACTATATTTAGTTTTATATATTAAATGTAAATTAGTAATTGTCTCATGTTATAAACAGTACCAACATCACAAATAGGAAAAAAAAAAAAGAAACGGAGGGAATAATATAATATTATCAATTATCTTTTAGAGTGCTTCTTTTACATTTTTTGTGAAATTTGAAATAAAAATAAAAATAAATCATTAAAAAAGACTAGGATATCCCATTTGTGAAATTCTGGTTCATGAGTCGAAAATTGATTTATAAAATGTTTACATAAACAGTATAAAAAGGTGCTTATCACTTAAGTCCAAAAACTAGCTTTCAAACCTAGAACCGGGCTGGGTTATGACTTATGAATTAAATGACTTATGACTTAACGTGATTTTTATTTGATAAAGTGAGCTTAAAATGTCTATTTCGATAATTTTGACTTATTAATAATTTATGAGTTATTAAAAATATAATAATAAAAATAAAAGTGATTTATGAGTACGTAACTTATGATTTAAAAATAATTTTTATCAGAAAAAAAGTTCAAAAACATCTAGTCATTGAAAAGAGTAACTCAAATTAACTTGTGGATTAAAGTCAGTTCTGATTTATTTATAGTGGGTGTTTGGCCCCCCTTTTAAGCCGGACTTCTCGACTTATAAGTTAGAAGCACTTATTCGTACTGTTTATGTAAGAAGTCAAGAAGCACTTAAAAAAAGTTAGGAATGCTAGCTTTTGTTTCAGGGCTTCTACTTATTTCCCAAACACTTTAATCACTTATAAGTCTTATCTTGCTTCTAACTTCTACTCCACTTATTTATTTTAAGCAAGAAGCACTTATTTTAAGCTCACTCAAACAGTCCCATAATTTTAAGCCGACTTCTAACTTATTATACAGACAAAAAAATTTTAGTCTAAAGTTTGAAATGACTTAAAACCGGGCTTTAGCCCAGACAAACAAGCTCCTATACACCACTTTCAGTAATCAGATCATAAATCAGCGAAAATTTTAATCATTACTACAAGTTAATCGATAATTCGGATTAATTCTGTTCAAACCGGTCACTGCACAGAAAATGTCCATCAATTTGCATGTATTGTACACAGCATTTAAGTGAGCTCGATGGCGTTCAAGTACGGCAGCTTAGATATTTGTTAGTATATGCATTTGTTGTTCCTTACAAAAGAAAATTAACTTCTCTTGCAGCATGTCTCAGTTTTCTTGGCAATTGCCTTGCGAAACTTAAATTGCTCTCACCAACGTTTCTGACCAAATTTATCGAATTTATGTGTGTAGGTACTTATTCTAATTATGTCTAGGCAGGAATTGACTTCGTACATACATGGCCGGAAGATGGGCAGCCTCACCATAATCCTCTCTAAATACACTAAATATCTAATCATAAGAATTCTAATTAAGTACTCCCTCCGTCCCATTTAATTCTATACGGTTTTTTTTCATTGCTCGACACGCACTTCAATGCTCTTATAAAATATAGATCTATAACTTTTTTTTAATTTTTTTTTTCTGAATAAAAATATAACATTCAAACTTTTATTCAGAAAAAAATCTTAAAAATAAGCTATAAAACTATACTTTACAGGAGTATTAAAGTTCGTGTCACATCCCGGTCCCCCAATATATACAACTCACGGAAGGAGTAGTTCCGCATTCCTTGTGCATACACTTCAAATATGTATTATAGTAAATTAGTGTGTTTTGTTCATATAAACCAAACATTTATGGATTTGAATATCTAACACGATGATACAACAAAAACATAGCCATTCTTTAAAATCTTTTTACTTCTAAATTTGGAGAGAATTCAAGAAATTTGCGTATTGTCAAATTTATTTTCAAAAATATCATTAAAATCATATACGAGGTTGGAGGAAAAGATATTACGATAGTTGTAATTGAGGTTGCATATATAATGGTATCATAATTTTTAATTTTCTTGATGCGACTTAGGTATTCTTGAAAAAGTTCTTACTTTTTTAACACGTATTAAAGTGTTTTGATAATATAATTATGATATTGTCCTAATTAAATATGGAGACGTTTGGTTCATATTTAATGAGCTCAGTTAACATGAATCGAAATCTCAAAACCATATATTGATGCTTGTATTAGCAATTTTGTTGAACGAGAACCTCATTCCCACATTCAGTGGCGGATCTGACTATGAAGTTAAGGGGGGTCAATTTTTTGTAAAAAAAATTAAAAGGGGTCACAAAAAAATTAATGGGGTCAATTTCAATTTTACAACCCAAAAATATGTATAATGTAAAAAAAAAAATAAAAAATTAAGGGGGGTCAGTTGCCCCCTCTTGCCCCTTCTAAGATCCGCCTCTGTCCACATTCCCACTTGGTAGGTAATTCATTCTTCCCCGCCCCTTGAGATACCGGGATCTCTACCTTCCACTCCCATAACCCCCATTTTCCCATTATTGATTACCATTCTCATATATCATTCAAACGTATTTTATGTATATTTTATTTCTAAAATATTTATTTATTAATATTATATATTTAAATCTTTGATAAAAAACACTTTATAAAAATGTGCTAGAAATTAGAAAGCAGGTATTTTGGAAGAATTGAGAGAGATAATTTATACTGTATGAACTAGACTAGATAAATGTTCATTCTCCTCTGAGAAAAAAGAAAGAAAAGGAAAGATATTGAGCTCAGTTATTTTATATGAGTTGTAGATTCTGATATGTAGTAACATGAACAATGAAGGGGCATAAAAGACCTTGCAGGTACTCAATTAAGCTTCTATTCTTCCAATACTCTTTACAGGATTCATGGTAACTTTCAAAAACTAAAATAAAGAAAAAGTAGAAATTTAATGAGTGAAAATGGTGGAATCTTTCATTGAAGTTTGAATCAACTTTGAAGTGGGAATATATAAGAGAATAGAAAGAGAATGGAAGGTGCAGGCAGGCAAGGTGGTCAAATAATACATCTAAAAAAGCTCTGAAATTTGAACTCCTTCTATTCCTAACCTCTTCTAAATTCTTGTTTAATCTAAACAAATTGTTAATCTATGATTAATTAATGCATTATGTACACTGGCTTATGTACCTATAGGCTAGTTTCACTTCAAGGGAGACAAGTGCCTTGAGAAAATCAAACCCTATCTGTGCTCTTTTTGAAATGTAGTACCGTTTCAAACATCATTAATTTAGTACTAAAGTTTTGTATTAATGCATTAATTGTCTTGTCTTAATTGATCAAACTGAGCATCGGTAAATTCAATATAAGAATGATGATTTAGCATCTTGTAGAATCAATTTTCGAGTTTCTCCTGTTTCATTTTGTTTAAAATATTACTCCCTCTGTCCCTCTCATTTCTTTATGGTTATTATTTTGGGATGTCCCTCTCATTTTTTTACGTTATTATAAATATAAATAGTAAGTTTTTCTCATCATTACACCCACTATCATCCTCACTATCTCATATTTAACAATAAAAACTACTATTACACCCACTACTTTCTCCACTATCTCAAATCTATTACTCCCTCCGTCTCAATTTATAGGTCGAGTTTGGGAAAAAAATTTGTCCCAAAATACTTGTCCCTCTCTTCTTTCAATACAAATTTATCTACATATTAATTGTGATTTTTTTGAAACTCAACATTATTCTCATTTCTCAATGCACTAAATCCCTATATTTATTGTGATTTTTTTTGAAACTCAACTATATTCTCACTTACCAATACACTAATTAATGATACATGAGATAAGATTCTATCTAACCAACTTTTTTCTTAATATGTGTGTTTATTCCAAAATGGACCTATAAATTGAGACGGAGGGAGTATTAAATATTGGTAGGTCCCACCAATTTACCCATTTTTCATCTAACTTTACTCATTTTTCATACATTGTCTTGGTCTCCGTGTCCCCCTCCAATGTAAACAATTGAGGGGGACGGAGGGAGTATAAATAACTGCCCCTTCCTCCCTAATATTGTCATGTTTTGTTTTTAGTGATCAAATTTACTCCCTCTGTCCCATTTAATTGTATACGTTTCTTTTCAACTGTTCGACACGCATTTCAATGCTCTTATAAAATATAGTTCCGTAACTTATTTTTGAGATTTTCTTTTTCTGAATAAAAATATAACATCCACACTTTAATTCAGAAAAAGAAAATTTTAAAAATAAATTACACAACTACACTTTACAGGAGCATTAAAGTCCGTGCCGCGTCCCCGTCCCCCAATGTATACAATTCAGGGGGACGGAGGGAGTATCAGTTTTTTGTCAAAAATAATTTTTATTTTTTAAAATTGAGAATTACATATAAAAATAATTTAGAAGTGATTTCTAATAATATAGTTCTTTTCTATTTTCAATTATATAATTAATTTCCAGTCAAATTTAGATCAATTTATATGTCAAAAGTGAAAATATATAATTATATAGAGCGGAGGGAGTATATTAATATAAAATCAAATCGATCTATGATGTCACATATAAAATATATGCTCAAAATTAGTCGTGTAAACTTGATAAATGCGAGTAATTTTGATCTACAAGCTCCAACATTTACAAAAGATTTCAAACATTAAACTTAAACATGTATAAAATATGACGTTGAATACTCCCTCCGTCCCCTCCAATTCTTATCGTTTGGAATTGAGTGTTCGGCACGCATTTTAAGACTCATATAAAATATAGTTATATAACTTATTTTTATAAATTTCTTTTTTTTTATAAAAGTTTAAACATTAGATTTTTATTCAGAAAAAGAAAATTTTAAAAATACGTTATGGAACTATATTTTATATTAGCCTTAAAATGCGTGCCGAACACTTCATTCTAAATGATAAGAATTGGAGGGGACGGAGGGAGGGAGTAATATATAATTATTAGTAGTAACCCAAATGAGAAACCAAAATCTTGGACTGATAAATTAAATAATACTCCTGTATATATTGCGACATGTTTTGTATGAACAAGTACGTGCAGGGTTCACTGTTTTCAAATTTAAACTCAAGCATAAAACAACATTAATTCAAACACACTTCGAAACTCAAAATAAAAATAAAGTAATTAAATAATTAAAATTAGAAGATGGGGTTAAAATGCCAGGCTTTAGCACCACGCCTGCACAATCTACTACTCCGAGTAGCACTAAAACAGAACATGTATTTGTGTTGTAGTCCCGGGAATGGTGATAAATTTGGCTTTGGCGTGCTCCATTTCGACCCCCACCCCGATTTCTACCTTTTTTACCATGCCACTATACGTGCTTTTTAGTGAGGCTTTGCTTCGATTTCACCTTATTTTATCTAAATGTATAGGTTACTCATTGTGTATATGAATCTACTTTGCTCAAGAAATGGTGATTGAGTGATTTTTAGTCCCCCACCTCCACACTTATTTGCTTCATGATCATGGTCTTAGAATTCCCGGTTACAAGAGTCTAACCATGATCGAGATTTCGGTTACTGTTGTTATCCCGGTTACAAGAAAAATTATTGAAATCCAATTTTCAATGTTTTGAAAAACTGGAACCCCTAAAGTGAAGGCATATAGTAAAGATTAATCAGAGATTAATTGAATTAATCGAGAATTAATCGAATGATTAATTGAAGAATCAAATTTATTTGTTCAATAAATTTAGAAATTATTCCGCGTCGGTTATAAAAAAGATAAAAGAGGCCTATAACTAGAATATAAACAGTCAAATTACTTCATTGTCCATTTATGAGGCGTTTCAGAAGGTATGCAAAAACAAACCGTGAACTCTGTTGAAAACCGAAGATACCATACTATAATAAAGTTATGACTCCATAAAATATCATACTATTAACTTTATTAATTTGATGTTAGGGATTTTCAACGATACCCAAGTACACACAATAGTCCCTAACTTCGATAAAATAACTCTTTTTGATTGTTAAGTGAATAATAAATGAGAATGACCCCTGCATTCACATCAGCTCCACCGTTTGATGTATTATGGAGTTGTCCTAAACAAACATGTACAGATTTAGCTCAAAACAAATCGTGATCTGCTCAAAACAAGCAACATCTAATTATTTTTATCAAATTATGACTCATTTCATTTGACAGGTCCAAACCGGATATTTTCATATTACACCGTGTTGTCGCAGATTTATTTATAGCTCTGCTTAAGAGCCATACCAAGGAGCGCATGTGTGAAGTTTTGGCATAGTACAAAATTATTTACTTTGTTCACACCAGACGGACATGCATGTGCAATTCCAGACGCCACTTTTTAGGTTTTGCCATGTCGATCAAATGCATGCAGCATCAATGCATTATTAACAACTACAGATTTGACACTACTGTAGACACAAACTCTTTGAGCACATTTTCCCGTTTCTAGAAGAAAAGACATGCACACGAAACAGTGAATAAAACCACATAATCATGAATCTAGTTGAACTCATTCCAACCGGAGGAGATTGCAGTCAATAAACACACGTACAACTTGGGCTGTTTGGTTAGTTCAAAAGAAGTGACTTCTTGTTTAAACTAAAAAAGTGGAGTAAAAGTGAGAGACAAATTAAGACTTATAAGTTTTTCAATTACTTTTAGAAAAAGTAGAAATCGCGAAAAAAAAATTAACATTCTCGATTTTTTATAGGTATTTCTAAGGTTTTTTACATAAGAGGATCAAGAAAAGCAAAAACTGATTTTAAGCTTCTCGTAAACAAACAGGCACAATATTTATATCCACATTGCACACCATCAAATCAGAATTGACAACACAATGTGTATATTTAGTTGCATTATAATCCTGCAGAGCCAACCAACAGAAGAGCATTAATAACTTGCATTTGATGTTTTCAGTTTTGCATCCAACCGAACCAGAAAATGAAGTCCCAAGGGTTGGCATACAGGCTTTCATTGCTTTCCCCAAGTGGACAAAATATATAATAATGTTGCGTTTGTGTTTAGATATTTGTTTATGAAAAGGAGAATTGCAGGAACGCTCTGTGGTCAAAGTGGGCTTTTTTGCAAATTTAAAAAATATTATGAACCCTACCTTCATCATCTCACTTCACTGCTCCACTTTGTTACTCAAGACTTTTGAATATAGGGGGTGTTTGGATGATTGGTGGGAATGGGATGGGAATGGGGGTATGGGAATGGAGGGTATGAGAAATGGTAACCCAAAGGGTGTGGAGGTATTGATTTACCCTTCAAGAGAGAATGAAGTTCTCATTCCAATCAAAAATTTTACTAATCCAAACACAATGTATGGGTATTAGGTTCCGATTCCCGTTAACCGGGCTCATTAACCATCAACCAAACGCCCCCAGTATGTTAAAGTGATCCGACTACAAATTTTTTATGTCAAATTAATATGTTCATATGAAAATTTATGGTGTTCGGGGAAAGTGTTGACCGAATGTTATATTATTCGATACTTGTTCTCATCAAAGCATCGTATTTAGCTGGGATTTTAAATAATTTTTTAAATTATATGTAAAAATTTGATAATATTCAATTGTGATTATTAAAATTTATATAAAATATGATGGTATTCACGTGCTGGTAGATTTTTTTGAACTTTACAAATTGATGGATTTTGTGGGATCGGTAAATATATTTTAAATTTTTTGAAATTCAACCAAATTCATGAGATTTTGAAATATTATGCTTGAATCCTAAAATTCTACTTCAAATTTACGAAATTTTATCTAGAATCCTTATAAAATTAAAGTCAAATACAATATATCAAAATTCATAAATAATATATAAATCATTAAACTCTCTGTTGAATACATCATAAACGGGTAATCCACATCGACAAAGGTGGGGATATATGTTCACTTTATATATAAAAATACACATCGACAAGAGTGAAGATATTTGTTCATTTTATATATAAATATAAGTACTACTGCCAATTGCACCAACAAATCATGATTTTGTGGGGTTGGTACACGTGTGGATTTCCCTTGTTGTAAATGGTCAAGTATATTTCGGCTCATTTTCAGATTCGGAGTTCGGAACTTGATACGATTTTCGGAAAAAAATTTGGTATTTGACCCGGGTTGTCACATCTTAAATCTGATTTTTTTTCCTAAACAAATTCTTATTATATGTTAATTAACATAGTTAATTTCAAATCTTATTTTTTTTTACCAGAATATATTAATTTGATGATTTAGGATAAATATTTGTTTTAGGATAAAACACCTAAATGAAACAAAAGAACATGCTAATAATATCTCCATTAAAGAGTATTTATTGTTAGCAGTTCAGTCTCCATATTTCTGATTAAGAAACTAAGAAAACAACTACTGATGAGCATACCGATGACCAGAAATTTTGATTATGTTATCTTGGAGCCACGGAATCATTAATGGACTTTACCAGACGTTTGTATGAGTGTTTGGCACGGGCTTATAAGCTTGACTTCTGAATTATAAATTAAAAATATTTATTTGTATCGTGTAAGAAGTCAAGAAGTATTTAAAAAAAGCTACAATTACTAGCTTTTGTCTCACGGCTTCTACTTATTTCCCAAACACTTTTATCACTTATAAATCTTAATTTGCTTCTAATTTTTATTTCATTTTTTTACTTTAAGCAATAAGCACTTATTTTAAACTTATCGAAACGGTCCTGTATACAATATCGACTTACTGAACAGTACTCCACATTCACCTCATATATTCGATTCTAGCTCATATTTTAAAATAATCATATATACTTTTTTATAATAAAAGATTGAAATTTAAATCTGATTCAAATTTTCAGCGATCTAATTCCGAAATTCAAATACTAGAGCGTATCTTAAATATAAATTTCTACACCCTTTGAAAAAAATGCATGCACTGTGTGCTAAACCTGGCAAGATATTCCAGCTTTTTAAAATCCAAATAAAATGTTTTCTATGTTTTTCTTGTGCCGGATTCAAATATATATAATGTTGGTTTATAGTTGGGTGCATTATTGCCATCATTTAAAATTTGAATATTTTTTGTTAGAGTCAACACATGATTGACACTCGTAACAAGTTTTAATCATGGAAAAGATCGATCTGGAGTACTAATTTCCAATCTTAGTGCCTTAATTTGCACCATTATCGTTTTTGTTATGTTGGTCTTAAATCACTAAGCTTTATTTCAATCATGTTGTCTTGGACAAATAGTATACGAAAAATATTATATGGCATATATGTATCCAGATTTGCTGGATTAAGGTTCAGGTGGTGGGATATATAATCATCATTACTCCCTCCAGTTCTTTATTCTTTTCTCATTTTAGATGTTGGAACTGTTCATAACATAAGATGAATTATTAATTTACGCATAATTTATAGGATAAAATATAGTCATGAGTGATTTTGTTAGATTCATATTTATGAGTATTTTAATACGGTGAAATTTTTATATTTAATATTAATACGAAATTAAATATATTATTAATTAAAAACGTGTGTTGGCAAACGTGTCAAAAACAAACCGGAAAAGTACTAGGGGACGGAGCGAGTATTGTTTCCCCTTAACAATATTTTTATTCTTCCTTGTTTGTAGGCATTAGTGTTGTTGAAATTAATTACTATATAAGAAAAATTAATGAGTATGTTTCTTTGGACTCTTGCTGGGCTTTGGGAGTGATAGGTGTAGTGAATCGTTTATCAATTCAGTTCTTTGATAACATTATTTTAATTGATAATTTCAGTCTAAATTCACATTTCAATCTCATTCACTATTTTAATATGATTTATTTTATTATAATTTTCTATTATTTATAACAAATTTGTTGATTCCTTTAAATTGAAAATATGGTATAGCTTTAGTTGTACAAAGTTTAGTGCACTATACAGTATCTTATATATGAGACATATGAAAAAGCGAATAATTGAAGATTTAAGTATTTATTTTAAAGATATATAATATTATATTCATTCTTTTGTATTATACTTTTAGGTCATTATTTAAGAATATCTTAAAGATTATTTAGAAAAATGAGGATCATCACAAAATTAAAAAATTACAGGTTATTTCAGTAAAAATGTGAAATAAAATTAATTCTAGCTTTTTTGAATAAAAAATTATTTCTAATTAACCATTGTAATTACAGGTACCACCAAGCTAGTTGTCAAATTATCAATGGGAGTAATGAGTATAAAAAGTTGAGAAACAAAATGAATGTTTCTAAATGCAGTTGGGGTCAGCCCAAGTTGTCCCAAAAGTTTTAATTGGCCCAATCCAATCCTTTCGGTCCGTTTAATATGCGCTGAAGTTCCAGATTTCCAAGTTCATCAAAAACAACTGATCCAGATCCCCTTTGACCAGGGGCGGCAATCTCAGACACGACCCGAAACCCGACTCGAACCCGACTCAATTCGAAACCCGATTTATTGAGACAGAAACCCGAAAATCATCTGATTGACCCGAAATGGACCCAAAATGACCCGAAATTAGAATTTCATTTCTAATAACTTCAATTTTTAGTTTATTCAAATTTAAGTGATTTTAACTTGACCCGAAATCGACCGGATTACTGACACGAACACGACCCGTTACCCGAAATTGCCACCTCTACCTGTGAGTCATTACAAGACCACAACTCCCCTGCTAAATTGAGTCAACAGTGTAACAGAAATAACTAACTTTTCACAGTCCCTCCCGCCTGAAATTGAAACCCCCATGGCCCCACAATCCCAACCGCTTCTCAACCGCCTAACAACCTTAGATAACCGCTTCTCCCTCACTCTCTACTCTCTATTCCACCCAATTCTCCCTCACTCCCTCCTCAAACTTCTCGAATTTTCCGGCGATGGCCGCCTATTCTTCCCCCTTGTTCTCTCCACTCTCGCCCTCATTGCCCCCTCCCACCCCCTCTACCCTCTCCTCGGTAGCCTCCTCATCGGATCGCTTCTCGATCTCCTCATAATTGGCCTGATCAAGCACATTGTGAGGCGGCCGAGGCCGTCTTACAATGAGAATATGTCTCTGGTGTTCAGTGTTGATCATTGGTCTTTTCCGAGTGGACATAGCTCACGTGTTTGTTTTATTGCCGGGCTGGTCTGGCTGTCGGATGTGGGAATTGGGGATTTTTTGGGGGATGTTGAGGGTTGGAGGTTTGGTGTTTGTGTTTGGGCGGGTGTTACGTCGGTTTCCAGGGTGTTGCTTGGGCGGCATTATGTGTTTGATGTGGTTGTTGGGGCCTCTATAGGGGTTTTTAACGCGGTGGTTGTGTTTTATTATCTCAATTATGAGAATTTGGCTTCGATTTGGGCTGATCAGTGGTAAGTACTTTTGTAATTTTCCCTGCTAAGGAAGCATGAGAAATGAATTGTGTAAAATTGTTCATTGAAAGTTTTGTTACGTTTGATGAATTATACATATGATTTGGGAATTATTGTTTGAATGATTTGTAATGGATATTGATGATATCTGTATCATTTGGTTATGTCAATTGATGTATTTTTAGTGAGAAATACAGGGTACTTTGTTCCGAGCTAGTATGATATAAAGTTTATACTATGTTATTAGCCTAAGGGCTTATTCTCTCCAGTCCCCAATTTTGGGTGGCGAGGTATCAAGTAGACCAATATCGAGCACATTAAAAGTCATTTTGTGTAGTTTTAATTTTGTTTGTGCTGCCAAGTAAAGGCACTATGAGATGCCAAGAGTGGTTGGGATAAGGTTAGTGCTCCTAGCCGTGCATTGCGTTTAGTGATGTTATATTGACCACTGTGGTTCTAAGCGGCATATACCAGGTACTTGTAATCTGGTTTGATAATATTATTTGACCATAATGTACTGGTTTGAAGCAGCTGGAAAACTAGTACTCCCTCCGTCCCCTCCAATTCTTATCATTTAGAATGAAGTGTTCGGCACGCAATCTAAGACTCATATAAAGTGTAGTTCCACAACTAAGTTTTAGAATTTTCTTTTTTTGAATAAATATTTAATGTTTAAATTTTTATTCAGAAAAAGAAAATTATAAAAATAAGTTATAGAATTTTATTTTATATGAGCCTTAAAATGCATGCCGAACACTCCATTTCAAACGATAAGAATTGGAGGGAACAGAGGGAGTACTAATTATAAGATATTGGTACTTAGGGTCTTAACATAAGTACACTTTCAGTTGAAGTATAAAAATGTCCAATAACAAGCATTATATATGACATGGTTAGCTTTGTGTTTAGTGAGTGATAGTTAGCATTGTGCTGCGAGTGAACTAAAATTACTATTTGGTGGCAAGATTAGCTAGGATATGTCTTGCCTTTGTCTTAGTGTACAACCAGTACTCCTTGCTTTTGGGGACGTTGATCTAAAGGTCTAGTATGGTCTTCATGCTGTTGGTCACTAGGCTAAGTATGTCCATTTCACCTCATATTTACTCTAAAATATTTGCTTCACTAGTCAATCGTCTGTAAGGACGTACCTGCACTAGACTTAAAATCATTTGGTATAATCTTGGAAGAATGAAAAGGATATGCGTATGAATATAATTATAGTCATAGACATGGCATATTGGTGGAAAAAAAGCCTAGGAGAAACTCTAAAGAAATATGGGGAGAGCAGCGCTTTAGGCTTTGGCATCCCATTACTTATAATTAATAGCTTTTTAGCTTTTAGTTTGTACTTGTATCTTAGAAATTGAATACAATTATTTAGGTTTAGTTAAAGCCAATAATTGAAATTAAAATTGATTATTGATATTGTTGTTGTCTGTTCTGGGAATTGTCCCAAAACCATTGCCCAACGGATACTCGTTCTCAATTCGATTCTGTTTTTCTTGTACATATCTTTCCTCACTATGCTAGTTTTTGACAATGTTGATTGAAGTTTGCCTTGTCTTAAGCTTACAGGAAATTGCAAAGTAAACAAACAATACTATTTAAAGGAGGAAAATAAATGCATGCTTTTCAATTGTAGCAACCATTTCTATTTGTCAAGAACTTGATATCATAGATGCTTTAGTTGTTAACTTACTAGAACTTCTAAGCTATGCAAGGAGGAAAAAGCTTTATGAGCAACTAATAACAGTTTGTATCCTAATGGAAAAATATATTTGTTGTTCATTGAGGTCTATATCATGGTGTTGGCATTTCCTTCTTTTTAATGAATTTTTGTTCTAGGTCTGTTCAATATTTAAGCATTTCTTCTTTATAAGTAGATTTGTTTATTGGGCTGCAACATAACTATAAACATTTTAAACACAGTGACGTCAAAATTAGTTGCAATCCATTCTAAACTATGATGTATCTTTCTCCTCTTGCTATTTTCTTCCTCTCGAGAATATATAGTCATTATTTGAAAGGTATAAAAAAGTTGACAAAAGATAATAAAAGTTGTATAAGTACCGACGTGAAAGTGATTTTTTTTTAATACAGCATAATGCTATTTGCTGAACTATGATGCACTCTTTGAGATGTTTTTATCACTGAGGAGATATAATCTCACAGATCAGTTTTTGTGTAGCTATAAGGCCATCTAAAAATTAAAAGAACTCTGGCCCATAGACTTTGCAAGTATTCATTAAGTGTTGTTGGCTACGGATATTTAGTCTTATGTATAAGTTTTGATTAAGTAGCCTATGTATAGTTTTTCTTTACTATGCCTATGGGCTATGGAACTGTGGATCCACCTAGTGATATATTCTGCAGTTAATAGAGTAAAAAGTTTGTATTCTGTACCACAGAAATAATCTAGGTTATGTTCTGTAAAACCAATAGGGGATACCTGAGTATGCACTTTTATATGCAAAATAAATAAGCATAAATTTCCGTCATTTATTTTAATTTTATTTTATCAGCTTAGCAAGTTTTCTGCCTGTTCATTCTTTCTGGAAGCATGCTTTTATTTTGCAGTATATTTTACTTTTAAGCTTTCTGCAAAATATGTAGATCAGTAGATGACCTGTTTAACTTTAACAACCTGCATACTTTATGCTCCGGCAATCTTGTATTCCTTGTATGAAAATGTAAAGATTAACTTTGTTTCTGCACCGTATTACTCAGGGACATTGAAATGTATTTTAATCGTGTATATTTATATTAGAAAGTATCTTTAGTGAGACCGATTACAGGTTATAGAAATCGTTTTGTCTGCAGATTGTTGTGGTGGACAGTGAAGAGATAAAATATATCTGTATGATACATATATAAGATATCTATCTGTGCCTAAGTCAAGAAATATGTCATTTAACTACCCTTGAGTGAACTTTCTTGGCAGATACTTATAAACTATTGCCTGGTGCTGTTATGAAAAACAGCAGCAAACCTTTCCCATTGCCATCTTTTTATCTTAACAAATAACTGAAAGAAATAATAGAACACACATTTGTATATAAATTTTCTAAATTAAACTAGCCTATTCCTCCCTCTCCTCACACATTTGGTTAGAGTTTGATAAATTGCAATCTGCTAGTTCCGATTAATGATGCCCATATTGTAGAAGACTGTTATTCCAGGTGTACACCTAAACTTCAAAGAAAACCAAGTGACTTGTTACGAAACACACTTTTTGTTAATTGCTAAGCTTCGAGTTGATTCATTAGTTGATATTTTTATCTTTGTGTACTCGGTGTCCCAACTGAACGAAAACATTTTCTTTTTGTTAATTAGTATTCTGGTTGCTCATGAAACACTAGATCTTTATTATTAGATTTGTTGAGGAACATGAAACACAGTTATGTTCTAGGGGTCTGATTTCATCTTTAGATGAATATGACTTTTGTGGTTGGCTTGTGCCTATGTGGTGTCCTCAAGGAAACAAAAGGGATCAGTTTTGTGGTTCACACTTCTATTAAGGAGGCCCAACATCATATCAATTTGCTGTCCTCCAACAGGAGTATATGTTTGTATGGTTTTGTATCTATTGCCTGTATCTTTACTCAACTAGATCAGTTTTTGAATCCTATATAAGTTTTCTGTGCATTTTAATGGCCAGCACGTTGTTTTGCAGAACTGTGGAATGGTCCCTGAATCGAAGATAATGACGAACCTTCTTGATAGGTATAGTGTATTTAGATGAACTAGTTAGCTGATTGGTCAGAGAAAGGACATTAAGCATTACTCCTTTTTTTTTTTACGTGTTTATTGTAAGCATGCATGAAATCTGTCTTTATGGCTGGTCCCGTATATTACTGTTAATGAACTAACCTGTCTGTTGGTAATCCAGTTTCTTTGTTCTGCCATGACAATGATATAGTTTTTCAAATTATTGCACACCTTGTAGTCTTCACTCTTCTACATGTCTGTGCCTTTCAATTTATACTTTCTTTGTGGTTCTGATACAGGGCCGGTTTTGAGGGAGTGCAACAAGTGCAACAGCACAGGGCCCATGAAAATTTAGGGCCCCCAATTTATGACTACTTCTTTCTATCTTTTGGTATACTCATGAGAAATATAATATAATATTAATATCTCTTTAATTTTTACCATTATTTTATTTAAACACTAATCAATTCTCAACTCCCAAGACCCAGCCATGCACGTCTCTTCTTATTCCTTCTCTCCCCCCACAAACTAGTACACTATACAAGTAGTAAATCCCACATGGCTACACACATATTTAAGTCTAACTACTCAAAAAACAAACAATTTTTCAGTCTAATTTTGTTTATGATATCTTGTTATTTAAATATATTAAAATTTTGTTTTGTCATTTGGAAGGGCCTCATTCTTAAAGTTAGCACAGGGCCTCAAAAAAATCCCAGACGACCCTGTTCTGATAAGCCAAGGAACAGACTTCCACTAACTGTGTTTTCAATTGAAGTGATGATTCATAAACTTTTCTAGTATATTATCACATCTTGGCCTGATCTGAGTTTAGTCTTCTTCACGTGGGATTGTAATCTTATGTCCCAAGAAACCACTAATTGCTTTTCACATGAAGCTTCATATTTGATACGCTAGATTTAGTAAAACACAACAATAAGATTGATATCTGCACTATAGAACCAAATAGTTTGTCCTGCTGTGAAGTAAGATCTCGGGAGGGTAAGATATTAAGATTTACGTTTAGTTTGGGGGGGCGGGGGTGAGATGTACCCAGACCTTACCCTTCTCGAAGGAGTAGCATTATGAAGGTGTGACATTCCAAAACTTTAGAGTCCTGGTCAGTTACTTTATTCCAGCAAAGGGATGATTCCATTTTGTGCTGCTTATCACTATCAGTACCTTCTCCCAGTCCAAAATCTCCAGAGGTATCAAGTGGAGCTAAATTGACCGAGTCTTGGTCATCTTACTCTGATTACTGTTATGGACTCATAGAACAGAGCTACTGAATTTTGTATGTGTAGTCTGCATCGAACTGTTATAGTTAAAATTTTCATCTCAGAGCTATTTACTACTAGTTGCAGAATTGTACAGCAATGCTCTCTTATATAGTTATAACACATGGGAAAACTGTTATGTAGAGTAATTTGAGCATTCTGAGGCTGCATGAATTTAAACAAACTGGACCTTTTTTGGATCTTCCTATTGACACCGTCGAACCTTGTTTCGTAAAATGCCATTCACCTCAGAATGGTTGGTATATTATTAATGTCGAAGGACCACTGATGCAATATATTGACTGGTTAAGTGGGAGAAATGATAATGAAATACATTTAGCTAGCTGTGAATGTGTTTTTCACAAATGTGCAGTTCTCAGTTTCATGACTGTCATAGATAACATGGGCAGGGAGAGTCAGAAAAACATGCATACATGATACATACATACTGACATCATGGAAGGAGATATGTTGAGAGAAATTGTGGAGATGAAGACAGATCAGCCACTATAAGTTCTGCCCACAATGCCCCACCAGTTATGATGCAGAAAAGCTCAAGTCCAGGTACTATTTTAAATTTATATCTTACTATTTTTTCTTTCTTGTGAGGCTTTCATGGATTCTTCTTCCTTTGTTTCTTTGTTGGGGCCGTTTTCATTGAATTTCGACTATTTCATATGTTTGTTTGCCGGAAGCAGGGATGGATCTAAAAATTTGTAGTCGTGGGGGTAAAAAAATTTAAAGATGCAAGTATATATGTAACTGATGGGATTGTGAATAATTTTTTTGCGAAATGTATGTAAAATACACTTTTGTATAAACTAGATGGAATGGAACTCTAGGTTATGGCAAGAAATATCAGAGATTTGACCATGGGGCAACAACCAATTAATTCTAAAATTACAGAAGACATTTATATATACTTGTATATATATAACACAGTGGGGGCAAGTACCCCACTGCCCCATCCTAGCTCCGTCCCTGGCCGGAAGGTTGTTTAAGTTCTTTATTTTGAGCCAGGAATTGAATTCGATTTGAATGTAAATGACACCCTTTCATGTATTTATACGAATATATTTATTGAGTGACATTGATATAATGATATCACCGCCGCTCTCTAAAATTGGTTAGTAATCCTACATGAGGTTGAGGACACTTTTTCTGTCTACAGGAGATTTGGAATCTGAGATCCATTGCTATCACACTCTCCTAAACGTGAGGTTGAGAAGTCGAAAATTTTATGCTGTATCGCCCTCTTTAGCAGAGGTTGAGAAGTCTACATTTCTGTGAAAAATGCGAGAGTCTAACAAACAAAAGTACAATACTGCGCGTTTATTTTCCCTTATAAGTTACTCTAAGTTAGAAAATACGGGCATTTTTCAACTTATAAACTATTTATAAGTTAAATCAAACGGGCACAATATGAATACTTAGATGATTATTTGATAATACTAGTGAACTAGGAGTATTTTCCCTATGATGACGATATGTTATATGTGCAGAGAGCTTATAAGACTTTCATGTCCTAGCATCTTTGGATCTTATTGCCATTGTACTGAGTCTACTGACCACTGACTGCATTCATGGCCTGAACTGCACAGTGTATCTGTCTTTAACAGTGTCGATATATACAACTAATACATTTATTTTCAATTTTTAGAATAAAATAAGTAACTTGAATAAAAAACAAAACTAATCGTATCTGTTTCAATTTGAAATAGAGTAGTAGTACTTAGATGAAGAACACTAATTCAACAAGGTGCTCAACAGGTGCTCGTTTAAACAAGGTTAAGCCTATGTGAGAAATCAAAATTCAAGTCTTGTTGAAGCTGAAATATGTACATGAGGGTTATCAATCGGTACACAAGCTTATTGTGGAATGTAATATCAATATAATGAGTAAATCAAATTTTCACTCAAGTACTCTAATTTTGACCAAACTCTGCGAAAATCAGATTTTAACTGATATTCGTCTAACTCGACTCGACTCAGATCATTAAATGATCGGGTACTCAGCAATCAGCACTGATTAAGAAAACACTAACTAGTAACAACCACTCTTCTAGAACAAAGGCCTAAGACTGAAGAAGAAGCCATTTTTCGATTGAAGGCAATAATAGAACAAGAATTATAAATATGCTTGACACACACACAGTGAATCTTTAGAATGGTGTATAAGATGGGTAGATAGGTCTGATGTAGAGTTGGAGGGGGACACATGTGAATAAATCGATATTTTTCAGTCAGGAAGATAAAATTACATGATTAGAGTATGCATTGAGAGATGGTGGGTAAGTATTTTTAGTGCTACTATGGGTTGTTTCCCAACTGTAAATCCTTGACTCATTTGATTGGTTATCCGGTGTTCAAAAAATTCCCGATTTATCGATAAATTTCTTATTAGTCTTTAAGATTTTTTACTGATCCATCGATTATACTCGAAGTTAACTAAGAATTTCCGAATTTATCCGAAAATATCTGATATACTTTGAATCAGTAGGTCAATCAATTAGTTCTGATTCCCAATTTCTATGACCATGAGCCTCTACAGAGAGGCTCACAGAGAAGAATGGTGAATCTGAGATTTTTCCAGGATAAATAGTTTCCTTGTTAAGTTGTTATGAAACATGAACTTACAGTCACCATGTTGCTATTCAACCTACACCTCCATAGGCCTTACCACACTTGCACGTTTGGTTTCCTCATTTTACTGTCGAGAATCTCACTTTCTTGTTCAAAACTGGCAACTTTTGTAGACCATTCATTTTTGAATGTCCTTCACATGCTTTCAAATGTTATGCTCTGTCCCGAAATATGTATAGGTTTGAGTTACTGGTTGAATTAGATGTTTTGACTAGCTGATTTAAATAGATGTTTTGACTATCGGATTGAATTAGCGGTTTCTTGTAAAACTGTTTGGTAAATAGCTGTTTGATGAGTTTTCTGTGACACATACCCAAACCGCTAACCCAAAAAGCTCCTCAAACTAGCGTTTTGAGCTCAAACCTCTATTTCAATCCGCTAACTACCAAACACTAACATTAGCGGATTGAAATGGTCAAACCTTTAAAACACCTCAAACCTCTAATTTTACCCCGAACCTTTAACTTCCAAACACCCCCTTTAATGCATTCAAAGTTTTAAACAATGCACATTTTTGCTAAATAAATGTCTACATTGTCTGGTCTATCCCTCGAACGCAAAATGTTGTAATGTACAGGACATGTACACATATCAGATAAACACTTCTCTCTTATAACACTTGATTATCGCGTCAAACACTGTCTTATGCGGATGAAACAGGATTGTATCTCATAAAAATTGGTTTTTCGTAATTTTTCAGTTTTTGCAATTATTCATACGGGTGCAAGAATCGTACGATTTTTTTTCCTGGCGTACAGGAAGATCCATTCAACCTCACCTGTTGATAATCTCTGGACTGTAGCTTTTTAAGCATTAATGTTTCCAGCTTGAGCAGGAATAAAAGGTACAGCGTTACCTCTGGTCTGTGCATCTTCTTGGCTCTTGCCATTTTTTAGAAATAAACGTATAAGAGCAACTCCAGCAGCTTCCGAATATGAGAAAATAATCCACTCCAACAGTATCTTAGTGATTCCCTAAATCACTAAGATCCACTAGCATGGTAACCTCTCTCCTCTCCTAAATCTTATTTTATAATAAATTTTGAATACAAACATGTTCTCTCTCTTCACCTATTGCAATAATGGTAACTTTTAATAATAAAATAGTATATAAGGAATGAATATAAGGAATATTGTTGGAGGTGGGAATAGCTATTATTATCTTAAGTCACTAGGATCCAATATTTTATATTATATTAAAGGAATGGGCTAAGATGCTGCTGGAGATGCTCTAAGAGGGGCGTATTTATCGGAGAAAGTCTTGACTCATCATCTTTTTAGGCAAAACCTTCCATCGAGTAAATTCTAAGCATCGTTAAATTAAACGCATGATAAATCGAGTGTTTATAGCAATGTTATTATCCCTGTCCTTTTTTAGTTGTCACATTTGGTTTTTGTGTCGGTCAAATTGACTAAAATTTGTCTGAAATTTATTGATATTTTATCAATTGAAAAAATGAAAAAATATGTCATTGGAAACAACTTTTAATCTACTTTAACATGTAATTTTCAGTGTTTTAAAATAATGAGTGAGTGACTAATAATTTTTGGTCAAAACTTAGTCAATCTGACCAACAAAAATAGAAATGTGACAACTAAAAAGAGACGGATGGAGTAATAATTTTGTCGAATCGCCATTCGAGTTGGTCCATATATATTAATTTAGTTATTTATTTTAAAATTTATTCAATTTAATTATTAATTTGAAAATTAGCATCAAATTTGGTCATAAAAAATAGAATATTTTATCAATTTAGTCATTAACAGATACTCCCTCCGTCCCCCTCATTTGTTTACATTGAGGGACGGGGGCTCGGCACTGATACTCTCGTAAATCGTACTTTGATAAATTATTTTGAATTTTTTTTCTTCTGAATAAAAATTTGATGTTTAAATTTTTACGCAAAAAAAATATTTCAAAAATAAGTTATAGAACTATATTTTATATGCTCCTTAAAATGCGCGTCAAACAGTATGAAAAAACTGTAAGAAAATGAGAGGGACACAGGGAGTAACATATTCGATATAAAATTTGGTGTGAATGACTACATTAAAATCAATTTTTAAATGAATAATTGATTAATTCTGATTAACTTTTACATCCTTATAAGAATAATATATTTCCAATTCAATAAATAAATAAAGTTATTTGACGTAACAGTATTCATTAATCTGGATTTAATATAAAATTCGAATATTCAGCTCATTAACCAGGAAGATCCGATCAAAACAACTATAGTAGGTGATAAGGATATCAAGTCTCAACCACATTGCTGATCATACAAGTATCTATAATCAAAGATTAATCATTGTCAAGTGAAAAGCCAGCGTAGTGTCGACAGAATAGATTAGAACAAACATGATAACTTTAATCACTTAATGACAGATTAGTCTATGTTATTTCTATTCCATCTTTCTTTTAATGTGACACTCAAAAGTAATTTAGCCTTTTATTTGAGTTCATGTTAGGTTAGGAAAAGACTGGTGATATTGACTAAGCTAGTTAATCAAACTTTTATGTGAACAATAGTATTGTCTAACACATGTATTTAAATAATTAAATATGGCCCAATCAACTACCATCAACTGACGAGAAGATAAAGATATACAGTTGTCTGATTTCCGGTGCATTTCTGAAATAAAATTTCTTTTTGGGAAAAATATATAAATATATAATCCTAAATATTTAATATTATCTTATTTAAATAATGAATATGAAATACTTTTTTAAATTATTTTCAAAAAAATACGTAAATATATACTTTTATGAAATTAATCATTATTAAGATTTTCCCGAAATATCAAATGAACTTTTCAATCCAATTGTTAATATTTGAGTTGGACACATAAACCCAGAAATGTCCGGAGAAAGAAATTAAGAAAAGATAAATAAACTAGTAAAATGTACTAATATTAATATAAAAAAGATTTATTTTAGGATAATATTAATAATCAGATGAAATATATGGGACAAAAGAAAGAAGGGAAATTTGTAAATATATACTATATATACACGGGTCCTACTCCAATAAAAACTACTAGAAAATAGAAACCAATGTGATAGAAACCAATGGGATTAAATAGAATGATGCGGGTTTTGGGACGAGGGATGGACCCCGAAATGGGCCTAATAGGACCGTGTCGGACCTAGTGGGACCAAGGTTTGGCCGTTTAAGACTGTTTGGAGCCTGTCCAGGGCCTATAAGAAGCCTTGGAGTGACCCTAGCGGGCTCGAGGTGGATTGAGTGGGATGAGGACCAATGTGATTAAATAGAATGATGCGAGTTTTTGGGACGAGGGATGGACCCCGAAATGGGCCTAATAGGACCGTGTCGGGGCCTAGTGGGACCAAGTTTTGGCTTTTTAAGACTGTTTGGAGCCTGTCCAGGGCCTATGAGGAGTCTTGAAGTGGCCCTAGTGGGCCCGAGGTGGATTGAGTGGGGATGAGGGTGGGTCATAGGTGGGTGATGACATACAGGAGTATGTGAGGTCATTTAGGTATAGTTTTCTTGGTTTCATTTTAGTTTTTATTATAGTGGTTTTTATTTGAGCAATTGTCTATATATATATTTAAATTTATTTTAGAAAGAGGTCGAAATTGTATATAAAATTGAAAAGTTGGTTGAAAATCTGTAATAAGTATAATTGAGTTGCATATATGATGATACTGTATTTTTAAAAAACATAATTATAATTTAGATATATTTTAACAACTCAATAAAAAACTAAGAAATATATGAAAGATATTGAATATATTATAAGTACATGGACACATGGGTAGATAATATTAGAGATGTTATTGGTCTTCAAAAGTGTTAATGGTCTCCGAAAGTGTTGACACTTGACACTATTATTTTATGGAGGTGAGTGTTTATGATTTGATTTGCTTTGATTCGATATTCAATTTACCCACATTTCCTGTTGGTTTCAAGTTTCAACATTGCTTGTTCACTATTCAATGACCTGCATACTGTGTTTAAAAAGAGTTTTTGATTCATGCCTGCTCCGATCTGCTCTATATTGGATGACCACTCATAAAATACATAATTCTATTAATAATAATTAAAAAATACTAAATATTTCGTCAAAAATAAATAAATAAATAAAATACTATAAATAAAATTATAGAATCCATTGAGATTCAATCCAACATAATCGTATTTATCAAATATATGTAAGAATTGTAAAAAACAATTTAACATAATAACTAGTAAGTTATAATATTAAACTAATATGTATTATTTATAATTATTTAAAATAATAATGAATGCTACTTTTATAGTTAATAAATATTATCAGTCTCATCGAACACTAGTTCAGTAGATTTATTTAATCGATATTTATATTATTTTAGCAAAAATCTCTTAAATGCTGTTATACCTTATACATATATATAATGATGATATCTGAATTAATAATAAATTAATATTGAAACGTAATTAACTAGTAGCAAACCCAGAAATTACAATAATTTAGAATTATATTATTTTTAATTATTATCGAGTAATGAGAAGAATTCCAGGGATTTAAAGTAATATTTTATATTGATTCTAAGGATGGGGTGATATTTAATGCAAAAAAGAAACTACTATTTTTTTTTTTTTAATATTCGGCACCTTAGTTTAGATGAGACACCGCCTCTCCCATGCTCGCATGCATGTATTTTACAGCTTGATGGGCGCTCAATCATATTTTTAAGGGTTTTATATTAAATTGTCCATCGAATTCACTAAAACATAAAACATATCAAGTAGTTATCCAATCTCGACGGCGACTCATTTAGACCACTGAAATGTTATTATATATTATTTCGTTAACTTTTAAATACAAAACTAACAGTGAATGTTAAGTTCAAAAGTTTGTCATTAATAATATCTGTCCTTACTGACAAGTCAAACATGTGGCAATGAATAGTACATCTTAAATGAAAAAATAATAATAATAACATTAAATAAATTAAAATAATAAAGTAAATATGAGAGGGGAAGAGCCAAAATACATAAAGTATACACTCAAAATGATCGACACTGCAAATCGGGTCTGATTCGGGGGAAATTGTAGGTGATCGATTTTGTGATTAAAACACCTATCTGCCATCTGTTAATTAAGTTAATCAACATCGACGATGCTAACTTCGATTCTTACCTCGATTGTGCATTTCAAATACTTTAGTTTGTATTAAGGCTTTGATTTTGTGTCATGTGTTTGTATTATGTTTGAACTAGTGAAAAAAACGCGATCCGCGCGAGTGAGAAAATATATAATATAAAACATTTTAAAGATGCTTTCGGACTATAACTTCCGAGTCCTTTTAAACATGAATGAGTTAGGAGTTTAGTGAGAGAGTATTGTTAGGAATATGTGATGCTTGATGATACAAATTATTTTTATTCTTACTTAGAATAAAATCGCATGTAGCTGATCAATTGATAACATGCTAAGACAATATCAATTGATCAGATAAACCCATCAACGGATGATGAGGTACTGTAACAAAGCTGGAGCATCTTAGCAATTGATGTATTGTTATGTATACTTTTAGATTAGCAGTTGATCTATCAATGGATGTTTAGATAGGGTGACATAATGGTAAATATGTGAAGTCATGTAATCTATCCAAGTGAAGTGAAGCTCGATCGCTAGTCATGAAGTATCAATGGCTAATTTAAGGGAGCTTATCAATCGCTACATCAACACCATCAATCGATAAATCAAGGAAGACTATCAATCGCTCATTCTGAACATCTTATCAATTGATAGTTCAAGAATATTATCAATCGATAATATTAGCAATTGACAATCAGCAATTGACAGTTACAAGTCAAGTAAAAGACAAAGAGCACATGGATTGATGTGACAGATGCTGCACCAGTTTTGGAAGCTAAACCAAAAGCAGTTTAGTCAAATATTGAGAACCTCGAAGCCTACCATTTCTGGCAAAGCAACAAGAATTTCAAGCTGCCAAATGTTGTATCAAGTCCAAGAAATTTTATATTTATATCAGCTAAAAATTGAGTAGGAAAATGATTTTACAGACTAGTTTTGTTTATAACAGTATATATTCACTTTGTAATTTACATTTCAAAGTATCAAAAACACCAGGAACTGAAGAGCAAAGCACTAGAGAAAGTTAGCAAGAAATTGTAAGTTTCTGCTCTTCATTCTTTTGTAAGCAGCCAAGTATTTTTACTTGGAAGGTTTTTAATATAAAAATATCCAATCCACCTGAAATTTTTAAGATCCTTATTCTTTAAATTTCTGTTTTCAGTTCTAATGATCTCTTATAGTTTGAATATAATCTGTTGAGCAAGAATTTGTTAAAATTTTGGTAGATTGTATTCAACCCCCCTTCTACAATCTAAATTATTGTTTGTATTGTCTGAATAACAATTGGTATCAGAGCGAGGTTTCTAACATACAAGAAGTTCAAGATCCTAAAGACAATCAACAATGGGAAGAAGAGATGAAGGAGTCAAGATTCCAATGCTGGTCAAAGAACACTACTTTCACTGGAAAGTAAAAATGAGGATGCATCTTCTCTCTTTAGATCCTAGCTACATAAACTGTATTGAGAAAGGACCACATGTTCCAATCAAAATCAACACTGCCCTGAGACTTGATGGAAGTGAAGCAGAAGATGTTGAAGTGCCTAAAGAAGATGAGATAGAGGTGCACAAGGATAACAAGGCCATGAACATTCTATTCAATGGTATTGATGATGATATGTTTGATAGTGTTATCAACTGCCCTACTACAAAAGAAGTATGGGACACTATTCAAACTTTATGTGAAGGTACTGATCAAGTTAGGGAAAATAAAATGCAGCTGTTTGTTCAACAGTATGAGAGTTTTCACTCTAAATCTGGAGAATCTCTAAATGATTTATTTAATTAACAGATTTCAAAAACTGTTGAATGGATTGAAGCTGTATGATAGAGTCTATATGGTCAAGGATTCAAATCTCAAATTTTTAAGAGCCTTGCCTAGAGATTGGAAACCCATGACTGTTGCTCTAAGACAAGCTCAAAATTTTAATGAATACTCTCTTGATAAACTGTATAGTATTCTTAAAACTTATGAGCTTGAAATACATCAAGATGAAGAACTGGACAAGAACTCTAAAAAGGAGAAAACTGTGGCTCTTGTAGCTGAGAAGGAAGAAGAAGAGGAGAATGCATTGAAGTCTGTGGCTAAAATCCCAAGCAACAACACTAGTGAAGGAAAGAATGAAGCTGGAAAGAATAAAGGAAAAATCATTGAAGAAAATGAGGAACCTACAGCCCAAGATGAGCTAGATGATCTTGATGAGCATTTAGCCTTTCTTGCCAGAAAATTCTCTAAACTCAAATTCAAAAGAAATACTGCAATCTCTAGACCATTCAACAGAGGGAATCAATCCAAATTATCTGGTATGGTTGATAGATCAAAGTACAAATGCTTCAATTGTGGTCTACCTGGGCATTTCTCCAATGAATGCAGAAGACCTACTTCTGAGAAGAAAGGATCTTCTTCTGAAAATGTTGATTACAGAAGAAAATATTTTGATCTACTGAAGCAAAACAAGGAAAAGACATTCATAACTGAGGATGGTGACTGGGCTGCTAATGAAGGTGATTCTGGCAATGAGGAGCATATCAATCTTGCTTTAATGGCAATTGGAGATGAAGCTGATTCTTCCACCACCAGTAGTGGACAGGTAAAAACCACCAACACATCTGATCTCACTAAGTCTGAATGCAAACAATTCATTGATGACATGTCTAATGAAATTTATAATCTTAGAGTTTCTCTTGAATCTCTAACAAACGAAAATGTTAGAATTAAAGGGACTAATGATTTGCTTGTTGAAAGAAATGGAAAGCTAGAGACTGAATTAATCCAACTGGATAAATTCAAAAAGTCTTCTGAGCTTGCTAAGGATGAGTTGTTGACTGTTCTGAAAAGAGAAGAAATTCTTAAAAAGCAATTGGAAAGGGAACAAGAGATAATAGCTAAATGGAAAGATTCCAGAAATGTTCTTGAAAACAAGTGTTCCACTCATGTTCTTGAAGAATCTTGCAAGAATTCCTGGAAGAAGAACAAAAAGTTGTTAGAGGAATCTGATGCCTTATTGGATAGTGATCATCCATTGATTGACATTCCATCAACGGATGAGAACTACCCATCGAAGAATCAGACAGCAGTTGATGAAGACAAACTCAAGAAGCTTGACAAGAAATATGGGCCCATCAACAAAAACTTTGTGAAAGAATCTGGTAGTTCCAAAAAGATTGAGAAAGAAGGAATTGGTCATAGTGCAGAGAAGATGGAGGCTGGAAAAGAAAAGAAAAAGAGCTCTAGGAATGGCAAAGTTGGAATTAATAAAAGGAATGATCACACTCCTGATAAAAATGCTGTTAGAAAAACTTGCTCTAAATGTGGTAGTGTTAATCATCTTGCTATTAACTGCAAAAATGCTTTATCCAATCATTGCATGCCTAATCCTATGATAAATGCTCATCTGCCTTACATGCCTATGTTCCCAAATGCCCCCATTCATTATGCTAACATGCAATTCATGCCTAATCCTTATTTTGGTGCATTTAACATGCCTGCTATGCCTATTCATCATGATAACATGAATCATGCTTTTATCAATCAATTTTCTGGAAACTCTACCAATGTTGGTTCTTCTAATTCTGCTGTGATACCCAGAGTTAAGAAGTCTATTTCTGAGGATGAAGTTGTTTCTAAACCTTCTAAATCCAAAGAAAGTAAACCTTCTAAACCAAATGTGGTGTCTAACAAATATGGACCCAAGACAGCTTGGGTACCAAAGTCAACTTAAAATGTTTTTGAACTGTGCTGGGAAGTAGAAAGAATCTTTGGTATCTTGATAGTGGATGTTCAAGGCACATGACTGGAGATTCTACCCTGCTCAGCAAGTTTTAGAAAAGAGCTGGCCCAAGTATCACCTTTCGAGACGACATCAAAGGATTTACTCTGGGATATGGCTTGATTTTCTAAAGGGAATGTCATCATTGACAATGTTGCATTAGTCAAAGGTCTCAAGCATAATTTGCTTAGCATCAGTCAATTATGTGACAGAGGACATCAAGTTTGGTTCTCTACAGAAGCCTGTGTTATTTCTGACAAGAAAGATAACAAAGTGGTTCTTAATGGAAATAGGAAGGGAAATGTCTACATAGCTGACTTCAATTCTACCAGTGCAGATTCTCTCACTTGCTTGTTCAGCAAAGCAAGTTTGGATGATAGTTGGCTATGGCATAAGAAATTGTCCCATTTAAATTTTAAGGCTATGAATGATCTTGTTAGAAAAGATCTTGTTAGAGGACTACCAAAATTGGAATTTTCCAATGATGGTCTCTGTGATGCTTGCCAAATTAGAAAGCAAAGAAAGTCCTCTTTCAAAAGCAAATTGAAATCTTCAATTGATAGACCTCTACAACTTCTGCATATGGATTTGTTTGGACCAGTTAATATCTTGTCCATTTCAAAGAAGATATACTGTCTTGTGATTGTGGATGATTTTACAAGATTTACTTGGACTTATTTTCTTCATGCCAAGGATGAAGCAAGTGAAATCATCATCAATCACATCAAGATAGTTGACAACATTGATCCAATCAGGAAAGTTTCAAGGATCATGAGTGACAATGGAACTGAGTTCAAGAATTCCACAATGAAAGGCTTCTGTGAAGAAAAAGGTATTCACCATGAGTTCTCTGCTGCAAGAACTCCTTAACAAAATGGTGTGGTTGAAAGAAAGAATAGAACTCTTATTGAAGCTGCCAGAACAATGTTTAAAGAATCAAAATTACCAACATATTTTTGGGCTGAAGCTGTTAACACAGCATGTTACACTCAAAACATCTCTCTGATAAATCAAGCACAAGGAATGACACCCTATCAATTGTTTAAAAGAAAGAAGCCAACCTTAAACTTTCTGCATGTCTTTGGATGCAAGTGTTTTGTATTGAGAAATCAAGGTGAAAATCTTGGAAAATTTGAAGCAAAGGCAGATGAAGGGATATTTGTTGGATATGCTGCTGGAAAAGCCTATAGAGTCTACAACCTAAGATTAAACATTGTTATGTAATCTGTCCATGTGATGTTTGATGACAAGAAAATTCAAGGCTTAGATGATGAAGGATTTCATGATGTTCTTCAATTTGAAAATGAGACTGAAAGAGTGGTAGAACTGGAAAGTGATGATGATGATTGTGCTGAAAATATGAATATTGGTGGAATTTCTTCATCAATTGGTAATAATATATCAAATGCTAGAACAGCAGTTGATGTACCCCCGTCTACATCAATGGCTAATGATCTATCAAATACTAGTCTATCAATGGCTAGTAGTTCAAGGTCCATACACTTAGGGGGAGCTTCTCAAAATGAACATGACTTTACAAATGAAGCCAGTTCATCTAGATCAAATCTTCCTCTACAGAGAAAATGGACAAGGGATCACCCTTTTGAACTCATTATTGGAGATGCAGCTGCAGGTGTCAAAACAAGAAGAGCCACTATGGATGAATGTCTGTATAGTAGTTTTCTATCACAGGAAGAACCCAAAAAAGTTGAAGAAGCTCTTCTTGATCCTGACTGGATTTTAGCTATGCAAGAGGAGCTAAACCAGTTTGAAAGAAACAAAGTATGGAAGCTGGTACCCAAGCCAAAAGACAGAGCTATTATTGGTACTAAATTGGTATTCAGAAACAAGATGGATGAAAATGGTGTTGTAACAAGGAACAAAGCAAGATTGGTTGCCAAGGGCTACTCTCAAGAAGAAGGAATAGATTATGATGAGATATTTTCTCCTGTAGCTAGACTTGAAGCAATTAGAATCTTTCTTGCTTATGCTGCACATGCCAATTTTAAAGTCTATCAAATGGATGTCAAGAGTGCCTTTCTAAATGGTGAGCTAGAGGAAGAAGTCTATGTTTGTCAGCCACCTGGTTTTATAGATCCAAATTTTCCAGAATTTGTATATCTTCTTTTGAAAGTTCTCTATGGACTGAAGCAAGCACTTAGAGCCTGGTATGACACTTTATCACAGTTTCTTCTTGAGAATCATTTCACAAGAGGTACTGTTGATAAAACTTTATTCTATAGAAATGTTAATGGCTCTAGTATACTTGTTCAAATTTATGTGGATGACATTATATTTGGTTCTACGGATGAGAAACTTTGTAAAAAGTTTGCCAAGCTTATGCAAAGTAAATATGAAATGAGCATGATGGGAGAGTTAACATACTTTCTTGGTTTTCAAGTCAAACAAGTTAGTGATTGTATTTTTATTAGTCAAACTAAATATGTCTATGACTTATTGAAAAAGTTTGATCTAGTAAATTGCTCAACTGCCAAAACTCCCATGGCCAATGCCACTAAACTTGAGTTGAATACTAAGGAAAAGAAAGTGGACATCTCAAGCTATAGAGACATGGTTGGCTCATTTTTGTATTTAACTGCCAGTAGACCTGATATAATGTTTGCTACCTGTCTTTGTGCTAGGTTCCAAGCTGATCCTAGGGAATCTCATTTAATAGCAATTAAAAGAATTTTCAGATATCTCAAGGGTACTCCAAATCTTGGCATTTGGTATCCTAGGGATTCTGGTTTTGATTTAATTGGTTTTTCGGATGGTGACTATGCAGGGTGTAGAATTGATAGAAAATGCAAAGAATTTGGTTATTGAAGAAAACACTAATATCTCAAATTAATCGTGCTCTGCAATTTTTGTCTAAACTTATCTATTTTACCTTGACTATGTATTTTATTTTGCCAAGAAAATGTTGGTATGTAATTTACTAAGATAATGTTGAAATTTATTTTGCTAAGATAATATAGTTTGTTCGGCTTATTTTGTTTAACAATATTCTTTGATCATTTGGCTAAAAATTCAATATTTACTGTCTTTGCTGCAATGGTTGTACAAAGTTCATGTAATATGCACTTTACTTTAGGCATTAAGGTGTGCAAAGATTTCGGCTTAAAATTGTATATCTTTAGTCTGCAAGTGTTGCCAGTTTTCACCAGTCAAGACAATTTTGGGTATTGTAGAAAAATCTAACCTTCCTTTAACTAATCTGAAGAAGGTGACATGGAAAATTTTACGTTTTAACCTTGAACTCTCCAAAACACACATACATTAATATTTGTGTATAATTCTCTTGCAACCAGATATTAGTTAAAAGGAGTGTGATGTCATTATTTTAGCATCCGATAAAATGCCGATCATGTACATTATTACATATATATTTTATCAGCCCTTTTCTTTTATTATATTTAGGCGAAATGTGTATCGCTAGATGCATTAAAACCAAATATCCCAACTTATGACAATTTAATTGAATTTTTTATCATTGTATTAACATTAAATGTAGGACCTTATTATCAAGGAAATGACTTGAAACTCGAAATATAGATTGTTTTCTGGAGCTTTTTTTTTAAAGTGATGTATATGCTTTGAGGTCCGTGCTTAGCCTTACGGGAGTAAAAGAAAGATTGATGGGTCATGTAGTTGTAGAGATGAGTGACATTGATAGTACTTTCTTAAGCCAATGTTGTATATATTGGTGTGTATCCATGATTATAAAAAGAATAATCAGTGTCTAGTACTCACTAATCTACCACATCAGCAATCTGTTAACACATCAGCATTCCCGTTAGTTTTGTTTTTAAAAGTTAACGGAATGATATATAATAGCCTCTCAGTGGTTTAAATGAGTCGCCGTGGAGATTGGGTAGCTAATTGATATGTTTTACTGAGTTCGGTGGGTAATTTAATATAAAACCCTATTTTTACAGTTTAAATGTTGCAATCTCCGCCTTGAGTCTGCAACTATTAATATTCCTATGTGCAAGATGCTACAAGAATTATCAGCCGAGGATTTCATGTGCTAATTAAAACCGTCGGCACGTGGAGTGGCGAAAGTCACGTCATTATGCATGGAATCTAATATTTCCGAAGCTGTTAGTTGCAACTTGAAAGTAATGTAAAATGTTATACACTAAAATTAACAGATACTAAGACACGACGAGAAGAAAGTTAATATGACGTTAAGGACTTTTATCGACACGATAGAAACTAAACGGACATGATTGGAAGACAATTGATACAATGATTACAGATGAGCTGTAACGGTTGGATAAGCATAGAAAATGAGTAATAACAACCCTGTCTATTTAGGAGCATAATTTAAATGGGAGTGCGAAGAAGCAAGCATAAATATAGGGAAGTTACGAGCACGTCAGGGGGAGTAGAGTAAAAATAGGAGTTGATATCAAATATGACTCTAGTAGTAATTTTATATAACACCACATATCAAGATGAAGATGAGAATATTACATGTTTCATAATTATCTTCATTAAATCAACTTGTAATACAATATTCTAGTGGAATTTTCTTTAGGCTGGATAACCAATCTCACCCGCGTTTTTTTATCCTGCATTGGGGTTTTCTGTGTAACCAATCTTGCGTGCACATTTATTTTTCTAGCATTATATCTTTAATTGATTCTCTCAGCATTCACGCTACAAATTTTTGGTAAAAGAAATTGGCGCCTTCTGTGGGAAGTTTTCTAAGCACCGAGTTGATCCTATGATGACGTCCAACAATCTGCAATCGAGACGTCACAGCCGCTGGTCGGAACTGATGTAAATAGGGAATTGGCGGAGACACTGAAGAAAATGCAAGCTGAGATGAGGCTGATCACCCATCCTACTACGATTAATTATTATCATTAAATTAAGACAACAATATCATTCATACAATGTCATTCATTATATAAATAAATAATGTTACAACGATAAATAGTAACACTACGAATAATTAACAGTAAATTAGCATATTACAAACTTAAATATCACGTAATCACGAGTTGAGTTTCAAGCGGGAAAGACTATTTAACCAGCCTACGAATGCATGTATCAACGATTAAAAATTAAATTTGTCGAATACAATTACGAATAAAAATTTTAAAAAAAATTATATACTACAAGCATCGACAATTGAAAATGAAGTTTGTCGACCACATATATCACGATATAATAAAAAATGCTTTATAAAAAAAAGTAATTGGTAAATTAAATCCGTTGACCACAATTACACGTAGCACTATATCTGAATACATCCACATTTGATGTATCACGGGTTGTAAAAGTTTCAATATTTCGATGATTAAAATAAAAATACATGCAATACATGAACTACATACCACACAAACTGTCATATATATATTTCGACGGATAATAATTTATAATTATATTGACAGATAAGGTAAGTCAATGTGACAATGCATAAGGCTGGCATGTATTGATGAATAATAACAAGTTACACTATTGAAAATTCCTATTATGGTTTGAACCTGAACACAACCACGAGTATATGACTGTTTAGACGAAGAGTGTCTCGATACCACTATTAAGATACTAATCACGTAAATTTAGACATAGAACTTTGATCGCCAAGGTCATTATAAAAGTACAATCATCAAGGTCACAACAGTAAAAGTCTTTTATGACCAAGACGCTTTACAAAAGCCCCAAACTTCACCATAAACTTAAACAAAATGACCAAAGAGGCGATTACGCACTCACGAGGATGAGTCAAGAAGGATTTTCTAGATAAATACATACATAAAAGAGTAGCAGCAGGCCTCAAGCACAAAAGTGATATCAAGAGCAAACACAGATTACTTATATAGTAATTGACGTCAAAAGTCGCACAACGACCCCCGCTTGAAGCGAAACAAGATCGAAAAGATGTTCACGACCCTCAATCGACGAGTGAAACATGGCCTTACATAAGTTCAACAAAAGTAACCAAGTCTAAATAACAAACTACGAAAGTAATATTGACAACAAATTAGTAAAATCAGAAGTCCAGAAACTAAGCCTGGTCATCACCTGGGTTCGTCTCCTGAGGAGATGTTGGGTTTCGGGGCAACAAACGCAGCGGATAATCGACGTAAAAAAAAAAAAATCCGAAACCCTAACCCGAGGATCCATCTATAAAGAACGGCTGATCATGGAGATACGAAATAATACCTTGTTGAAGCTTTACGTTAGCGAAAGATGGAGGTCCGGAACAAGCAATCACCACGCAGCCCTCGTCTAAGGATCACGTCTCTAAGCAGTCCACACGAACGTCTGATCGCCAAAGATCACCGGAGCCGGTACTAGCCGAATGCAGCCTCTCTCTCTCTCTCTAGCCTCTCTTGATGTAGAGCTGCTAGGGTTTTATAATAAAACGAATTTTATGTTACTTAACCCTAAAACAATACATCATTATGTATTTATAGGGAAGAGAGATAGATGGGCCAAACCCTAATCGGATTTGGGCTTCTCCAAACCTAATCCGATTTTGGTTTTAATATTAAATTCGAAATTCTAATTACTTAATTAAGACTGGCTCAATTAAATAATTTATTTCGAACTTAATCATTTAATTTAAATTCAGAATTTAAATTAAAACTCCTTTAAACGTTCAAAGTGTGTGACCCTTTAGGTTATTATTATGCTGGCAATAATTTTAATATCCAATAATAAAATTATAAACAATGAGCGGCATCTAGTAATACATCATTGCTACCCAAGTAATAATAATAATTGGTGATTCAATTAAACCTTTTGTGAATAATGTACAATGTAATATAATCCCTTTAACCTTATATTATAGATCAGACTCAAGGCATGTATTGTGTCATCCTCTTCATCGTCTAATCCGAATTTCCTTGATCAATGAGTAGACTATTAAACAAATCAATATTTGAGCACGGCCATGCATTTTATAGTCTCACTCAATCAAGAGGCCAATAATATCACTCCTAAAATAGGAGGGTTAAATCCTTTCTAGATCATTCATATTTCTCATACGATTCATAATATACCCAATGTACATTTCATCATTACCCGGTCAAAGGTAACTTTTAGTGCAACCAAAGTATATTAATTCTCATATAGAAATATAATGATATCAAGTCAGAGGATCATTACATCATTATCACAGTGAGAATTTCTAATGACACTTATTAACATGTAAACTCTCACGGTGGGTCATTCCAGTGCCATGTGTCGATACATGCACTTATGTTCTTGACTTTAGCATCACTATACCTATGATCAATGAGATGTGATCATCAGTCAACAAACATACTAGTCTTAATGCATCATTATTGTCCCTTAACAATGATACTCGACTAGGGACATTTAGGAATATTGATATTATTCTCATAATCTCATTTCTAAGTCACGTACTTAGAGATATAGAATTACATATAATATTCCAAGGACTTTTATTATGCTTTCAATTTATTACGCAGTAAATAAAGACACATTAAATATTTATTCCATAATCAATATAACATAATCCATAAATGTCTACGATAGAACACAATAGTATTGTCTCTAGGACACCAATACTAACAGGAGACCTCTCAGCATTCTCATCACCTTCCAAGCCTTCCGGGGCAAAGACATCATCTTGATAAGCTTCATTGTAGATGCGCACCGAATCTGTAATATCAGTCAACGTCTATTCACCACGATGATACTCAAGCATCGTCTCAACACAAGCTTTCATAATCTGTTGAGTGATAGTCTTCTGAGCACCATCATGAATCTATTGCTCCAAGGATTGGACTTGTACGACGAACTCGTCAAATTCCTTCTAGACGTTCTCAAGGGATGTTTGATGAGATTCAATCATATTGTTGGCAGCTTGGAGTTTTAATGCGCACCCGTTGTGCTCTCGCTCGAGATCTTTAAAGGTGTTCAAGTAGCGTTTATAAACAGCTCGCGCTGCTAGAGAAGTTTGCAAAGCCTGCGAAATCAACACGCATCAAGAAAACGCATAATAAAGATGATAAGACAGGCGTTACAAGTGGATAAATTTTAACAAACATTTACGCGAAAAGCATAGACATCTGATTCGTCAATTATACGTTCAAGATTTTTTGTTGAGTGAGCTTCCATAGTCCGTGCAAGCAACAAGTCCCCAAGTAAGTATGCAAAGGTTGATGGTTTAGCATCAACGACGTAACCATAAGTAATCGGGGGAGCCGTAGATTTAGACGAAAAAGTGTCCACTCAAGGGTTCATTTTAACCTTTTTAGCCTGAGGACTTGAACTGGGGCTAAACAAAGTAGGAGCTTTTGATGACTCCATCTCAGTAGACTTATCATCGCGGATAGATTCAGAAAAACAGTTTCTTGCTTGACATGATCAATGGTTTGATAACTGGTGATTTAAACTATCCATTATAATGTAGTTGACGGTTCTTACAACAATAATTCTAGTTTTTGAAGGAAGATCTAGAAACTGAAAGTATCACCGAAGGTTAAATGATTTGCGTGGAGGGATATGACAGATTGTTAATTTACAAAAGAACAACTTAAGTTATAAGGGTGGATGTTATCATTACATGCCTAATCTGCAACAACGAGCAGTAGATGATATATCCTTCATATCTTTATAGTACGACTCTTTTGCATCGACTATATACACCTATGCAACATCACACAACGGAGGAGCTAATTAAGGAAGATAATTATATATAACATCCCAATGCCAAAACTAAATGCATACCAGACCCAACAACCCACCACATGTCGGCCCAAAAATGCTAGCAAATTGATATACATTAGTTATTTACTTGTGCTTATAAAGGATCCAAATACTCTTTAACTAACAGATGTGGGATGTTACAAATACCCTTCTTATATGCTCGACGAGGACACAATTAAACTTACGAAACCCGGGCAGTGACTTGTTACTTTCAACCGGGTAAAGCTATGATACCATTAATAACATCCCAAACCCACAAGTAGATGTATATACCGGACCCAACAATCCACCACAGATCAGCTCAAATGTGCTAGCAAATTGGTATATGTTAGGTATTTGCTTGTGCTTATAAAGACCCCAAATACTTTTTAACTGATAATGACTCCGCTCGTTGATGTGTTATTTGTCACTGTTCCGGGCGATTTGAGATAGGTTGGGGACCTGCAAAACAACACCGCACGGGGTGTGTGTCCCGTGAAGCACCTCCGGCGTGATAATCAGTGATCGGAACATAAAAGCATAAGTAGAGAATGAGAGAGATATGTGATTCGTATGCTTTCAAGAGTGAATATTTGTGATAGCTCGAGTCCCCCTCTTGAATGTGTCAAAAGACATGTATTTATAGTATAGTCCTATTAGCACCGTAGAATAAGGTATGATTGCTATAGTTCAAGCCTTACCTCATGTGCACCTCCATACTGCCTGTCAAGCTACAATTGAGTCACTTAACAATTAAGTCAACTATAGTTGATTTGTACATTTTGACATGGGCGTGCCGTGTGATGTTATCTTTACCTCTATTACTCCCCTACTTTATATATAATTGTTTATCATATTCAGTCAAGTCTATGATATTATTATTAAATGATAATTATGCATTGTATATCACTAACTAATGTCTGATGGTCACTTTAGAGAAATAGAAATGTCGTAGTCTGGAACCAAAAGGGAATGAAACCTTTAGATGTTGTAGTATTCACAAATCTACATTTTCACATATGGAAGAGTGCGCAAAATAAGTCATTCCATAATTCTCTTGGGTTTAATTATGACCTAGGCAGAGATGGCAAATTGCAACCGGAATGTCCAACCGAAGGTGAAGTTAAAATAAATACTGATGCTGTAGTATTTAAGAAGTCTAGTCACTATAGTGTTTCAATGATAGCTTATGATCATACTCGATCGTTAGATCACTACGCCATATATGGCCTACGACAACATCCAAAAAATGATGCCATAACCCCAAAATATGTTGCAATAGCCCAAAAAAAGGCTATTGCAACATAAAAATTAAGTTGCTTTTTTCGATGTTGCCCTAGGCCACTGTTGCAACATAATGGTCACCTACTGCAACATGGGATTTTCTGTTACAATAGATATGCTATTGCAACATCCAACTACCCTATTGCAACCGAAATTTTATGTTGCGTTAGACCTTCGGTATTCAAAAAAAAGTTGGACCATGTGCGGGTCCCACGTGTGGACCCCATTTTGTGCGCCACCTGGGTGCCACATGTCAATTCAGTGGCTGCCACGTGTCCCTACCAGATGGAGACACGTGTCAGTCTCACAATTGCAACATTTTATTAATGAAAGACAACATTATTTATTGAAAGGAATTGAAAATATACTATTTAAATATTAAACATCCCAATAAATTGTTTCTTTATACAAACTAAAGTACCTAATAATTCGAACCAAATCAAAATAACTACCAAATCAAACGAAGCTACATAGTTTCTCTAGCCATAAATTTCAAGAACCTTGCTTCCATCATACAGCTCCTTGAAATGTCATCGGCCTTAGCCATTTGAGCATCATCTATAAAATCTATTAAATTAAAGATTGAAGCCTCAGGACCTGCAATATGGATCATTTAAAAAATCTAATAAGTGCTAGGTAAATTTTATGTGTTATAGCAACTATAATAACACCAAGTGCCTATTTATAAATTAAAGAAAGTTTTATTCGGTTTTTTTTAAAAGTTAAACATAGATCATTTGGCATTTTCAGAGCTTCAAAATCTTTATTGAATTGGTGCACTGATTTTATATCAACTTCAACAAAGATATCATTTGCTATTTTGCAGGGAAATAAAAATCCTCGTTTTATTGTAGTGCATGTTACCATTATTTGATATTTTATCAAGCTCAAGACATAGAAGCACAGTTAACCTCATTCGGCATATAGGAGCTGTATATCATATGGTGTGAAGTTCAATAAATATGAATCCACACTACATGTAAGATAATTATCTCTTAATATTCAGGTTTACTACAGATAATTATATGTGCATCCATATCAATCCTTTTTTCTTAAAAGTTGTCCTGTCCAGAAAAACTAAACTGAAATGGTTGCCGAGAAAAACTAAACTAAAATGATAACCCTGTTTATAAGAAAATTGAGCACTATTGACTAGCATTTATCCGCTAACTTCACAATGTAACTAGTCATCAAGTATAACCAAATATAAATGTTGGGATCACATGTTAAATGTTATAAATTATTCTAGCGCCAATATCTTGATTGATGTCTTTTTTTTGTAATGTCCATCTGATTTTGTTTGATCTTGTTGCATAAACAATCGTACCTGGAGTATGGCTGCATTTGGAAGTAGCTTTAAACACAGAGAATAATTCTGGAAGCAGGAAGAGCAAGCCAGTCAAACAGATTAGACAAATAGTTGTGAGACTCTAAGAACACCCTGTCAATGGCTTTCTCTTGATCTCGACACTGGAACTCTTCATTCTCTTTGCATTCAGAGGCTCTTTAAACAAATGAAAGCTAGCCCCCTTCATCCTCAGCTCCTGAACACACCTGACCAAGCTCCTACTATCGGGTCGCTTTCTCTGCAGTTGTTTCAACACTTTCCAGTACCTGAATAACTTCACGAGAACACAAAAAACCAGAAAAAAATGAAGTACATAGTGATATATTTGTGGATTTGAGAGAATGCATCTCACAACATTAATGGATATGGTTCTATATGGTAGTTTGTATTTTAAGTTAGAAACAGAACTTGAAGAAACAATTCTTTAAGAAATATCATAGAAAATTGATTACTGAACACTGTTAACATGTTTAATAACTTGATACATATCTTCACTAAACAAAAATTAAATTTGACTCAACAAGCTCTACACCTTTAACAAATTCACCAAGATATAAAGAAGGGGGAGAGACAGAGGGGACACAGAGGGAGAGGAAGAGAGGGAGAGGGAGAGGGAGAGGGATGGGTAATATAACATATGACCACAAATCACAACAAAGCTACTAAGATAGACATGCATTTACACATAAAATCTAAAACAAAGCAAACATTTAAAGTGAAAAGCAAAGGATGACAGCAGATTGTATCTTAAATCAAAGCAAATCGAAGCTGCAATTAAAGTGAAACGCTGTTGAACCCTACTTCCACTGGAGCCCCAATTCAATCGAAGCCCTAAGAAGAATAAAGACACAAAATTAAGAATATTATAGCGAAAAGTAAAATGAAAAGCAAAATGAAGACAAGGAACTATACACCAAAAGCCCTAATTCCGCGAAATGGAGAAGCTCTCAATCAAAGCCCCAGCCCCGATTGAAGACCTGAAATCAATCCCTAATCAATTGAGAGTTGATTTTGAGGGTGAGAGGTGCCGGAGCTTACCTAATCACTGGTGATTTCAGCAGTAGAGATTGTGTATTTGAACGGAGAGGTAAGTTGAGCAGCCGAGAGGTGTTTCAGCCGAGGTCAGTGAGTGGGGTGGGTGGACTGTGGAGTGAGTTTGTGCGAGTGTGTGGAGTTTGGTGTCTGTGTCTAAATGTCTCAAATGAAATGAAGGGGGGAAGTTTGCCGCTCACTTTTTAGAACGCGGCATACCCGATTTTTATTTTGTTTATTTTTTTTAATAATTCATCTTATTTTCAATTTCTTAATTATTTAAAAAATAAATATTTTATATTTTAAAAACTATAATTCAGTTCCAGTATTTATTGTTCAATACATAATTAATTAGTTTCAAATTTATTATTTTAGTTATAATTAATTAATTTAAAGAGATGATACTAAAATTAATATTGTATTCTCAAATTTAGTCTTTTCATAAATTATATTTTATTAATTAATCATTTAAAAGTATTTTAGTTTAATTTTATTATCATATTAAAAATAATTATTTTACTAATACTCTACTCTATGCAACACATAATTTTGGCTATTGCAACATGATGTGGACATGAATGGTTACCGTTGCCATAGGTATGGATTAGTGACTCTAATGCAACATAATATTGCAACACCTGCGATCATACCATTGCGGTAGGTCATATATGGCGTAGTGGATAATCGAAGCAATATCCAAGTGCATGCAAGGGAACATAAATCTGGAGTTGGCATAAGCTATAAATATCCAAGAAGTATTGAGTTGGATGAAAGAAAATGAAAGGCAAGTTGTGATACTTGACACTGATTTTTTGGCTTAAGTTCAGGCTAGTAGATGCTCTTCTGCTACTCCTTCGTATTTGGGTCCAGTGGTTGAGGGTTTCAGAAGTTTGATGATACAACTAAAATATTGTATTAAATTTTGTAAAGCGGTCCGCGAACAAGACGCTCATTTTATATCGAGCTAATCTAAATTTCATAGCTGATCGTGTTTTGTAATCTCGAATGATTTAAAGTATTAATGAATTTTTTATTTTTGGCAAGAACAAGTTAAAAGTGAATGTGTTTGTATAAGTTGATTGATAATTATAATCTGTTATATATGAAATGAATAATATAAAAATCAAATTTTAAATAATTATATTTTATAAAGTCAACTTTTAAAATTAAAATAAGTCTAACAAATATATGAAAAATAATTTATAAATTTATTACACAAATCTATACTCCCTCCGTCCCTCTCATTTCTTTACACTTTCCTTTTTGGGATGTCCCATCCAATTCTTTACATTTCAAAACTTACCCAAAATAGTCAATGGGTCCCGCCACTTCTTCACTTTTATTTCCTTTTCACACTACTTTTACTCCACCATCTTCTTTTTATACATTAAAAATCAATGGGTCCCACCACTTCACCCACTTTTCTTTCTCTTTTCCACTACTTCATACATATTTCTTAACCTCCGTGCCCAACCCAAACGATAAGAAATGGGAGGGACGGAGGGGGTACTATATTATTAAACTCGAAACATTAAAAGTTTGATCAATACTATTGTATAAATATCATAAATTTATACTAAATATTTATACAATATTATACTATTATTATTCTTATTATTATATTAAAACTGAAATATTAATAATTTTATTGGTGGGTCGAGTTTTATAAGCCAGTCGCTATTACTCTACGGGTCTACTTAATACTCCCTCCGTCCCAGTAGGTTGTATACGTTTGGTGTGGACACGGATACCAAGAAAAATGTAAAAAATGAGTAAAGTTAGATGAAAAGTGGGTAAAATGACGGGACCCATTTGTATTTAATTATAGATGTGTGATAGTGGGGGAAAGTAGTGGGTGTAATAGTGTTTATATTATTATAAAATGAAGATAGTGGAAGAAAGTAGTTGGTGTAATAGTGTTTTACATTATTAAAAGTTGCTATTTTAAGAATGTATAGAAATGATGGGACGTCCCAAAGAGGAAACTGTATAGAAATGATCGGGACGGAGGGAGTATATAACATGTTTTAATAAATTTTTTTTATCATCAATTAAGTTTAAATATTTAAAAATTCGATCTATATGATTGTTGTATTTCAATTAAATTTAAAATATAAATGATAAAATATTGTAAGCGAGTATTATATATCAAATATCCTCAAAATGAAAGACGTTAATTTTATTGTTATTTTTTGAGAAAGCACAAATCTGGATATTCCGCGCTCTATAAACAAAACAACAATGAGTCGTTGCAACATCCTTGACCACAACTACTTACAAAATCTAGTTCCACACTATATATACAACTGTCCTTCAATACACATTTCACACCCCCCTCTCTTTCTCTCTCTCTCTCAAGCAAGTGAACAATCTCTCTCTCAAGCAAGTTCAAAATCTCTCTCTCTCCCCCTTCCTTTCTAAACAAGTTCACAGTCTCTCTCCCTCTCTCTCTCTCCTTAAGCGAGTTGACAATGGCTTTACAACTCTTCTACTCCACCCTACCCCCTTAATTATACATACACCTCTCTCTCTCTCTCTCACTCCATTCTCTCTAGGTTTTGAATGTGTCTATATATAAGCCCTTTTACTTATAACAATGCGTGCAAAGCAAATGCATCCATTGTGTTGTATAACCCTAGAGACCTCCACCGGAGACCAATCGCCGGACTTAAAACTCTCCGCCGCGCCGGAGCCCAGCTCCGGTGGATCTGACTCAGGTAGCTGCTTCGCCGGAGTTTTATACAAGTGGACTAATTACAGCAAAGGCTGGAGATCTCGCTGGTTCATCCTGCGCAATGGCGTAATTTCATACTCTAAACTTCATCGTGTCGATAATCGAGCTCAATTACCGGTTCAAAATGAAGTTCGCATCATCGGCGACGCTTCTTCCAGCCGCTTCTCCGGTCTTAGTACCTCCGGCAAGTCCGCCGGCATTGTTCATCTCAAGGTAACATATACACGTACTCCCGTTAAGCGTTAAATATGTTGCAACAATCATCTGTCAGAAACCCGAGGCACGGATAAAAAGGACTTAACCTAATTAAAAATGTATGGCTACCACTTAAATCAGGGACATTTGTGTACATGTATCATGTAAAGGACTAATACAGTAACTATCAGAAATGTTCCCGAGAAAATAAATAAACTATGACTTGAGTGATGAAAAAGGCTACATTATATAATTCTGTAAACATAATTTCTTGATATCTGAGCTTTAGGAGTGTATTAACCACTAGATCTCCACTTCATTTGGGTAATGTATGTAAAAAGTATGTACTAATATAATATTTAGTACTAGTTTTATAATGGGGAAATTGATGTTTATCTACAGTGGGTCACATCATCAGGTGAAAATGCAGCCATGAAAATATAATGCCCTAGCTATGTTCATAGCAGGCCTAGGTTTTTTGGGTTTTTTTTAGTTTTTTTAGTTTTACAATTTGGTGGTCACATCAAGATTTTTTGTTAATCAACTATTGAGAACACTGTTTTTTTCCACAAGTTGTTTAATCTTTTGCCTGTAAGTCTGTAACCTCCATTTCAATCTTGTTTCTAGCTGGTTCTATCTGTCACTGCAATGAACTGAGCACTTCAGCATCTTTTTTGTATATAATATTGTATAGTTTATGTTTTGTTATAATGTGTAAAAGATAATATAAACAATTGTATACAGTGTTTATAATCAAATGGTGGATCTACCCTTCTCATTTTGACTTGTCTAGTTATTTATATCTTGGGACTATGCATCTGGAAAACTGGACAAATAGATTTTTTTTGCCTGATATTTTATGGCATATTCTTGAATTGCTGTGTTCTTTCTGCTAACATGACATTATTAAACTCAAATTCTGTCTGGGAAATCAAAGAGTTTGGGGTTGGCCAATTTTTTTCTTCTAAATTTTTGATATTAATTATCTGGGTGAGGGTTTGGATCCATTTGGGTAATTTGCAGGTGTCATTACTCATTACTACTTTGACATGGACGGTTTAGACTATGTCGTTCATTTTTGTATAATGGGTACTGTTTCAACTGCTTAGTTGATGGTGTAATTTTGTTTTCTTACCCAGTAAGTTGATATTTTATTAGTTGTTTCATTGGTATGGATCTTGATATTTTAATTAATTGGTTAATTACCTTTATTTTTTTGTAAATGAGGGGAGATCTCTAGTTGCTTGTTTTAATTGCTTACTTTACATTAAGTTTGCTTAGTTATCTTATGTAGTAGATCATGTTGAACATTTGAGAGTTATATATGATATCTGGCTTTGCTTTAATTTTGAGATATTTTTCGTTGGATTTTCTTAGCAGATCTCTTCGTTTAGAGAGAGCAAGTCAGATAGTAGACGGTTTTACATATTTACTGCTACCAAGACACTTCACCTGAGGACACATTCCAGGAAAGAGAGAGTAGATTGGATAAAAGCTTTGATTTCAACTAGGAGCCTTTTTTCACTCAGACCTTCAAATGATAATTTTTCCCTTATAGCAAGTGATATATCGATATCTACTGCAAGGCTTAAGAAACGATTGCTTGAAGATGGGATCAGTGAGACACTTGTCAAGGACTGTGAGCAGATTATGCTCTCAGAATTTTCAGAGTTAGAAGGACAAGTCAAAGTTCTATGCGAAGAGCGTTCCAATTTGCTGGACACATTAAGGCAATTTGAGGTAAGTTGCATCTTTTAGTTAATCTTAATATTAATCAAAAACTTGAATTCCCATATTTACCAAGGCTCTAAATAACATCCACTGGTAGCTGGTTATTATAATTGTGGTCAATTGTATTGCTACATCCGTATATACTCCTCGAGTCATACACATACCAGCTGTCTGGTCATATGCAGAAACAGCTTGAACCCCTACACATCTATATACTAAAATAAATAACTTAAAATTTGATTTAAGTATGACTATTTAAGTATGACCATTCAAGGAGTTTTTTTTGTTCACTGAGAATTATATGAAGAGCCAATACATATGAATGCAAAACTGGAAGTAGAAAGCATTAATTACCAAACTAAATTTAATAATGTTACACCAAGTTTTCCTATAATTTTCTGTTGTAGAAATGACCAAATCTTAGTTGCTGTTCGGCATGTTTTACAAGTTAAAGTATTAATTTTTTGGGCAATGTCAATGAATTTTTGTGGCCTCTTTTACATGTAATAATCAATATGAAAACAGCATGATGACAAAATTGTGTCGGCCAAGTTCTTTGATGTAGAGGCCTTTTATGAAAAGGTCGAGTACTTGTACATTATATTTTCTGAAACACCTTATATAAATTGATAAAAGCATGATTTCAGCTATATAATGAGGAAGTACTACCCAATAGATCTATAATTGAATAAACGACATCTGGCAAGTTACACAGTTTAGGTATCGAATGAGTGGGTGTTATGCAGCAGGGTAATCTAGTTGTTTACTAGATATAACCCAATAGAGCTATAATTGAGTACACATCATAAGGCAAGTTACACAGTTAAGGTATTGAATGAGTGGGTGTTATACAGCAGAGTAATCTAGTTGTTCTCATCCTCAATATTATTTTTTACTTCATGATCGCATGCACACCGTTTAAGAAGATGTAAATAGCATCCGACTTCTTTACATATGTCCGTGTAGTGAAGTAGCAAAAATAGGTAAACTGGGTGGGCCTACCTTTGTCTTGATCTGTTTGAAAAGCATTAGTGCCTCAAAAGTTGCAACTGAAACTGTAAATTTAACAAAGTTAAACCCACAAATTTTACTAGTAAATATTTAAGGTTACAGCTCGACCTTGAAGTTTGACATGAAGTCGTGGATATACTTCCCACGGTGATATGTTGCTTTCAACTTACTTTAAGTAATAGGTTACTTACAATGTTAAACAAATAGGCTATATGATGTGAAAAGGGGAACTTTAGGACTAATCTTCAGCAATTGATTGAGATTTAATGCAGGTCATTTCCCGGTGATCAAAAATTCTAATCTCAACAAGTTTATCTAGCTTGATCTCTTCAATTTCTTTCAAGCTTCTTCCGTCTTCATCATCACTTCTGTACATCGGATGCAGTTTCTGCATTTTCTTCGCAGTTGACAATCACTTATTTTGCCTTCTTTTGAGTATGTCAGTTGCATTTGCAGCTACAGTCTTCCAGGCTCATGTCCATAAATCTGCAGTGATCTCATTTTCAATTTTTCTCTCAGGATCATGCACTTTCAGTTCCTCATTGCCTACATTATCTCCTACTTACCCTTCACATTTCATTATTCTTTTATTCTGACATATTAATAGTCATGTTGCGTGGTCCATTTTTATCAAAATTTTTCGTTCTTCTAATTATGTTTGCAACAGATCTTTAATATAATCTCTCTCCATATCTATAGATAACTATCTTCACTACATCTGTTTCATTCTGTAATCTCTATAACCTGCAACTAATACCTGGCTTGGAATAAAGCCCTGTTATTATTAGATTATCTGAATCTTCTTTAATCTAATCCAATAAGTCATTATAGCTTTACCTCTTAATTTCTGCATACTTCAACTTTACCTCCAATATATATGGAATGAAGGATAATGCACATATGGACTGTATTAATTAAGCCTCATAAGCATGACATATATTAATTAACAATATTTTGAAAAGATAATAAACATTAGGCACCAAAAAAAGGTAGACTAATACCATTTAATATCTTTCTAACAAATAGAAAGCCCAATCAGTTGATAAAATAAAAGATTTACATAAGGATATATAAGATGTTGTTCAGATGACTGTTTTCCCCGCCGATGTATATTATCACATACTTTGGAATTTTGTCTTGCTTGACGCTTTAAGCCACCTACATCTTTTTCAGGTCAGTTTAGTATGATGGAGTGGAAGTGTATAGTTTAATAAAGTATATTTACAAGTGTGTTAAACTTGATTTTTATTTGCTGATTAATATTATAGTGATTTAGGTTCCAAGTAGCAATACCTGGGAAAACAAAATTTTACATATATTTTGTGGGCCTATGTTCTAATTTTTATCTGTATTCGCTCAAAAGCGATTGAAACTAATTTAACAAATAAATGTGATTGAAACTAGAATACGTAGATAGCTTCTGATAAGATCTAGGTTAACTACAAGAAGTGACTCTGGATTCTATTTGGCATGTAAAAAAATATAGCTTAGTGATAAAAAATAAAGCTTACAGATAAACATTATAAAAAATGGCTATTTAATACTTCTCTGGAAAATCTAGTGGCTATGTTTACTTTATTTAGTGCCAGATTTCAGCTAAATTCACCTGGTCCTGTTCTTCAGTGCATATGTATTTTTAGTACATATATTTACTTTTCTTTGCGCGCGCTCACGTGCACACACACACACTGCTGATTGACTTTCTTGAATCATTTCGAGTGCACCTAGATGCAAGATCCTATTAGTAAACATTGCTAAAGCATCTGTGTTTTTGCATGTACAGGCGGCCAATTTTGAAGCTGAAACTTCTGGTGTTCAGGATGGTGATGAATATCATTTGTCAAAGCATGAATATGCAGTTGGGCACGGAAAGTACAGTGGTCTGTGATATATATATAACTCCCTCTCCCTCTCTTAACACACACAGACACATGAAAAGGCAACCTGTATAATTGTTGAACAAGGGAAACCCAAATACAAACTTGAATAAAATCTTACTTTAGGAAATGGTTACTATTTATAAGTTTGACAGCCAAGTCTATCTAGTTAAGGTGTTATAATTCCAGTCAACTATATTAATGGACACTGATGACTTGTAGTTACGCTACTCCAAATTGAACTTAAATTTGAGACCTATTGAGTATACTATATGATCCAATTAAGGATATCTTCGAACACCTTGTGTTTTCATTAGGAGAGCTGGCTACTTAACCATTCCAATTGCATGTGTCCTAGATACTCTCATTGTTAACATCTGTATATATCACTTACACTGTCCCACTATGATTCCTGGCATTCGATGCGACAACTAGTTTTTTTCCCAGTTCTCAAGTTAAGGACCCGTGAAATACTCTTATTGCTGGTAGGCCACTTGCTGAGTCATCACTGCAAATTGATTATACCCTGTGTTAAATCAGGGGTTTCTTTCCTACTGAATTGAATAAACCAACTAAGATATTGCTATTGAACTGAAGAGTACTGATGATACCAGGAAAGACTATGAATTAGTTTGAAGTTATTTTGGAGTATTGATGCTTAATATTTTCTTCACTTATTGCCATGAGTCTGGGTAGCTACTTGGTATGTCCATCACGGTTCTGTTTTCTCGTTATTTTTCAGCTTGAAGAAGTTCCTGCTAGCATATCGTTCTTCCTTTTGTACCGTCTACACGTTCTTCAAGTCAACATCATTTCTGTTATCTTAACAAGACATATCTTCATTACCCAAAAAGTTTGGTCTTAATTTTCTCCTGCTCCTCTCAACCTACCAGTTTATTTGAAACATGAGAAAGTGCAGTCAGTTCTCTCTCTACTGTATTAATATTCATCTCATGGACCTTGTAATCCGAACTGTCTAGTTACATTAAATTACAATGTCTTACCACAAAGACTTCCAACCTGCATTACTATTCTTAGTTTACTGTTTTGTAATGTATAGTCATTTGCATTGCATCTGTTACATATGTAAATTTGATTATTGTGGACATGAATAATGTTGTATAAATTCTTACATTGGCATGATATATTACTTTGGCATGCAGAATACAGCACCACTGAATCATCTGATGATGTAGAGAAACAAGAACTTGATGATGTTTCAGATGAAGAGGAAACATATTTTTTTGACACCAGAGATAATTTTCTAGAACCAACTACTAGTTTTGGCTCTATTGATCAGACACTTAACAGCGATAAACAAGTCAGTACAATCAACGGTGCAAAAAACATTAATGTCAAAATTGATCCCAGAAACTCTGGATATCCCCACATCGAAAGGCGTAAGAAGCTACCAGATCCGGTTGAAAAGGAGAAAGGGGTTAGTCTTTGGTCTATGATCAAGGATATGGTGGGAAAGGATTTGACTCGTGTCTGTTTGCCAGTGTATTTTAATGAGCCAATATCTTCTCTCCAAAAATGCTTTGAGGAATTGGAGTATTCTTACCTCTTAGATCGCGCATATGAGCTTGGAAAAGAGGTATACTCTTTAATGTTGCTTCTTTCGGTTATTTGTTCTACCAGTTTTTTTTTGTACTTATGTTTAGTCCTCAGGTAAGAGAATTCGTACTTCAAATTTCATACCTGAACTGCTTATAATTTTCTGGAAAGATTATTTCCACTATAAGTACTTCCATAACAGTCATCTTTCAAACACATATACCTGATTCCACATCTGACATGTCAATTGTGAATATTACTGTTTTGAGTAGTATACAGGGTCGTTCTATACCATATGAGCGCCTAGGGCGAAATTAAAATCCCCCCCTTACCCCAGTTTTTTTTCCTTATAAGAAAAGTAAGATACTGCGAATTCAGATTCATTTAGGTGAATATGTAAATACATAAATTATAATGAAATCAAGATAAAAAACCTATAAATCAGCCTTTAAATTTTTGAATCTAGAGAAATTGATTACCCGAAGATGTCAATGGGTCTAATTTTGTGAAATTGAAAAAAATCTGTAGTATGACATAGTAACACACAGACTCACGAGTAGCTGGAAAAAACCTATCTTATATATATCATATAAGAGCATCTCCAACGGTTGAAAACTGTTAGCTAAAAATCTATGTGTCATCCTATGTGTCATCTAGGTGGCCCTTTTAGATAATATGTAAAAAATGTTGTACTCCAACCATCACCCTTTAGCAAAAAAATTATAGATAACTACGTATCATTCAGTAGATTTGTTGAACCAAAAAAGCTATTAGGTATAATTTAGCTTATAATAATTATACATAACACCATTGGAGTGTATTTCTTTACTGTTAGCAAAACAATTGTATTTTCCATTTAGATAAACATTATAGCTAATGAATTTAGATATTACCCTTGGAGATGCTCTAAGATGCTTAAATTTTGGGCCCTATAAGAAGCATGGGCCAGGGCGGTCACCTTGCTGGCCCTGCCTCTGGGACGGGCCTGGTAGTACAGTATCCTGTTTCAAATAGTTCTAAAAGTCACTCTCCCCTTCTTTACACACTTTAACCTGTTTGTATTGTTCTTGTAGGGAAACAGCCTTCTTAGAATATTGAATGTTGCTGCTTTTGCGGTTTCTGGATATGCATCCTCTGATGGGCGGCATTGTAAACCCTTTAATCCTATGCTAGGGGAAACTTATGAAGCTGACTATCCTGAGAAGGGACTGCGATTCTTCTCTGAAAAGGTACCAACACATCATCTCCCCCTCCCTCCATATTATGTAAAGGATATAGATATATAAATGCTAAAGGGTGATCAATATATTACCATTCTCTCTCGTTTACGGCCTAAAATGACATAATGAATTAAATTAATTCTTGCCATAGTGCTATTTATAATTTAAGCTGGGTATTTTAGCTTGAGATATAACTTTCCTATGGAAAAAGGCAGTCAATGCTATTTCTGTGCTTTATCACAGGTCTTTGCTTGCTAGCCTAAACTTAAAATAATAAAAAATGTGGACAAGTTGAAGAAAACCCATATTTGTGACATGCAGATTTCCTTAGTTGCTGCTCTTTGTAAATGTCTTGTAATCTTGTATTTATATGTTTTGATATCTGGAAACAGGTAAGTCATCATCCAACCCTCATTGCCTGTCACTGTGAAGGTAAAGGATGGAAATTTTGGGGTGACAGCAACCTTAGATCAAAATTCTGGGGAAGATCGATTCAGCTTGATCCTGTTGGAACACTTACGCTAGAGTTTGATGATGGCGAGATATTTCAGTGGAGCAAGGTTTGGATCTCATAATTATGTTATGATTATTCTTATGATATGTAGATGGGAATTTGTTTTTTGGGCATGTGTCAGTTCCCTCCTTTTTCCTTTCTGAAGTTGAAATTGATCTTGATCAACTTGGTATGCTTTCCTCAGGTCACAACTTCCATTTATAATCTTATTCTTGGAAAATTATACTGTGATCACCACGGAACAATGCAAATTAGTGGTAATCGCCAGTATTCATGCAACCTTAAGTTTAAAGAGCAATCTATTCTTGATCGAAATCCCCGTCAGGTAACATGATCTGAGATTTTAACTATTTAAGGGCAATTTGTACCTAGTTGCCTGCCTAAATTAAAGATTTAGAACTCATGTCATTACCTATACCATTGTGTATCTCAGTTATACTCCTATCTCAAGATATCATACTTGATGCACAGGTTCATGGTTTTGTTGAGGGCGTCTCTGGGAAAAAAGTTGCTTCACTCTGGGGAAAGTGGGATGACAGCATGTATTATACCAAAGGAGATGGGAGTGCCAAGGCCAAAGATTTTTCTGATGCATCTCTGCTATGGAAAAGGAACGAAATACCTCCTAATCTTACCCGGTACAACTTAACGCCATTCGCTATCACATTAAATGAGTTAACACCAGGACTACAGGTAGAGATGACATATTGAACAATTATTTCATATGCATCTTCTCTTTCCTCTTATATATATCTAATTGTCTTTTATAGCTTTGTCTGATCATGGGTATTTGATCACGGATTAAGGAGATGCTCCCCCCCACGGATTCAAGACTTAGGCCTGATCAACGACATCTAGAGAATGGCGAGTATGACAAGGCAAATGCAGAGAAGCTAAGGTTGGAAACACGGCAGAGGATGGTATGTATATGATTTTCTTTTTATATGATCTCAAATTTTGCGAATCAATGTATTTACTGATGTACTGAAGGTGACGTTTGAACTCCAGTAATTTATTGGTTCACACAAACTTCTGTTTAGTAAAGGACCACATTAAAATCTGCCAATGTGGTTTTTCAAGTGACCGACATTTGAAAAAACCTGCATAACAATATATGCACTAAAATAGACAGAAATTATAAGAATGAAGAAGTTTACATTCTCTAAACCATTTTATATGTTGCATGTGTACATTGTCAGTTCTTCCCCCGATTAAATATTTTCAAGGTTATTGACCGTAATTCCCTTCTGTTACATAGTCGAGAAAACTACAAGAAAATGGGTGGAAGGCCAGATGGTTCAAAAGAGAAAGTGAGGATTCCTCCTTCTGCTATGCTGGTGGTTATTGGGAAGCACGAGGAACAGGAAAATGGAATGACTGCCCCGATATATTTGGCGAGTTCACCGATGCTGTTGTTAATTCATAAAACTAAATGACTGATGCTGTATTGCTGTGGTTAATTCTGATCTCAAAGAGGTATTCAAATTTTTCTAATTCCATAAAAATTAAATAACCAGTACTAGTGGCTTAGTAGCTAGCTTCTCAGACGCTAAATTTTTGGAAATTATAAATTCTCTTGCTAAATACACCACCACCACAAGGCTTTATTGCTAGTCTAAAAGAATATAAGAACTTTTGAAAGTAATGTACATCTGTGTTGTAATTACCTATATGAATTATGAGTTTGTATGTTTTATTCTATATATAGGATTATACTGGAGTAATTTCCTAGTTCACGAGCATGCTTTAAAAATGTTTGCTTACCTACTTTATCTGCACATCATGTCAGCTGATGCAGTAAAATAAGACCTTCAAGTAGAAAATAGTAGAAGAAACTCTCTGCACATGACCTAGTCCTAATTGTCAGGTTGTCGTGGGAATACTATGGCCTGAGTGGGAATACTATGGCTGGAGATGGATCGAGAAGATATCTCTCACACCAGGATCAAGGTTCTCGTGACAGTTAGTGTACTGTGCTATCTCTACCTCTGTCTCTTGATTTGTTATAGTTCCTTAGACTTCTTTAGCCTTCGGCTAATCATTTATTTAGATAATCAGTTGTATCTCCTTGCTAGAAATAATCAAGATAAAGCTTTTCACAAACAGAAGAAAGATAAAAGAAAGAAAAAAAAATTCATGATGGCCACTTGCCCTGCATTGTTGTCATAATTAACTTTAAGATGCATTTAAAAGTTGCCTATAAATAGTTTTCTGAATAATGTTAAACTTCAGATTTAATTCGTAAAAAAAAAAGATTTTTGATTCGTAAAAACACAGTTTCCTTTTGTGAAGGATTTAAATTCGAACATAAATTTTAGGCTCGACTTGTAGACAAGCTGAATTTGATGGTAATAGTTCCCGAATGAACTCCAAAGGAGGTGCAATAATACATGTCCAATATTTTCTGCAACTTTTGTAAGGAAATACTGAGGGCTGATGTTTTAATAAGCTCGAAACAAATTTGTTTCTGGCAATTATCAGAGCAAAAATATCGACATTGTTAAATAACTAAAAAAATATTATTTTGTTCTCTCTTTTCACATTTTTCATCAAATTATTTTTTTAATGGTTGCCCCTCAATTTATCGATATATTCAAACATCATAATATATGTATTTAGTGTGAATGTATGCATTTTTCTAGTTTCAGAAACAGAAATTTTGATTGACATTCGAGGCATTCTAAGAAAGAGTTACAAAAATGTCTAGTCTCATGAATAATATACGTCTTGACAGTCCATTATCATATTTGGCAGTCCAGTGCTTACTCACACGTCTTTCTGTATACATGCAAGCTAGATTCCGTCTTCACTTTGCACCCCGGAAAATATCCGAAAATGAATTTTAATATTATAATTTTTATATTAATAATTCAATTAGCGGGAGTCATATCAATGAATCTGTTATCACTTATTTTAATAAAAACCAAAACTTGAGCAGAAATTTAATTAGGTTTCCAGTTCAGCCAAAAGTTGAGCAGAAATTAGCCTCGTGGCCTAAACTAAAGTTATATATAGATTTTATTTCACTTAAACAGCTCTCTGATTTTCCACCTAAAGTGAACCCTCCTTTCAGTGTTTTATGTATTTCTCGTTTGCTTTGCTGCTTATGTGCAAGGCATGGTAATCAACTAGTAAGGTTTGGTCTGCATGCATGTGTAGATCTACGATTCCAACTTTAAGGACATTAAGCAAATTTTCGGAAAACACCTATATATTTTTTATTTTGTGAGGACACTTGTATAATTTTTCAAAATTTAGAATGGTGAAAAAATATTTTTAGGGAGGGACACGTGTCACTCATGTCTCTTTCTAGAATCCCCTTTGCATGAAGTTATATGCATCCAAGTACGTGGGTTTTTGGAGTTTACTTTGCCAGTAATCTAAAGGCCAACTTTTGCAGTCCATAAATACCCTTTCTGAGCTACAAACTTTCCAACCAAGTCCCAACAAACAACATTTCATAAATTTGAGAATGCCACCCAATGCAATGCTTCAGTAGCTCTTCTTCTGGCCATGAACATTCTCTTCTTTTCTCTGGTAAGTTCCTGTGACATGAGCCCTAGTCCCGAACCCGAACCAGCTCCAGCTCCAGCTCCGCTGGCTCTCAGGACCCGGCCCTTGGTAGGAAAATGTCCCAAGGACGCCTTGAAATTAGGTGTTTGTGCTGATATCCTCAAGCTAATAAACGGCGTTGTGGTTGGAGCTCCACCAACACTCCCATGCTGCAGCCTTCTTAAAGGCCTCGTCAACCTCGAGGCCGCGGTGTGCCTTTGCACTGCCATAAGAGCCAACCTTCTGGGAATCAAGCTCAACATCCCTATTGCACTCAGCTTAGTTCTTAACAACTGCGGCAAGCAAGTCCCCAATGGCTACGAATGTACATAATTAAATTATCGTTTTACAAGCAAATAAAACGTGATCCAAACACACAGTAGTCTGTATTATTTTAAGATGAAATAAATATTCACTATTTCCAACTTGAGTAGATAAATAATTCGGCAGATGATAATGTTCGTTATAATCAGCTCGAAACAAATTTGTCTCAGGGGATTGTCAGAGCATCTTCGATAAGGGCGTTAACCATATATATCAAAATATACTTTTATTAATAAACAAAGTATCGGAATTATCAAATATCAAAATATAAAACTTGGTACATTATATGAAACATCAAAAGTACCAGTATCAAAAAAAATTATCATCATATGAATATTTAAAATAATTTATGAAATTATACTTCATATATAGGAGCTGTGCCCAACTTATAATAAATAGCTGAGGGGATGGAGAGAGGATTAATCTTGATGGTTCAGCCAGACTTTAGTCGGAATGCCTCCTCTATTTCCGCCCAACTTAAAAGCCATATATAGATTTTATTTTATTCTATCAATACTCCCCCTACTTTCAGTGTTTTATGTATTTCCAGTTTGCTTTGCTGCTTATGTGGAAGGCATAGTAATCCTGGTAAGGATTTCTGCTCACAATACCCAATGAACGATTTTATCTACAATTGAAAAAAAAAATGCAAACCAGAGACTATGCGGCCGTTTGTTTAAAAGAAGCAAAAGTTACTTTTAGGTTCTGTTTTTTTTACCCGTTTGTGTAAATAAGCATAAACACCTTTAAAAAGTTGAGAATGCTAGCTTTAGAGGGTGTTTGGTCCGGGCTTTTAAGCCCGGCTTTTAGATTTATAAGGTAGAAGCACTTATTCGTACCTTTTGTGTAAAAAGTCAAGAAGTACTTATAAAAAACTGAGAATACTAGATTTTGTTTCATGGCTTCTACTTCTTTCCCAAACACTTTAATCACTTATAAGTTAACCTCCTTATAACTTCTATTTTACTTTTAATTACTTTAAGCAAGAAGCACTTGTTTTAAACTCACCCAAACACCCCCAGCTTAGTTTCTCAGCTTCTACTTCTTTTCAAAATATTTTATTAACTTACTTATTTCTCACTTATAATTCACTTCTTTATTTTAAACAAGAACTCAATTTTTTTAAGTTGCTCAAACAATCACTTAAAATTCTTTTAGGTTTGCCCAAACAACATCTGTTTTTCCTCTAATTCAGTTCACGGGACATCAATTATTGATATGTGTGACAAGAACATGTCAAGTTGTTTATGTATTATTCACTCATATAGCCTCCAAAAATTTCTCTATATTTAATGTGCATGACAGCTCAATTTCACAAACTTATCACAGAAAACTCCTATAAATTCAGCACTAATCACAATCCTTTCCATCACAACATAAACACACTCTTCTAGGCATTAACAATACCCCTCATTAGCCTTTCTGCAGTTTGAGAGATGGGTTCCAAGAACAGTGCTTCAATAGCTCTCTTTTTCACCCTCAACATTCTCTTCTTTGCCTTGGTCAGTTCCACTGAAAAATGCCCTGATCCTTATAAGCCTAAGCCCAAGCCCACTCCCAAGCCAACTCCCACTCCTTATCCATCTGCAGGAAAATGCCCTAAGGATGCCCTAAAATTAGGTGTTTGTGCTGATGTCCTCAACTTGGTGCACAATGTTGTGATTGGATCTCCACCAACACTCCCATGCTGCAGCCTTCTTGAAGGCCTCGTCAACCTCGAGGCCGCGGTATGCCTTTGCACAGCCATTAAAGCCAACGTTCTGGGGATCCATCTCAATCTTCCTATTGCCCTCAGCTTAGTTCTAAACAACTGCGGCAAGCAAGTCCCAAATGGCTTCGAATGTACCTAAATTTCTAGTGTGACAGAAGGATCCTGATGTGCTTTCTGGGGATTTTGTTCTTTGTGTTTTTGATTTATTGTAAAGTGTGCTGTTTTTTGATTGCAGTATTGTTGGCTTAACAATATATTCATTTATTTTTCTTTTATGAAGTGATTTAATGGAAAAAATTGTTTTGAGTTCGGTCACCTTAGATTAGTTTGTGGCTTATGGCTTGGTCATGAATACTTTAATACTCCTCCGTCCCACAATACAAGTCTCTTTTGAAAAAATTACGCATGTTGCATTGGAAACTAGAAGTGAACAAGTATTATGAGAAAAAATTTCTTCTAAAAGAGACTAGTATTGTGGGACGGAGGGAGTACATGAGTGTCAGAGAGAGTAAACTTTTAAGCGTGGTTAAAATTTTTCAAACTCCGAAAAATTACGCATGTTGCATTGGAAACTAGAAGTGAACAAGTATTATGAGAAAAAATTTCTTCTAAAAGAGACTAGTATTGTGGGACGGAGGGAGTACATGAGTGTCAGAGAGAGTAAACTTTTAAGCGTGGTTAAAATTTTTCAAACTCCGTGAAAAAAGTCTGAAAGACTAGGTATCTAAATGGTGGTGAGTAGTGTGCTAAATTTACAAAATTGGGAAAGAAATTTTTATATAAAATGACATGATATAATTGAGGTGATATGTTTTAATTCGTGTTATTTATGTGAATATCGGATTCTATTTCAATCAAAAGTTAACAGGTTTCATCTTTTAAAAGATTTTGTACCCATTTTTGTATACGTAATATTTTTCTACTTTTTAATATTAAACCTAATGGCTCATCTTGCTAATTGTCCGAAGACATTTTCTTTTCTTCAACTAATATAATTAAGAAATTCGGGAAAATAATTTTAGTTCTTATGATACAAATCTAAAAATATTAAAAAGAGATCATGCACTTGCGATATCTTAAAATTATATTTTTCGCACATGGACTAAAATTCTAAAGTTAAAACTTAACGTACCAAAGTAGTGACTAACTCAAATTTTATTATTTGAATTTAATGATATAAAATAAGAAAAACTATTATTTTTTGGGCCCCTCTTGGAAATATTTAAATTCCCCTAAAATGAGTTTTTCTCGGGGAGGGTTTGTCGCCAGCAATCCTGACTACCTTACAGACGACTAATCAAATATATCTGTACGCACCTAGTTCTCTATTCGGTGTTAATGATGCCCGTGACAATGCTAGAGTCAAGAATGAATACAGAAATACCCTCATAAACGGACCAGATGAATGTGGATAAATTACAAATAAAAGAATCCTGAAATATTTGTCAGGGGCAGTCTAAAATATATGTCGGAAAATATAATCATAATAACTAGCACATCTAAAATTTGAAGGTGTTAGAGGAAGGCTCAACAAGATCTTATGCTCTTTTCCTAGTGCAGCATCGATCAGTAGGACTAGGGGTCGTTTTTACTAATTTAAACACCTAAAAATGAAAGAAATCTGAAAAAATTTAACTTCTGACGGTAAGATGATGCATGAAACAACAGAACGAAACAGATGTAAACTATATAATATGGTTGATTTCGGTTTGCTTGATCCATATCATACAATTTTTTGAAAAAAAGCGAGAACTCACTACTAGATATATTGCATTAGACCTCGATTATTAATCAAACGGATGTCTTCGCATGTGCAGAGAAAAGTAAGGGTATATGACATCGGTTTTTAGCCGATGTTAAAGGGGAAGGAACATAGACAAGGGTTTGCTTATGAAAACTGATGTATTTAACTCATATTTCTAATTATATTGTAAAACTAAATATGAAATCTTTCTACATTAGTAGGTTAAGGAGCATTATAAACATATATAATACGGAAGAATATTAGACTCATGCATAGATCAGAATTGTTGTCATTATGAACATGTCAAAACATACTACAAACAAAGCTATGTTAAATCATGAGATAAAGAGCAAGCCATGTTAAAAAACCAGGCTTTTACATCAATCGAGAACCTAACACTCTTAGAACTATTTTCTCAATGCCAAATCCAATCAATAATACCCCCCTTATTATTTCATTAAGTACTTATTCACTTCAATAAGTTGTTTATAAATCAGACTATGCTTCCTCTATATCAGTTCACGGGACATCAATTATTGATCATATGTGACAAGAACATGCCAAGTTGTTCATGTATTATTCACTCATATAGCCTCCAAAAATATCTCTTCATTTAATGTGCTTGACAGCTCAATTTCACGAACTTATCACACAGAAACCCCCTATAAATTCATCACTAATCACAATCCTTTCCATTACAACATAAACACTCTTCTAAGCCTCTGATCAACAATAGTTCTCATTAGTCTTTGAGTTTGAGAGATGGGGTCCAAGAACAGTGCTTCAGTAGCTCTCTTTCTCACCCTTAACATTCTCTTCTTTGCATTGGTGAGTTCCACTGAAAAATGCCCTGATCCTTATAAGCCTAAGCCCAAGCCCACTCCCAAACCAACTCCCACTCCTTATCCATCTGCAGGAAAATGCCCTAGAGATGCCCTAAAGTTAGGTGTCTGTGCTGATGTCCTCAACTTGGTGCACAATGTTGTGATTGGATCTCCACCAACACTCCCATGCTGCAGCCTTCTTGAAGGCCTCGTCAACCTCGAGGCCGCGGTATGCCTTTGCACTGCCATTAAAGCTAACATATTGGGAAAGAACCTCAATCTTCCTATTGCCCTTAGCTTAGTTCTTAACAACTGCGGCAAGCAAGTTCCAAATGGCTTCGAATGTACCTAAAATTTCTAGTGTGAGAGAAGGATCATGATGTGCTTTCTGGATTTTGTTCTTTGTGTTTTTGATTATTGTAAAGTGTGCTGTTTCTGATTGCAGTATTGTTGGCTTAACAATATATTAATTTTTTTTTTTTGTCATTTATGAAGCAATTCAATGGAAAATTTTGTTTTGAGTTCTGTCATCTTAGAGTAGTTATTAGTTTGTGTTCATGAGTACTAATTTGCAGACTACTCAAGCCCATGTGCAAAATTGAAAGTATTGTGTTGTGAATATTAAAATTTCGAAACTGGTAAAATTTCATATATATAGTACCCATTATTCTTTAGAAAATCGGTGATTAAACAACATTAATAACCGATTAATTACCGTTTCGTAATTCGTCGAGCTAATTAAATTTCGAATTATTTAACAATCATTTAATTGAATTTTTTTTGATCCAAATAACCCATGTTCCATACTGTAAATATAATATTGGCATCAATATAAATCTTAAATAAATGGATCCATAAAAATAAAAATGTTGGAATTCATGCACTTGCATATTCATTTTCATATTCAGAGTATCTATTTATTATATGTTCATGCAACTTGTAATCAAGTTCATTTAGAGTTCTTTGTATCAACTCTTTAAATATTCTCTAGAATCTATACAAAGTATATTCTACATCATTTGTAATTCACTTCAATCAGTGAAATCAAATTTAGAAATATAAAAGTTCTTTCATCTTTATTTCTTTTTTTTTTCCATCTATATTTCTTTCTTAGAGCTCGTAGCAACTCATTTAGTTTCATTCAAAAATTATATGCCTAAAAGATGTATATAAATGAAATTGTTCAAACGTATTTTAGTTGTAATATATACGCCTATTAGAATATGTTAAAATAAAATATCTGTAAACCGACCTCTAATTTGACATTTGCTTCATTAAAACAAATATTATATATATTTGAAGCTATGAAAATAATTAAAAAATAATTTGATCAAAGAAAATGAAAATATTTAAATTAATTTTACTACAAGTCTGAGTAAAACAAAAAACCATAAACTAGTAGTTAATTTAAATACCAACCACCCGACTACTAAGATTTTTAGGATTTTTTATAAATACCTACATCTTAAAAACAATTGCAAAAATATTATCACTTTTTAAAACAAATTGCAAAAATACTATGTTTTTTTAAAAAAATATTGACAAAAATAAGGAGGTTGCATATGCAACCATATTTGCAACTGTTAGCAACTATATATGCAACCACAAATACAATTTTGACTGAAAATTTGCAGGTACTTGCAAATGACGAAAATGAGTACCTCTGCGTTGCCAATACTAATATCACAAAAGTAACCATGAAATGAACTAAAACATAACGAGAAAATCAATTAAAAGCAACTCAACAACCTTCAAAGAAACTGAATTCAGGTAACAATTGTTATGTTTTGATTTTGTATAAATGTATATATGATTTTGTGCATGCATATACGTGTTTGCGGTCAGTGGCGGAGGCAGAACACAATACTCAAGGAGGCACTTTTTAATTTTTAATATTCTAGGGGCAATTTTTAACATTCCAGGGTCACAAGGAGTAATATTTTGTAGATTAATATTGTCAAATATATGGATCTCATATAAAAACATATACACTTTTCTGAAACCTACGGGGGCATGGGCACCCAGAGGCCCCCATGTCCCTCCGCCTCTGTTTGCGGTGCTGGTGGGCTTGGTGGTGTCCGAATGCGGGGCTCGAAAGGGTGGTGTGGGGATTAGTTTTTTAACCGGAGGAGGGGATGTACATTGGAGGCTGTTGATGTTGATTGTTGGTCTATAATGGCCGACTGTAGGAATGGATGTTCGTGCGGGAGGAATAAGGAGAGGGAGAAGAGAGTGCATATTGAGATAGAGAAGAGATTGAGAGCAAAGATGAGGTAGAGGCATTTGTTGGAGTAAGGAGAAATAGGAACACAAAAGCACCCTAGAAATCAGGAAGCCTGAACAACTAAAAATACTTGCCCACATAATACTCCACTACTTAACTCCCTTGCTTCAAACATGCAGATCACACCAAGAAGTTTTCGGAAATAATAATGCTTAGCTTGAGAAAGCGACTTCGTCAAAATATCAGCTTTTTGTTCATTTGTTGGACAAAATTTGAGCTGCAATTCTCCATCTGCTGTGTGACTGCGGATAATATGATAATGAATGTCGATGTGTTTGGTTCTACTATGGAAGGCTAGATTTCTTGTCATTGCTATTGTTGCTTTATTATAACAATACATTTCTGTTGCACCATCTTGTTTTTGATGTATATCAACCACCACACGTTGCAACCATAAAGCTTTAAACATATTCAGCCTCCGACGAAGATAAAGCAACCACATCCTACTTCTTTGAACTCCATAAAATTTCTCCTGAACCCAAAGCTAAAAACATGACCTGAAGTGCTCTTTCTATCATCAAGACAACCTACCCAATCACTGTCGCTATACCCAAAAAGCTTGAAATCCGCATCTTTTGAATACCAAATCCCAAACTCAGTCGTCCCTGCTATATGACCAAGTACTCTCTTTGCGGCACCTAAATGTTGCTTTGTTCGATTATGCATATACCTGGATAGCACACTCACAGAGTGCATGATATCTAGTCGTGTATGCGTCAGATAATTTAGCCCGCCAATCAGACTTCTGCAATAGCTTGTATATGCAATTGGTGTACCATCTTAAGCCTACAATTTTTCACCGGTATTCATAGGTGTAGCTGCTGCCTTACAATTTTTCATATGAAACCTACAGAGCAGGTCTTTAGCATATTTCTTTTGCGCAACAAATATTCCATCATCTGCTTGTTTCACCTCAAGACCAAGAAAATACTGCAATGTCCCTAAATCTGACATCTCACACTCACTTTTCATACATGACCTGAACTCATTAACAAGAGTTTCAGACGATCCAAAATAGATCATGTCATCAACGTAAGTGCGTATTACTAAGAATTCGCCATTATCATGCTTTTCACATATAGAGTGGGTTCATTTTCGCTCCTGACGAAACCATGTTGTAGAAAGTAAGAATCAATTCTCTTGTACCATGCTCTCGGTGATTATTTTAACCCATAAAGAGCTTTAATTAGCTTGTACACCTTATTCTCCTTCTCATTAACAACAAATCCATCAGGCTGTGAGACATAAACATCCTCTTCTAGCTCCCCATTTGGGAAAGCAGATTTTAGATCAAATTGATGCACATGTAAGTTCATTTTAGTAGCTAAACAAAGGAGAGTTCTTACCGTTTCAAAACGAGCCACCGGTAAGAGAGTTTCGTCAAAGTCAACACCTTCCTGTTGACCGTACCCTTTCGCCACGAGCTTGCTTTATATATACTTTTGGATGATCCCATCTGCATGATGCTTTATCTTATATACCCATTTGAGACCAATGAGAGTTTTTCCTTCTGGTAAATCAACCAATTCCCATGTTTTGTTACGAACAATAGCTTGCAATTCTTCAACCATTACATTCTACTAATTTTCAGTGTTAATTGCTTTTTCAAAAGATTTAGGTTTCGACACATTTAATGCAAAGGGAAGAGATTCATATATCTCCTCAATAGACTTCATTTTTTTGGAGGTGTTTCACTTGAAGGAGTACAGGATGAAGAGTTCACTGGAGACCCGCTTCCATCAAATTTTTTATCAACACTAACCAGTGAATTTGGAAGACAAGAAGGAACATTGGAATAACCAATTGGTTCATCTTGGATGGCAACTTGATACTAATATCGACAAGATCAGAAGCAACATTCCAGCTTGATTCCTCATTAAATACAACGTCCCTGCTGATGATGATAACTTTTTCCTTCACCGTATCGTACAACTTGTATGCTTTCGAAGGAATGCTATAATTGATAGATTTGCATTTTGTAGCTTTCTCATCAAGATTTTTACGATATAGAGCATCCACTAAAACATAAGCAACGAACCAAATACACTTAGATGACTTACATCAGGCTTACTACCTTCCCATGCTTCGTATGGAGTTTGATTATACACTGCCTTGGTTGGACAAATATTCAGAATGTACACAGCTGTAGCAACAGCTTCACCCCAAAATATTTTAGGAATGCCTCTTTCTTTCATAATACTTCTTGTCATCTCTACAATTGTGCGATTTTTTCATTACGCGATGCCATTTTGTTGGGGCTTGCGAGGTGCTGTGAGTTCTCGAAATATATCATTATTTTCACAATAAGTATTAAATTCTTGTGACAAGAATTCACCTCTCCTATTTGTTCAAAGTGTCTTGATCATTCTCTCACCTCGCTTTTCCACGAGAGACTTAAATTTCTTAAAACAACCAAATGCCTCAGATTTGTACTTCAAAAAGTAGACCCAACACATACAGCTTTAATCATCAACAAGAAGTAGGAAATAGAGACTTCCACCCAAAGTTTCTACAGACATTGGACCACACAAATCTTCATGAATTAGTTCTCAACATATTGAAGCTCTCCAAGCCTTGCCTACTGTGAATGTTTGTCTACTCTGTTTTCCATAAACACAGCCCTCACAAAAACTGAGATTACTGATTTTGGGCAGCCCAATTATCATATCCTTGTTTCCTAATAACAGTAAACCTCTAACATTTAAATGACCATATCTTAAATGCCATAGATTTTATTTGGAATCATTTGCTAAAAGGGCATGACTCTGGCTCACATTAAGAGGAAACATTCTATTCGAGCCATAAATAGATTGTTTTCTTCATCTAGATATTCATCGGCTTGGTGATATTTATTCTATTCGAGCCATAAATCGATTGTTTAAAAATATAGTAAATTTGTAAGGTTTTAGACAAGTTAGTATATGTACAAATAAATATTCAAAGATGAGTATATTTTTCAAATTCCCAAATTTTCATATTTTAATTTTCATATGATAATATAAATTATACATATTATAATATAATTAATAAGTTATGAGATTATTAGATAAAATAAATACGATAAAATATTTACCTGAGGGATTCAATACTTTGACGCTCAATTATCAAAATATATATTCCTAATATGTTAGTTTCTTAATATTTTGACATCTATTTTTAAGAATTTTGACCACACACATAAAAAATGTATTTACAAAAGTAAAATTTTAGAAATATTTCCTCCATCCTATTTTAACTCATGTTAAATTTTTTGACACAGATTTTAAGGTGCTAAATATCACATCTAAATATAATATTTTTATTATAAAATCTATATCAAATAAAAATCTAGAAACTAAACTTTAAAAATTTAATATGAAAGTTAAATATTTTTGTTAAGTGTTATTTTTTAAACTATAATATATATATATATGTCAAATGCCAAAAATAGTAATGGAGGAAGTAATATTTTTTTAAAACTCTTCAAAATACATATAAAAAGTCCAACTGAATAAAATTATTTTTTATGATTAAACTTAAGGGTTTTTATACATAACCAAGTTTGGAAGAATTTTTGCGAAAATACTATCAGTTTTTTAAAATTACGGTGGTTGCATAGGCAACCCGCATCTGAAACTGCCAGCCAGCAACAACCACATGCAACGAGAAATGCAACTTTGAAATAAAAAAATTTGGAAATTATATTTGTTTCTATAATAGGTTACAACCGGTTGCAAGACAGAAAAATAACCCCTACCGGCCAAACATTACGACCTAAAAACAACTAATACAACAACTTTTGCAATTTTGAAACAGACTACTCAAATTAACTATCCCAGCCACTCATTCTTCAAACAAACTCTTCGACTACAACTCAATCAAAAAGAAGAACAAGACTCGGACCTGCGACTTGGACTCAGAGAAAACACACAAGAAATCAGCCACTCTCGGTGTCACAGCAAAACACAACAAACAAATCTCAAGAAATCGAAGCAAAATCCAGCAGAATCAAACATCAACTCAGCTACTCGGCGTGACTCGGAGGTGACTCGGTGCAAATCACAAACAAAAGAACGAAAAGACGCAACCAGATGAGGAGCCTAGGCGGGACTTGGCGGCGCGTGAGAATAGGGAGAGGTGGGAGAGTTCGTCGGCGAGGGGGATGGGCAGGAAGATGATAGTGCGGGTTGAAGAGGAGGGAGGGTTTGAAGAGTGATTAATTGATTGTTGGAGAGAGAGAGAGAGTGGGGGTGAGGTGAGAGAGGAGGAAAAATAAGTAGTAAAGAAATAAAAAGGTGAATTAGAGAAGGTAGTATTTTTGAAAATAAGATTGAAAAAATGTAATATATTTGAAAGATTTTTGAGAGGGTGTATATTTGTAAATAAGATCCATAAAAATAGTATACATGGCAAATAATGGTTCATCAGTGTGATTATAATTCTAGGAGTTAAAAATTAACATACTGATTACCGACTAACAAAAATTTTAGTATTTGAATTTAAGGATATGAAACTAAATACTCCCTCCATCCCACAATACATGCCTCTTTTAAAAAAATTATGCATATTAAGAAAACATTAATTAGATAAAAATTTCTCACTTATACCCTAATGAATACATGAATGTAGACTATTATTCAACCTATATTAATTGAAATTTTGGAATAATGTCAATATATTTGCATTTGGAAACTAAAAGTAAACAGGTATTATGAGACAAAAAATTCTTCCAAAAGAGACATGTATTGTTGGACGGAAGGAGTAAAATATATAATTAATCTGGGTCCCTCTTGGAAATATCAAAATTCCGGTAAAATGAAGAGTTCTTTCTCGGGGAGGTTTTGTCCACCTTACAGAGATAAAAAATCAAATATATTTAATCTGGTTGATTTCGGTTTGCTGATACCATACAATTTTTTTTTTTTTTTTAAAGCAAGAACTCACTACTAGAATTAGACATTGGCTCTTAACCGAATTGATGTCTTCGCCTGTGTAGAAAAAGGTCGGGGTATATGACATCGGTTTCAGCCGATGTAAAAGGGGAAGGAACATGGACAATGATTTGCTTATGAAAACTGATGTATTTAACTCATATTTCTTATTATATTGAAAAACTAAATATGATATTTTGCTACATTAGGAGGTTAAGGAGAATCATAAACATATAATACGGAAGAATATTAGACTCATGATATAGATCAGAATTGATGTCTTTATGAACATGTCAAAATATACTAAAAATTAACAAAGCTATGTCAAATGATATAAAGAGCAAGCAATGTTAAAACCAGGCTTTTACATCAGGAACCTAACACTCTTAGAACTATTTTTTCCATGCCAAATTCAATCAATAATACCCCAAACTGAAATCTTTTGGCTTAATGTCCTTTTAACCCTAGATGTTTGGGGGTGTGCCGATGCGGCCTTACTGTTTTAACTCGGCCACTCCAAGTATCCGATATGTTTTGATTAGCCCTCATACCATGAGGAAGCAAAAAAACAGTATATAACAAAGGTTAAACTTGACAATTCTATTAAAGATAAAGTTTTCTCATTGCTCTTAACCCCTAAAGGATACATTAGATGTTTCTTTCAACCCCTAAAGAATACATTATAATACATTAGATGTTCCTTTTAACCCTTAAGTTTAATGCCCACAAATGTGAAATGTCATGGTTGTCCATCCGTTATATACCATATTTTGGTATGAGGGCTAATCGGAACATATCAGACATTTGGAGGGTTGAATCCGCCAAGTTAAAATATTGAGACTGTATCGAGACACATGGCGAACATTGAGGGTTAAAAGGTCATTTAACCAATTCTTTTCATATAAATGACCCCTATTGTTTCATTAAGTACTTATTCACTTCAAGAAGCAGTTTATAAATCAGACTATACTTCCTCTAAATCAGTTCACGAGACATCAATTATTGATATGTGACAAGAACATGTCAAGCTGTTTATGTATTATTCAGCCATATAGCCTCCAAAAATATCTCTTCATTTAATGTGCTTGACAGCTCAATTTCACGAACTTATCAGAGAAACTCCCCTATAAATTCATCACTAATCACAATCCTTTCCATCACAACATAAACATTCTTCTAAGCCTGATCAACAATAGTTCTCATTAGCCTTTCTGTAGTTTGAGAGATGGGTTCCAAGAACAGTGCTTCAGTAGCTCTCTTTTTCACTCTCAACATTCTCTTCTTTGCCTTGGTCAGTTCCACTGAAAAATGCCCTGATCCTTATAAGCCTAAGCCCAAGCCCACTCCCAAACCAACTCCCACTCCTTATCCATCTGCAGGAAAATGCCCTAGAGATGCCCTAAAGTTAGGTGTCTGTGCTGATGTGCTCAACTTGGTGCACAATGTTGTGATTGGAGCTCCACCAACACTCCCATGCTGCAGCCTCCTTGAAGGCCTTGTCAACCTCGAGGCCGCGGTGTGCCTTTGCACTGCCATTAAAGCCAACATACTGGGAAAGAATCTCAATCTTCCTATTGCCCTCAGCTTAGTTCTAAACAACTGCGGCAAGCAAGTCCCCAATGGCTTCGAATGTACCTAAAATTTCTTGTGAGAGATGGACTGTGATCTGCTTTCTGGATTTCGTTCTTTGTGTATTTCATTATTGTAAAGTGTGCTATTTCTGATTGCAGCAATTCATTTGGTTTTTATTGAAATTATTTAAAGAACACTGAAGTCCCCGGTGCAGGTATTGTGTCACGGGTGAATACTAAAATTTGGAAATTGTTAAGAATTTCATATATTATTACATAGGATCTTATCTCCTCCACCAATAAACTCAATTATGATAAATTTAAAGTATGATTTTTAATTCGAAACATCCATATATATATATGTGTGTGTATGGACATCATTATAAAATATTATTTGTCCTTTTCACAAATAATACTGGCGATCTATTGATCTTGTAAATTTTCATTGAAAAAACTCTTGTAATTCAACATTATACCCATCCAAGTCTTTTTGATTGAATTCAAAATTATGACATATGACTTAATGCGATAAATTAGTTAGGTGTTTAAAATTTCTGTTCGGATAATTTTGACTTATTAATCATTTAAATATTATTAAAAATATAATAATAATAATAATAATAATAATAATAATAATAATAATAATAATAATAATAATATTTGGATAACTTTTATCGAAAAGAGAGGTTTTAATAAATTAGGTTACTCAAAAAGATAACTCAAACTAACTTATGACATTTAGTTTATCGACTCTGACTTTAAGCCAGTTTCTGACTTATTGTGCATGTTTGGCTAATGCTACTTCTAACTTTTGCCGACTTCGATCTAATATAACAGACATTTTTCGGCTTAAATGAGAAACAGTTTTTAGCCTTAATTTACAGCCTTTTTGTTTAGGCTTTAAGCCTAAAATTGCTAGCCTCATCAGCTGGGGATATTTATTCTCTGTGGATTGATTCTTTGTGTTTTTCACTTTTGTTTCTCGTTGTGGTATTGTTGGGTGAACAATATATTCATTTGTTTGTATCAGGCGATTTAATGAAAAAAATTGTTTAGTATTCTGTCAACTTACACTAGTGGCTTATGGATACTAATAGCGGAATAAATTTTGTAAATTATAAAATTTATACGCTATTTTCACTACATATATATGAACCATTGATTCAATATACAAATAGATAAAATCATCATAAATGAGAATTATAATTTCTTTTGTGATTCATGTATTCATTACTATAAAGATATTACTATTTACTAATTAATATACAGAAATGATTGACCATATAAGTGAAATCAACTGTATTTTGAATAGGAAAAGGGAGCATAGATAAGAATTTAATTATATGTATTGTAAAAGATGTATTTCTATATAAAGCCTTACCAGAAAATTTTAATATATCAAGTTTTAAGCCCTAAATGTTGTTTTAAAACTTTTTCCTAACCACATAATAATGACAACCAAATAATATTGTATAATGCAGGTAAATATAAGTACATGTCCAATAAAGTATTGCTAAAAAAATTTTTGTATATAATATAAAGCATTCATTGTAATGAGAAAAGGATAATTGATAAAGAATTATTACGAAAAGACGGAATTAGATTGCTTTCAGTATAAATTTCACCAAAATATTATATAAAATTACATTATTGTTAATGATCTTGGATAATATTATGATCGCAACCTTATATCCGTCACACACACACATATATATATATATATATATCACTATCACTTTACTCCCAACCTATTATTAATATAACTACGAGAAATCTCTCCGTTAGACAATATTCAGTGATAGTCAGTTTTAGCCTGGTCGGTTTAGACATATTGGTCGTATTTAATATATAAAATCCATCATCGCGGTAGTTGGTTTTAACTGGTGCAAAAAACGTACACAAATGGGACCTACATTGCCGGCCGGTGCCACTTAGACGCAAGTGCCATGTGTGCACATATAATCGAGCGGATTGGTGGTCGGTTATGGTGTTTGACCAAAAAGGTCAAATGTGGTCGGTTATGGTGTTTAACCCAATGATCGGGTCTATTCGAGAAGAAGCTATGGCCTATTAGAACCGACCACATAACCGGCCGGTGAAGGTGGTCGATTTAACCAAAAGAGGTGGTTGTCGGTCGGTTAGCTCACCTTGGTCGGGTTTATCACATAAGCGGCGGGAGCTTTTTAAATCTGACCAACCATAATTGACCAGTTTTTTGAGATTCGGTCGGTTTTTGTACTCTAACAAATAAAATGTTAGAGTGCAAAATTTATTTCATTCTCCCTCCATTCCATTCCATCCAAGTGAACACATATCTAAGACTGTGTTCACTTATATGGAATGGAATGAGGAGTAGAATGTAATGAGAAATTATATAGAAATTTTATGGGAAAATATGAGATAATAATGACTAAATATGAATGAGTTTAAATATCTTGTGATAAAGATGGTAAAAAAACATGATGTAGAAATGGATTGAGCATTCATCCAAAACACGTGGATGTGGGTTAGAATTTTAGTAATATAGTAGCATTAATGGAATGATGGAAGGAATGGAAATTTTGAAAACTTTCTCTTACCAACATCATATTAGAGTATAAAATTCATTCTATCTTCCCTCCATTCCACTCGGTGAACACAACCTCAGTTTTCTGAAGAAAGCATGTCACGCATTTCCGTTTATTATTGTTCGAAATCGCTTATATAAAACACTACAAGATGAACCATATATATATAATACTTTTGTAACTTTTTCTATTACGTCCCATTTAAATTTTCTTCTTTAACCTTTTATGTCTCCAGGATTCTTTCTAGGGCAGGGTTGGTCCATACCCTGACCACCTTACAGAATAATCAAATAAACCTGTACGAATATGTTTATCTTCATATTCCCGTGTATTGTTTGGTGTTAATGATTCCCGTGACAGTTAGAGTCAAGGTTCAACTCAAGTTCCAACAATTATACATGGGAAAAGTAACACATTGTCACAAAGGTAAAATTAAAGCCCGAAGTGTTGTCAGCTGTAGATAGTTCTTAAATTGGTGATAGGCTTGTTGACAATTTAGACTTATATGTCTTAGAAATGAGTATCTGTTCTAATACTTCTCAACAATTTAGACTTATATGTGTTAGAAATGAGTATTTGTTCTAATACTTCTCGAATGAGTCAGAGTTAGAGTTGAACCCGGGTGTTCTAAAACAACAGAGGATAAACGTCCCACCACTTGGGCTATCCAGTCCTGCTCAAACAATTATTGTATTATTATTACTTCAGATCGATTATCATTTTACTGCTGGGCACAACACTAATTACTGTTTGAGTGTTTATTATTGATCATTCTACTTTGTTTTCTCGACGCAAGACTTGGAGTTGAACACGATCTACACTTGCATTATAGAAGTTCCTGGTTCGATCTTTAATGATTAGCAGACATCAGATTCAGATGAACATGACAATTTGTATAACCAACCAATTTTGATGTGCTTGCCAGATCAATTTCCGAAGCCATGTCGAAAAACTTCCCTATAAATTCATCCCTTTGACAACAACCTTCTCCATCAGAACAACGACCCTTCTAAAATCTGATCACCAATTGCAACTTATTCGAAAAAAATGGGTTCCACCAACACTGCTTCAGTTGCTCTATTTTTCGCCCTCAACATTCTCTTCTTTACACTAGTCAGTTCATGCGACACTTGTTCTGGTCCGAAGCCTAAGCCTAAGCCAACTCTTCCAACTCCATATCCAGCAAATCCATCTGCCGGAAAATGCCCTAGGGATGCCCTAAAACTAGGCGTCTGTGCTGATGTCCTCAATTTGGTGCACAATGTTGTGATTGGATCTCCACCAACACTCCCATGCTGCAGCCTTCTTGAAGGTCTCGTCAACCTCGAGGCCGCAGTATGCCTTTGCACTGCCATAAAAGCCAACATATTGGGAAAAAATCTCAATCTTCCTATTGCCCTCAGCTTGGTTCTTAACAACTGCGGCAAGCAAGTCCCCAATGGCTTTAAATGTACCTGAAATATCTAGCCTCGATTCGGATCCTAAATTGTTTGCTGGCTTTTATTCTTTGTGTTTTTTCTTCAACTGTAAAAGTGTGTTACGTTATTTCTTATTTCAGTGTTGGCTTAATTAATTGTTAGAATTCAAACCCTTATTTGAATAATTAAATATATATGAACAGCTAGCTAGGTTGAATATGTAAGTTCACACTTGTGGTCATATATATCCAGCAGAAAAGGAATTTAAAGAATTGCAGATTACAAGTACATGTGATCACCATGCAGCTGCGTTGATACAAAGGCCAGGAAGAAAGGTGGCTGGTGCAAAATACAATACATGGCTCAAATGTAAACTTAATAACAGGAGGTGGCACATGCAGAAGAAAACAAGGACACGTGGCAACAGCTTTCACATAGTCAATAAAAACAGGTTGCAAGTCTTTGTTCAAACCCTAATATATGGAAGATTGGAGTTTGAATACTACATATAAAAGCGTGGCCATGAAACGAGGAAGTAAATGCCTGGTGATGTAAGGCATGACATGAATGCATGGTTTTGAGTCTATATATAGGAACGACTCTCCAGTATACAATAACAAGTGAAGAGAAAATCTGAAGAGAGAATTGTAAAGAGCTTAAGCTCGTTGAGTGAAAAAGGCTGAAGCCTAGTGTGTGTAGAAAAATTATAAGTATTGTAGCTGCGTGTTACATTAATATACAAGTTGTGTGGTTGCATATTATTATAATCGAAGTTTTTTGTTTTAAGGCCCATACACGTTTCCAACAAGTGGTATCAGAGCCGAGGTTTTGTTCGAGAAAAAAGAATGGTAAGTTTCCTGGAAGCCCAAGTTCCAATGTTGACGGGCACAAATTATGGAGACTGGAGTATCCAAATGAAGGAATTACTCCATTTTTATGATGTTTGGGATATAGTCGAAAGAGGGTATGATGAGTTCACATCAGCGGCTGAAGTAGCTCTGTCAGAAGCCGAGAAGACGACATTAAATGGGTGCAGGAGCAAAAATAACAAGGCATGTTTCATGATTTATCAAGGTGTCGACGAATTAACCTTTGATAATATTGCACATGAAAAAAAAGCAAAAGACGCCTGGGAGATTCTGCAGAAATCATTCCGAGGAGTTGATAAAGAAGAAGAGGTGGAGCCTCAAGTATTGCATGGCGAGTTCAAGAATATGAAAATGAAAAATTCTGAAAATATTGAAGAAAATGTTACGCGTTTGAAAACGGTGACAAATGAGATGAAAAGAAATGGGGAAAGTCTGGATGATGTTCGGGTCATGGAAAAGTTGCTCCGTTCATTGACAAGAAAATTTGATTATGTTGTAACTACGTTAGAGGAGTCGAAAGATTGGTCCAGAATTTCTATTGAAGAGCTTGTATGTTTGTTCCAAGACCACGAGCTGCAGATGAATCGTTATGATGAAGAAATTAGCAGTTTGGAGAATATGGTGCAATGGAAAGTGTTTGATAATAGGAGTCCTAGTAGTGGCATTATTAATATTTCAGGGGAAGCGCCAAGGAATATGCTGAGTCCAGATAATATCTACAAACCAACAAGTCCGATACAAACAATCATTGATGATTCAGTGTTTTGTTTCAAGGCAAGCGACGAAAGCAACAAAAGTTGGGAACAGGTGCATCACAAAATTGCAGAACGAGTTCACTACATGACCAACGAAATTTTAGATGATATATTCATGAAGTTATTAAAGTGGGGCGTCTTTCACAAAGCGAAAGAAAAACTCGAAATGCAAATTCGGGTTTGAGGGGGAGTGTTAGAATTCAAACCCTTATTTGAATAATTAAATATATATGAACAGCTAGCTAGGTTGAATATGTAAGTTCACACTTGTGGTCATATATATCCAGCAGAAAAGGAATTTAAAGAATTGCAGATTACAAGTACATGTGATCACCATGCAGCTGCGTTGATACAAAGGCCAGGAAGAAAGGTGGCTGGTGCAAAATACAATACATGGCTCAAATGTAAACTTAATAACAGGAGGTGGCACATGCAGAAGAAAACAAGGACACGTGGCAACAGCTTTCACATAGTCAATAAAAACAGGTTGCAAGTCTTTGTTCAAACCCTAATATATGGAAGATTGGAGTTTGAATACTACATATAAAAGCGTGGCCATGAAACGAGGAAGTAAATGCCTGGTGATGTAAGGCATGACATGAATGCATGGTTTTGAGTCTATATATAGGAACGACTCTCCAGTATACAATAACAAGTGAAGAGAAAATCTGAAGAGAGAATTGTAAAGAGCTTAAGCTCGTTGAGTGAAAAAGGCTGAAGCCTAGTGTGTGTAGAAAAATTATAAGTATTGTAGCTGCGTGTTACATTAATATACAAGTTGTGTGGTTGCATATTATTATAATCGAAGTTTTTTGTTTTAAGGCCCATACACGTTTCCAACATTAATAATATAATCTTATCCAACATTTTTTGTTAAATTATCCCTAGCTACTTAAACAGTTTTATGCCTTAAAACACCAACTCACACAATATATACCAGGGTAGACTGAATGTGAAAATATCACCCATACAACAAATATCATCTTGTCAAATTGATCACGGTCAGATTAGTTTCTTTAAATATCTGAATTAATGGAAAGCAATAGATATTTTATTTAGAACGGTCTTTCTAATGTGTGCCCAAGGGCACACAATAAACACTAATTCTCATTAAAATGCTTCTTTTGATTGGTGGAATTGGTGTAAATGCAGGGGGACCATCAACATTTATCATCCATCCATCAATCAAAAGCTAGTATTATCACGAGAGTTAGTGACTAGTGTGTGCCCATGGATACATCATAGAAAATTCGTATTTAGAATTCCAAAGAGATTGATAATCCAATGTGTTAAATAATAAAGATGTAATCTCATTAACCCAGCGTTAACAGATTTTAGCATATATAAGGGATCAATTTGAATAAATATTTACGAAAAGAATTATACAAGCCCCCAGCTGGATGATAATAATGTGCTATACAAGCCCTAACTAGGGGTGTCAGATGGATCAGATTTGGATCGGATCACCCTTGATCCATATCCTGATCCGTCTAGTTTTATCGAATTATAGACGGATTTTTTAGAACATGATCCATATCCAGATCCGTAGGATCAACGAATTTTCGGATCGGAGCTCCGCTCCATGTATATTTAGAAAAAAATTTCCGTTCTTTATATTTAGAATTTTCAGATCACATGATAATTCAGATATGTATTATAAAATAAAGATTAAAAAACGAAGTTATAATATGACCCATATTTGGGCAAAGGTTAGGGCCCTAACCTTTGCCCAAATATGGCTCGTATTATATTTAATAAGATTCAAAGTCTCCATTGTTAACCTTGTAGTCCCTCTGTAGGTTGTTTATTTTGTAGGAATTTCAACACTTCCACAAAATATAATTTCACAAATTATTTAATTTTTTCATTATTTTGAACAAAAATTTAATGTTCAAATATTTTTATAAAAAAGAAATTTTTTAAAAATGATTAATAAAATTACATATTTTGTATGCATCTTCATAATATGCGTGCCAAATAATACAATATATTGTAATAAAAATTAAAGGAAATATTTACCTTTACTATTCTTTCATGAAAACATTATCAAAGGTTAAAACACAATACGCAACTTCAACAAATTATAAACCAAGAAACATAATATTTAAATACTTCCGCTACAATGAAAACTTAAACTACATATGGCATGGAAAAAAGATGTTGTCAAATCAAGATCATGATATAAACAAGTTGAAGTGCTTGATTGATTTTTTTTGGTACTTGTCCCTCTTGCTTGGAAGTGCCCCTTTGGCAACATTGTTTTTCCAGTAACCTATATGATTCTTTCTAGGGCAGAATTTGTCGATATCCTGAGCAAAATTTACAGAAATAAAAGGAAAAATGTATTTATATGAATATATTATGATTAGGAGAGCTCCCGGCCAGCATATGGTTTGGTGTTAATGATGCCCGTGACATGGTAGTGGAGTAAAAATTCAGCAGAATTTTGGATGGTTTCGAATTGGGGCAGCCTAATCATGTTACCTGTATTTTAGAATGACGTCTATTCCACATTTGAATTACAATTTACATCTAGGACACTGAATACTCCCTCCGTCTCAATTTATAGATCCATTTTGGAATAAACACGCATATTAAGAAAAAAGTTGGTTAGATAGAATCTTATCTCATGTATCATTGATTAGTGCATTGATAAGTGAGAATATAGTTGAGTTTCAAAAAAATCACAATAAATATAGGGATTTAGTGCATTGAGAAATGAGAATAATATTGAGTTTCAAAAAGTCACAATTAATATGTAGATAAATTTGTATTGAAAAAAAAGAGGAACAAGTATTTTGGGACAAATTTTTTTCCCAAAAGAGACCTATAAATTGAGACGGAGGGAGTATTTATAATACATAAAGTCCAAGAGGGTAAAATGGTTGGCTGGAATGATATAAAATACTCATTATGTAAAGTTTTCTACAAGATATTGGAGGCTCGGGCACGATCTGATTATTTAAAATTTCTTGCAAGGTATCGTGTGCTCCGATGGTACCTAATATATATATTGGTTTGTTGTATTTTAAACGATATATTGTTATTATTTTAAATTGTTAGAAATAAAATATATTCCTTTATTTTGTTAATATGTTACTCCCTCCGTCTCCTTTTACATGTCCATTTTGCTTTTTGAGAAGTCAAATTGATCAATTTTTGACTAAACATTACAAATTATCTATTCATTATTTTTAAAATCCGAAAGTTGCATATTAAAATAGACAAAATATATTTTCTAATGATATAATTTTCATTATTCTTCTTAATTATATAATACATGTAAATTACAGTCAAAATATAGTCAATTGACTGATCAAAAGTCAAAATAGACATGTAAAAAGGGAAGGAGGAAGTAATAGATTATATGAAATCTTGTACCTATTTTTCACATATTTGACAATAGAAACGGATCATATTGACTAGTGGTTTGTCGTTTCCTACCAATTACATTTCTGAGTTGAAAAATTATGACCAACACAATCGGTAGGAAACTCTTTTCGACCGAATTGAGTCGTACTCCACATCGATCTATGAAACTTAAATCAGTGAAATTAATGTCTGTTCACAGAATTCGGTGGTCGAAAACACATCCGTGACAATAAGCAGATATACATCTGTTTCATATATCTCCCCAGCAGAACTTATAGATCTAGATGATTTAAAATGGAACATAAACATTTGGGTAGAAAATTAAACGGTTTGTCTAGTGTGTGCGCATGGGCACATGCTAAGCACGAAATTTGATATGTTTAGGAGGTTTTGATTGGTGTGATTGTTGTATTTGCAGAGGTCCACCATTATTAAGATAGGAGAGTGAATCAAAATCTCCCAAACTTGTAAAATTCCGCGCTTAGAATGTGCCCATGAGCACACACTAGAAAAACCGAAAATTAAAAATATATCATACCCCCACCACATAAGTTTCACCCCTGATTTCAATGTGCTCGCCAGCTCGATTTCCAAAAGGTTGTCGCAGTCTTCCCCTATAAATTCACTCCCTGACTACAAACTTTTCCATCAGAAAACAAAACCTCTCTGATCTGCATTTGCATTCTCCACCAATCCCTTAAATCTGAGAGATGGCCTCTAAGAGCAGTGCTTCAGTAGCCCTATTTTTCGCCCTCAACATTCTCTTCTTTTCGCTAGTTAGTTCATGTGACTTCTGCCCCGGCCCTAAGCCGAAGCCGAAGCCAACTCCAACTCCATACCCCTATCCAACACCCTCAGCAGGAAAGTGCCCTAAAGATGCCCTAAAATTAGGTGTCTGTGCTGATGTCCTCAACTTAGTTCACAATGTTGTGATCGGATCTCCACCAACACTCCCATGCTGCAGCCTTCTCGAAGGTCTCGTGAACCTCGAGGCCGCCCTTTGCCTTTGCACCGCCATTAAGGCCAACATTTTGGGGATCAATCTCAATCTTCCTATTTCGCTCAGCTTGGTTCTTAATAACTGCGGCAAGCAAGTCCCGAATGGCTTCGAATGTACCTAAATAGACAAGTGGTTATCTGCTTTCTATGTTTTTCGTTCTTTAATTGTTGTGTAATGTTGCAGTAGGTAGCTTCCCATAAGCTATTCTTCTTGTATTTTCTAATTCGTACGATTCGGTGGAATGATATCGAATAAATCTGCGCTACTACTTGTAGTTTGATGTGAAGTGAAATGATATCAGCCGCTGTTTATGTCTTCGGTGATCCTTTTATTCGTGCAATATTCAATATTGGAACTTGAACTTCATGTGTTTACACTGATTATGCAGTTTTCTGCTGCACTGGTCTATGCATAAAAAGAGATTCTTCCTTAATTTAGAACTACAGAAGAAAAGTTAATTACTTCCTTCATGTTTACATGTTATTTAAAACGCATAAAAAGTACATAATTAATTGATTAATTATTGAAATTTTAAGCCCATAAAAACTAAAAATAATCAGTATTTTAATAAATTCAATAATTTTGAAATATTTACATGTGATTTACTAGAGAAGCAAAGTGAATGCATATTCTTTTGAATGTTTACATGTAACTTAAAACGCATAAAAAGTACATAAATAAATAATTCCTAAACCATTTCGTTAAACATAGCACCGAATGATCAACAACAACAGTACTTGCATCATACCATCCAATGATCAACAGCAACAATACTTGCATACTTGGGCTGGTCAATAAAAAACCAAGTCCAAACAAACGTATATCCCTAAATTAGAGTAGAGTTTAGAAAGGATAAAATACATGCACATCATGTCTTCACTTAGAGAGATTTTGTGAAGACTCCCATCTTTTTTATTATAAATAAAATATTATCTGACATTTATTTAAATAATATTTTGACCCCATCATTTTCTTTACATGAAAGTCACCTAATTCTCGCTCATTTATTAATGTGAGCTCTTCTCCAGACAAACTCTAATCTGAAGGCCATGAAACAAACTCTAATCCAAAGGTCATAAATTCCATTCATTTGATTCTAATATATTTGCATAAAAAAGGAAAGTGATGCAATATCAATGGACAACCGTTACTGATTATTTGAACTACATATATGATGACTTTGTACAGGCATGAACCGTGCTCCTTTCCTTTTTTTTTATATCTCTTGACTTGCAATCTCGTTGATTTAAAATTACGACAATATAATACTTACGGGGTGTATTCGATTGGGAATTTAATGGATTGTTTGTAGTCTATGGATTTTAATGGATTGTGTGTGATTTTGATTTTGTGCGGATTCTTGATAAAATGTCGCAGAGTTTATAAGATTTAATCACAATGCTTCAAAATCCCATTTATTTTGGTGGGATTTCAAAAAACTTAAAATACACTGAAGAATGCCACAAAATCCACCATTTTATGAAATGTAAAAAAATCCATCAGCATTTGAATACCATCAGATTTTAATGGATTTTAAAGAATCCCAATTGAATCCATCGGATTTTAAAGCATAATTTAAAATCTCAATTGAATACCACCGGATTTTGTAGCATAATTTAAAATCTCAATTGAATACCTCAAGATTTTAATGGATTTGAAACAATCCCAATCGAATACACTCGGATTTCATGAATGCAAAAAAATGTTTTAAAATCCCAATCCAATACACCCCTCTTAGAGTGGTATATTAGATTGCGATTTTAAAGCATTTTTTTTGCATTCATGAAATCCGAGAGTATTCGTTTGGGATTGTTTGAAATCCATTAAAATCTTGAGGTATTCAATTGAGATTTTAAATTATGCTACAAAATCCGGTGGTATTCAATTGAGATTTTAAATTATGCTTTAAAATCCGATGGATTCAATTGGGATTCTTTAAAATCCATTAAAATCTGATGGTATTCAAATGCTGATTGAATTTTTTGCCATAAAATGATGGATTTTGTGGCATTCATTAGTGTATTTTAAGTTTTTTGAAATCCCATCAAAATCAATGGGATTTTGAAGCATTGTGCTTAAATCCTATCAACTCTGCGACATTTTATCAAGAATCCGCACAAAATCAAAATCACATACAATCCATTAAAATTCATAAACTAAAAACAATCCATTAAAATCCCAATCGAATACACCCGCCTTAAAATGTAGAGAATCTAATGATTATATTGTATGTTAGATTATATATGTAATGAAAAATTGTAAATAATAATCATGGTGATGTATAGGTTAATGGAACTGAACAATATATGTTGATATATATATATATATATATATATATATATATATATATATATATATATATATATATATATATATATGTGTGTGTGTGTGTGTGTGTGTGTGTGTGTGTAATTATATGAAAATTGTGTGTTGGATTTGTGAAGCAATGGTGGATTTAATATAATTTGAGATTGGGGAAGTCAACATGAAGTATAAATATTATTAACATTGTAAGTTAGAGCATCTCCAAGGACAATATGTATAATGGTTTGGTTATATTGTTCGTCTAAAATGATTACGTAAATTTATTGATAAGGGACATGGATATGCTCCAATCGGATTATCTATATTTTACTTGTGTAAAATTATACTCAACTAGGTTCGACAAATATAGCTAACCAAACATGGTTGGCTATATTTTTTGCTAAAAGAATAGAGGGTTGGAGTGCTATAATTTTCAAATAATTTCTATAAGTGCCACTTAGAGAATTTTAGCTAAGGGCTTTTGGAGTTAGAGATGCTCTTTGGGAGTTAAAAGAAATCATTACGCACTATGTTAACTTCTGGAACCAGTAACTTAATTAATATTTCATTCATCCCCTGATTTTGTCCATAAATAAAATTTATTTTCTATTTTCTCACATTAACTAAAATTATAATGATCAAAAAATTGAATTATTTTTTCAATATATTAATACAATTAATACTTAATATATCATATTTACTAAATTAAGACCTATGCTGCAAGTATATGGGATTAGGACATGAAATGGCAATTCTAAAATTATAAAATACGGATATATATGACATTTAATAGTTAATAGATATTTTTATAAATATAAAAAGTTTGTTTTTTTACCTCGAAAATACTAAACCTTTTTTTGGTCATAACCTCGAAAATACCAAACATGAACGAACTAAACCAAACCAAACCAAACATACTCAGTATATCCCGCTTAGAGCATGGTCTGATGAGGGTAAGATGTACGCAGCCATGCATGCCCCTACCCTTAAAGTAGAGAGGTTGTTTTCGTGAAGACCCCCGGCTTAGTGCACAATAAATAAAACAGTGTGTGATATAATAAGAATATAATACCTTAGCCCATGGCCTTCTTCACATGGGACTTACCTAAACAGTTTTGATTGGCGCGAATGCATCCAGTAATGACTGAGCTGAACCCTTCCCTTAAAACATAACGCCATAACCCTCATAATCTCTGTAAGCCACGAGACCTAGTCTCAATTACTCTAATACGCTGTCTCTAATCATTCTTATCTAATGTCATATCACCCGTGAGATTTAAGGCTCCCATGTCCAAACTTAATTGATCAGCCCATGTCCGACGAGGCCGACCCCTCTTTATCTTGCCTCGTACCGGTATGTGTTCGACTCTCCTAACCGGTGCTGAATTATATTTACACCGAACATGTCCATACCAACGTAAACGTCCCTCCCTTATCTTCTTAGAGATAGACTCAACACCTAAAAAACGTCGAAAAGTATCATTCGGTATATGATCAATCATGGTGTTACCAAAAATCCAACACAACATACGCATTTCTGTTGTCTCTAGCCTACGTTCCTGACCCTTTCTCAATGGCTAGCACTCAGTACCATATAATAATGATGGTCTGATTGCTACACGATAGAATTTACCCTTCAACTTCAAAGGTACACTCTTATCACACAACACACCTGTAGCAGCCCGCCAACGAAGCCATCCTGTCAAAATACGATGTGTAACATCCGCAAAAATATCTCTATTACTCTGAATGATGGAACCCAAGTATTTAAAAGTATTAGTTTGTGGTACACGGGCCTCCGCAATACATACAGCAACATCCACATCATGAATCTCCTCATGGAAATTGGCCCAGAGATACTCAGTTTTAGAACGGCTCAGATGCAATCCATAACCCTCCAACGATGTACGCCATTGTTCTAATTTCACATTAACCTCACTTCGAGACTCGACGATTAACACAATATCATCGGCAAAAAGCATACACCAAGGCACAAGAGCTTGAATGTCATGGGTAATCACATCCAAAACAATTATAAAAAGCAAAGGGATGAATACCGAACATTGATGAAGACCTACCTCAACTAGAAAATTCTGAGTATCCCCAAGGACCCCAACGGGTGTCCTAACACATGTCCCCACTGCTGAATACATATCCTGTATGGTTTGAATATACACCGTTGGAACTCCTCACGCTGCTAAACATCTCCAATGAACGACCCGTGGTACACTATCATAAGCCTTTTCAAGATCTATAAACAGCATATGAAGATCCTTACAACGCTCTTGATATTTCTCCATAAGACATCGAATGAGATAAATCGCCTCAATGGTTGACCTCCCAGGCATAAAACCAAATTGATTCACTAAAATGGTAACAATTCTTCGAATCCTGCAATCAATAACTCGTTCTCAGAGTTTCATCGTACGACTAAGCAGCTTAATACCACGATAATTACTACAACTTTGAGCATAACATTTATTTTTTATATATGGGTACAACAACGCTAAACCGCCAGTCACTCGGCATCCTGGATGTCCGAAATATAACATTAAAAAGAGTTGCATGTTAACCATCATACACCCTGTTCCCCCAAACACTGCCACACCTCAATCGGAATCTCATCAATCCCAATTGTCTTACCTTTACCCATCATGCCTAAAGTTACGCGTACCTCTGCCATAGTAATATCTTGAAACATACCAACATCATTGTAAAAAACATTGACATTCTCTTCCTCGAAATACAATCTCCCTTCCTCGAGCTGCGTTAAATTACTCAGAAAAATACCTGCCCCATCTCGTTGTAATATCTCCATCATGAAGCAAAACCCGATCACCCTCGTCCTTAATATGTCGAACCGCACCAATATCCTGACTGCGCTTGTTACGTGCTTTTGCAAGTTTAAAAATCTCACTCACACCCTCCTTGGTACCTAGACGCCTACACATGTCTTGATACGCCTTAGTTTTCGCTTCCGCAACTGCCTGTTTAGCCATTCTTTTTGCAATTTTAAATAACTCTCGCTTTATATGCCGATCTGGCCCTTCGGGACATGACATGAGTTCCAAAAAGCATCCTTTCTCAAATTTCACTTTGGCTTGAACATCATCATTCCACCACCAAGACTCTCTCTGATCCTTGACATTCCCTAAAGCCACTCCCAACATCCTACTTGCCACACCTCGAATTGAGTCAGCCATATGTGCCCCCATTTGATCCACATCATCTACCTACCTAAAACAACCCTCAAACATGTCCTTAAATTCTGCTACTTTCGATCCATGTAAATTACGCCAAAGAATTTTAGGTTCAACAACTCTCAATCCCTCCATAGGTGGACCATCCAAAGACAAATCCATGGCTAAAAGACGGTGTTGTGAAGCACAAGCTTCCATTAGAAAAACCTTACAATCTGAACAAAATCTGAAATCCATACTGTGAATAAGAAGATAATCAATTTGAGTGGCATGTTCCCCACTCCTAAAAGTAATTAGATTGTCATCACGCTTGCAGAAACAAGAGTTAACAATCACTAAATCATGTGCTGTCGCAAATTCCAAAAGTGTCGAACCATTGTCATTTCTAACATCATAACCAAACCCGCCATGAACACCTTGATACCCATCTGCTCTTGCACCAATATGACCATTAAAATCACCACCAACAAATAAAAATTGATCTAGAGGAATACTTCAAACCAAATCATCCAAACAACCCCAAAAAGTCATGGATTCAATATCCCCCAACCCAGCCTGAGGCGCGTATACACAAAGCACCACCCCAATAACTGTCCCAACCACTAATCTAACATACATGATTCGATCACCAAACCTTTTGATCTCCACCACTTTATCTTTGAGTTTCGTAGACAACAAGATACCAACACCATTATGGGAGTTAACTAAACCTGAATACCATGATATAAATCCATTAGCCTCCTTGGTTTTTTCCTCTTTCCATCTAGTTTTCTGAATACAAGCCATATCTACTTTCCGCTTCCGCAAAACATCAACCAATTCTAAAAATTTGCTAGTTAAAGTTCCAACATTCAAACTAGCCAAACGAATCACACACCTTGCTAAAGATCCCTCACCCGAAAACCTTGCACCCCAGACTCCCCCACTAACTTGATCTCTACGACTTACTGTGCAGAATATATATATGATAATGGTTCACAATGCATAAGTGAAAAAACGGATGCAAAAATCAAAGATACCAACCTTGAGTGTTTGATTGAACAGTAATTTTCTGCAAGCCTGCAATCACTATTCAGTGGGCAAATACGTTAATGATGTAAAGCAAATGTCTGTAAGAAGATGAATGTGAGTGTTAATTGCTGATTAAGATGGTGGTATGTGATCTCTAATTCTTTTGTACTGTTCTGGGGAAGAAGGCTGAATAACAAGTGTCCTTTAAATTTCTAACTCCTCCATGATAGCCGTTATGTTCAACGAATTGAAAACCAATAACCGCAAATAACTGCCACAACTTCAAATCCACAAACCAACAATCTACTTTAAACCCATACCAGAAATCAATAATTATATCAGGCACAACTTTGAAAATCACGAGAGCGACATCCCACCAAAAAAATTCATTGCAAACAGTCAAAAATTTTCTGCGGAACCGGTGCGAGAAATCAGCGGTGGCGCCGACGTATGTTTTGACAGGAGTGTTGGTGGAAAGTATCAGATACAATTTCAACACAAAACTATGGGCGCACCAAAACCCAGTGTCATTTGACTTGGGTTTGACTTGGTATTTACTACAGAGAATGTGGTTTTCAATGATAATGTGTAGAAAGTGTGAATAACCAAGGATGTTTGATTTAAATGGTATATAGGAAATTACAGAGTGTGATAACATGAACGAACTATCATTCAAAAATATTAACATCACCATTTTCAACTCATTGTTCAACTCACCTAGATAACATTTTCTGACGCACATTTAATTGCTTAAACAAGGTTCAAGTGTGTGAACAACGTACGTCACACGGTGTCCGATAGATGAAAAGATCCTGACTTTGAGTGATCTCCCTGCCCCTTACAATTTATAGCATTATTGAGTTTAGATATAGGATTTGTCAATTTTCACGCTTCTAACTTCTAAATATGTCTTTTTAAAATAAATTATCCCCTTCTTCCTAATTTCTCTCTTTCACTTTCTTTCTAGTATCATTTATTCATCTATTGGAGAAGTAGGTTGATTAGATAGGGGAGAGACTTTAGTATGGGTTGACAGCAGGGACGGGTGAATTGAAGATCGGGGGTTTCGAGAGGATGGTTGAGTTAGTTTTTAGGCGGCAAGGGTTTGAAGGACAACGATAATTTATGACTGTAAGAGTTAGAGAGGCTGAAAAAGGGAAGATCGAGACTGGTTGTGGATTGGCGAGAAGGATTGGTTGAAGTGACAACAATACATGAGAGGGAAAGAATGAATGATTACGGTGACGGGCTAGGACAGAGAGGAGAAGGATGGTCCAAGCGAGAAGGCAACAATGGTAGTTATGTTGAGTAGGTGGCGGTGTCGGGACTATCTCGGACGTTGGTGCAGATTGCGAGAAATGTCCTGCGTACATTATTTTTAAATGAATGTCCCAATTATATTTATATACGACTTCCGTCAAATAATCATTGTATTTATGAAATCTGGTATAATTCAAATTTTATATCACAGTTGAATTACAAGGTATTTATGTGATTTAAAGTGCGTGAGCATAAAATACCCATACCTTATCGTATTTTCATCTTTAAATTGAAAAATGTTATTTGTGTAATAAGATAGAAGTTTTCGTAAAATTAGATATAAGCGGGAAACTAACGTTGATAGGATATACTTTCTAAATCAATTTATTTTATTTTTATGATTTTTTAAATAAAAATTAATTTCAAAACAAAAATGAATAATCTAACAAATTTATTTTTATTATTATATATTTAACAAAACCGAAATCAACTATACTATAAAATTATCCAAACTAATCTACACTTATCATATTAAATCAGTATACCAACTCCAAGGCATGCCTTATATAACGTCCTATATTAAAATTTAGGGACATTTGATGAAATAAATTGATCCAATAATATCATAGTGATTATATCACTAGGATAACATATTCAACTCTTATTTCTAGGACACCCATTTTAAAACGCATATAAAACATAATTTCATAACTTATTTTTAAAAGTTTTCTTTTTTGAATAAAAGTTTAGATAGTAAATATTTATTCAGAAGAATAAAATTTAAAATAATTTATTAAACTATATTTACGAGAGCATTAGAATGCGTGTCGAGCCCCCGTCCCCCAATGTAAACAACTGAGGAGGACAGAGGGAGTAGTTAATAAAATAAAAATTAAAAATAGATTTAATGACGATACAAATTAAATAATTGTCTATATAATTTATATTCAATTAATTGACTCTTAACTTTTTTGTCTAATATTTTGACGTAATAAGTTAAATTATTATTTTAAAGTTTTCATTCATAAATACATAAATTTAATATTTTTATTATCAAACTAATATTATCTAATATTAATTATTTCAATAAAGGTGTCAACATGTTTTTTACTCAGTGATATGTCTTGCTTTACTGGTATATATGTCTGGCTGACATTGCTGGCCAAAAATCCTACTTCTGCAGTTGGTTCGATGATTCCACGTTAAAAGTACACATTGTGCACGAGAATATAAAAGTGAGATAGACATTTGCATTATTGAAATATGAGGTACACATATTAATTTGTCCAAACTTCAGGTATACACTATGTAGATTACTCTTATGTTAAATACAGCAAAGGGGCTCTTAGTATTTTGATTCCGAAATAATCCAGAATTAAACGTTTTGACTCGTTCTAGGAAGGTCGAGTTATATTTAACTGTTATTTGACCCGGATAAAGGAGACCATCTTGACATTATTTCAATATTCAGTAGAAGTTAACAAAACACGAACATAAAAGTTTAAATTGATACAAAACAAATGCATGGCATCAACTTGATACAAAGAAGACCGAGTTCTTGCATCAAGAAATATAACAGAACATAGGTGCAACCTATATATGCCATGAATCAGACAAAATGAAACTTACAAAATCATACATAAATCAAGAGCAGTACATATATGTACTTGAGTTAGGAGAGTGGTGGACACATAAAACCAGGTGGAGGAGTTTTCCCGCAAGTTAACAGTACGGACAGTGCAAGTGGAAGATATATGTTTATGTTGAGCAGCTTCAGCCTTATGGTAGTGCAGAGACAAACGGCTGCTTCTAGCTCAAGCAACCCACCGAGAATTGGACAACAGACGTTCTGAACCGGATCGCCTAACCCTACGTGCACCAGGCCTCCTAGAACATCGACGCAGAGCCCTAGTTTTAGTGCGTTTATAGGGCAGGTTTGAGGAGGGGTTGGTGGTGGTGGGAGAGCCGGGACGCCTCCTCCGGATGGAGGAGGGGTGTAAGGTGGGTAGGTTGGTGTGGAAGGTGGTGAGATTATGACTGGAGGGTTGACTATTGGGGGAGTTACTATGGGGGGTGTGATGATAGGTGGATTGACAATAGGAGGGTTAACAATTGGTGGGAGGACAACCGGTGGCTTATGCGAAGGCGGCTTATGTGTAGGTGGCTTATATGAAGGTGGATTCTGTGTAGGAGGCTTAAATGAAGGCGGCTTATGTGTAGGTGGCTTATATGAAGGTGGATTCTGTGTAGGAGGCTTAAATGAAGGCGGCTTATGTGTAGGTGGCTTATTTGAAGGCGGCTTATGTGTAGGTGGCTTATACGAGGGTGGATTCTGTGTAGGTGGCTTATATGAAGGCGGCTTATGTGTAGGTGGCTTATACGAAGGTGGATTCTGTGTAGGTGGCTTATACGAAGGCGGCTTATGTGTAGGTGGCTTATGTGAAGAGGGTGGTTTATGAGAAGGTGTTGAGCCTCCGGGGCTCCTTCCTTTGCTGTGGTGTGGTGGATGAGGCCGTGGAGTATTCGGAGGATTAGGTTGGCGGTATGGTGGGTAGGGTGGCGGGCAGTATCCGCTAGCATAGATCGGTGGCAATGCAGTTAACATGCAGATCATGCAAATGAAGGACATGGCTAAAACTTTGGAACCCATGACTAATTTTAGGGTTCCAAAGTGTGTTTTCTTTTCTTCACTGATGAGTAATTAAGTGGACAGTAAGAATTATTTATAGCTGAATTTCATGCTTTACTTAAAAGAGGTAATACTCGAGAGATAATGATTCTTTGCATAAGTGCTCAGAAAACTCCAAGAGATTTACGAATGAAATTGCAAAGTTTTGGATGTTTGTTGCTACTTTACGAAGTTCAATGCCTCGTCCGTGATTGTTTCAGTTCATCCGTGAACTTCAGATTCTGATGGCTTTTTAACAACGTGCACTTGCAAGTTGCAATATAGCTCGTCTAAAAACTAGTACTGTACTAGCTAGTACACCAATAAGTGTCTCACCTTTCTTCTGATATCTTTAGTTTTGTACACTCTCCGTGGATATGAAATTTAGTGCCAACGAAGAATACGAGAGTTACTTGCAAAGCCCATGGCAATTAATCGATTAATATCCGTTCACCATGTTTGTAAAATGTCCAAATTTTTTGGGAGGTCTAGTATAACGGATAAGTAAGTGTTAATTAGAAAAGATTTGTGACATTTTTCAAAAATAAATCAAACTCGTTTCATATATATTTATGGAAAATGCTTGGTGCACATAATTGTGTACAAAAACATGTACATAATGATATGTGGCGGATTTTAATTGGATGACCCCTGCATTTACACCAATCACCCCAATTAAAACCCTTCACATCACTTGCCACATCATTATGTACAATCTGTACACAATTATGTGCACCTAGCACTACTCTATATTTATACACAATTATGTGCACCTAGCACTACTCTATATTTATACACACGTTTTTCTCTAATACAAATAACTAAAATTACAATCAAACACAAATCAACTGAATAATAAGAATGAGAAGGGTGATTCCTGAGGTGGACTTAGACGAGAGATGAAGTGAAGGGATGGGATGGGCCTAAGTTTGAACTCTTGTACTGTGACAGCCTGTCCAAGGCATGTTTGGAGTGGGGTCATATAGATCTTTATGGATTTATATTTTAGTGTTTTTATTAACCGATTCTTAAATATAAATTAAAAATTAGATTCAAAATTATTATTTATAACTACATTATTCACTAGTTTATGCCGTATTAAACACTATTTTTATTAAACAGTAAAATTAGTAATTTTTATCCTTCTTAATTAATAAAATCTATTTATGTGAACAATATTTGGTTATTGATTATTGATGATTAATTCTGATTGGAGGAAGTCTATGATGGTCGTAAGTGACAAAAGAAAGTGTTTGATGCTGTCAATAGTCATTGAAGTTATGGTGATAAGTGATATTGCTATTGGCAAGTCATGAAAGATGCTGATATTGGCGGGAGGAGGTCTATGATATCATAATATGGGTGATGACATATAATTAATGTATGAGGAATATGTTATTAATTAAACACTGATTTTAGATATACAAATGTAATTTCTGTAGTTGAAAAATAGTGATTCAAAATTAGCGAAGACCTGATTTTTAGTTCATATGCTAATTTTATTTGTATTAGATTAAGATCCCATATACATATTCTATATTTCAAAATACATGTCTGTTTTTAAAAAAATTGCATATATTGAAAAATTGAATATCTAAAATAAAAAATTATAATTTGTGATTCATTTATTACATTGACCAAATATTATATGTGAATTATAACTGATTTTAGAAATATCAACAAAGAATATGTGATATAAAGTTAATTTTAATACTCTAAATAATGAACTGCAAGTAATTATATAATATATTTATCTTCAAAAATGAAGATATTAGCTGAAACGAAAGTAATACTTTTCCTTTTTCTCTGATTCAACCGAGATTTTAGGGTAAAACGATCTTTGTGCTCAACGGTACTCGCATGCTTTCTGCATAAAATTGAGGCGGCTCTGAAAACCAGCCATGCACGAGGTATCCTATCTTGTTTCAGTCGGGTTTTCATTTCTGTGGGCTTATATTTGCGGAATAGTGGTGTCCTCCATAATTGGTTAAGGCATGATTAAACCTAACAAAATAATTTAGGACCGTGAAAGTAGGGTTACCATTTGTAGGCTGTGCTCTTATATATATGCACATTTCCCTAGGAGATCATGTGAGCTTTGACCGGCGGGCCGGGTCCCGGCTGAACGTGTTATTGCGAAGAGGACAAATGACATGTTGCCACTTTACGGTTTGTACGTTAAAGTATCCTATCAGGGCCGGCTCAATCAAATTTGGGGCCCTAAGCAAAATATGAAAATCAGACCCATACATATTTATATATAATTTTTTTGTTGGTGTAATATAAATTTATTATTATAAAATCCTTACCTCAGTGTTGGATGTTGAATGATGAAGATAAGAAAGGTACCAAAAAGGATTATAACTGTTTAGTACAAACTGAAAGAGTAATTTTTTATTCTTAATATTTTATCATTTATATAAACAAAGAAAAAAAAACTAAGTAATTTTAATATTGATACTTAACATTTACTTTAATAAACTTGATATTACATTTAACTAGCAAAATTATTTATGACACATACTTGTCTTTAGACTTCTTTTACGTCTGTTACTATTATTTTTTGTATTTGATTCTATACATTTTGTACATGAAATATATTGATAAATGGAATAATATTTTCATCACAATTATCCGTGATATATATTTTAATTTTTTTGAACAAATATTTATATAAATATGATAAATTTTATTTATAGAAACATGATAAAATAATTTATATTTCAAAAATATTTCAATTAAATGATAAATAATTTAATTATTCTAATTTTTAAATAATAAGTCATTTTATATTATTAATTAAATGTATTAAAGAAATTAGAATTGTTTGATAAAATTTTGTTTTCAATAAATTTTTTAATAAAACAAATATTAATATTTATGTATACATATATATAAAGGGATTTTAAATTTTTGGGGCCTTTTTTGGTTTGGGGGCCGTAAGCAACTGCTTAGTTTGCTTTAAGGTAGAGCCGGCCCTGTATCCTATCTTGTTATTTTGACACTATTTTGTTGTCATTGTTGATTTATTGCATTATAATAGCTCGAATTATGTGGCGGATGTAAAGCTAAATAAAAAGAGCTTTGTTCTACGAGTCTCGCGTGGGAATGACAATCGAAAATTTGGTTGACTTCCATGCAGGGCTGTTTACAAACTGAGCTGTTCGCGAACAAGTTTAAACCTGACTCGATAAAAACTCGGTTCCTTATGAACTCGAGCTCGAGATCGAACACATAAATGTGTTCGTCAAGAAAGCGAGCTCGAGCCGAGCTTTTAGTATGTTCGGCTCGAGCTCGGCTCGTTAAAATTTGAAAAAAATGCAATATTAAAACACACCAAAACACACTAAAATTTTTATTTAGATTTCAATATTAAAAGTCAACTAGCAGTTTGACCTTATTTTTTTCTAGCTCGGCTCAGCTCGTATTTGTTCGTGAACAAGCTCGTGTTAGACTCATTAGTTAAAGAGCTCGAACCCAGTTTTTTGTTCAATAAGAAAGCTCGGTTCGACTCGGTTCGATAGGAAAAAATTTAAAACTCGACTCCGTCCGTTCGTAAATAGCACTAATCACGACTTATAACATCCATCCTATATGTTTTTGAAGTAAGTTTAAGTTTTGTGTACTAATATATAAGTAGCTTATAACACACGTGTCACCCACCACATATTTATAAATTTTATAATTTTATCGATTATATTTAAAATTTAATTAAAATACAAATTGATAATACTAATCGAATTTATAGATATTTTGAATTAATTGATAGTGTTGTGAGAGGAATTGATACAATACCCCCAGAACTATATTGCACAATTATAGGGATATTTGTTACAACCGTGTAAATTACGGCTAGCTTTTAGGGGCTACCGTTAACATAAACTATAGAAAAACTAATGTTTTTAAGGGCTGAGCTCGCAAAGGACCAAGCAACGAGGCCGGAATTATGGAATTTCGTCCCGCAATTGCCCAGAAATAATATCACGAAGGTTACACGTGCCTCTCTTTAGAGTGTAAAACTTGTGATTACGAATCCGAATCCCCTTTGCAAGGTGCCTACATACCCTATTTATAGGGATCAAGCCCATGTAGTTCTTGATTAGGACTGTGAAAAGATAAGCTCTAATCCCCTCTAGTTTAGGATAAAACAGCCTTCTTCCATGATTATCCAACGGAATCCTACTTCAAGTAGGTCACTTGAATCCTTCATCTTGCATGCATATCCGATTATTTGCACTAGATTTGTATATATGTCATAATTATCTCCAAAATAAGTATAATTACCCTTTAATTCATGGATAAATAGCAGCTGATATACTCCCAATCCACCTCCAACTTGTCCTCCTAGAATCAAGGAAGAAGAGTCCTCTCGCTTCCAGCCTCCCAGTCGCCGACGATGCCCTCCAGACTCCCTCCCTCGCTGCAGCCCAGTAATCTTCCCTCTGTTAACCTTTAGATTATTAATCAAACTTTTATTTTTGATCAAGAATTCTGCTTGGCACTTTGCGTCATGAATTGAGCTTCATGTATGAGGGTGGGGACTCCTCGGAAAGTCTCGCAATTTGTTTAAATATTCCAAGGGACCCCCCCTGTTGGTGTGGAGAGGAACTTTCCCTTGTACTCTTTACCTTATTGCAACTGCTTTAGTTTCCTCATCTGCTTTGTGCGAATTGCTTGTATTCCTTTCAACATTGTATGTATCTTCCATCAAACCTTCCGTGCAGGTAGAAAAAATTAGTATAAGGTGTATCCTTATGGTGAAAGATGTAGTAAACTTGATTACCAGGGGTTGCACCCCCGAATCTTTGTCCTTAGGTAGTGTTTTCTTTCTCGAGAATGTATATGGTCATGATTATGCTTGATCCCAATAGCATACAAGTCTTCGAATTTTCCTAAGTAGTATGTAGCTTAGTGGATTTTGGCCTTGCCCTGACTTAAGTCGTTGGTGGAGATGACCAACTTTAGACTTAGAGGGGTTTACCCCCTAGTAAACTTGGTAACAATTCACTTAAGCCCATGTAAACTTAAGTTGGTATGTGAGTTTGGCACCAGTGCCTCACACGTAAACTTGGTAACAATTCACTTAAGCCCATGTAAACTTAAGTTGGTTTGTGAGTTTGGCACCAGTGCCTCACACGTAAGCCCCTAACATAAGCATTGGGAGAAAGCCTTGAGCGTGAGCCTTGAAGTAATCCCCAAATGTAAGCTTTGAGAGTAATCCCCAAATGTAAGCCTTGAAAGCCTTAATAGGCATTAACCTTGAAAGCCTTGATAGGCATTAACCTTGAAAGCCTTGATAGGCATTAACCTTGAAAGCCTTGATAGGCTTTAACCTTGAAAGCCTTGATAGGCTTTAACCTTGAAAGCCTTGATAGGCTTTAACCTTGAAAGCCTTGATAGGCTTTAACCTTGATAGGCTTTAACCTTGAAGGGCTTTGATAAGCCCTACCTCTAATAAATGCAGCCTTGCAAGCTTGAAAAGCTTGAATCCTTGAAAGCTTTGATAGGCTTTAACCTTGAAAGCCTTGATAAGCTTTAACCTTGAAAGCCTTGATAGGCTTTAACCTTGAAGGGCTTTGATAAGCCCTACCTCCAATAAATGCAGCTTTGCAACTTTAAAAAGCTTGAATCCTTGAAAGCTTTGATAAGATTTAACCTTGAAAGCTTTGATAGGCTTTAACCTTGAAAGCCTTGATAGGCTTTAGCCTTGAAAGCCTTGATAGGCTTTAACCTTGAAAGCCTTGATAGGCTTTAACCTTGAAAGGCTTTGATAAGCCCTACCTCCAATAAATGCAGTCTTGCAAGCTTAAAAAGCTTGAATCCTTGAAAGCTTTGATAAGCTTTAACCTTGAAAGCCTTGATAGGCTTTAACCTTGAAAGCCTTGATAGGCTTTAACCTTGAAGTGCAGCCAAGTTGTTGAGTTATGTCTTCCAAGTTTTAATATTTTTGATTTTCAAGTTTTTTTATTTTTAAGTGAAGTAATATTAATGATATGCCTACTACCCCCCGAGTTCTTTAGCATAATTAAAATTATGATGGCGAACTAGATGCAACTGAAGCCCTAACTTATTTTAAAGCATACATGAAGCATTCAATTAACAATCATAGTAGGCAACAAGCATATACAAGATTTTTATAATGGAAAACTTCATAATTTTATTGAATCACATGTGATCAAAAGTTGACATAACATATTTTTGGGGGGTGTGAAGACATCACCCCCCGAGCATCCCAACAAGTAAAGCAAATAGTAGCCTAATTATTTTTTCTAAAAGCATAGCGATTATAACTAATAAACCACCTTTATTGTTCTGATCCCAAAGCCGAAGCCTACAGAAATACTACCCGGGTGAAACTACTGGTAATACCTCTTTAAGTGTTGGGCATTCCATGCCCGTGGTATGAGTCTTCCATCCATGTCTGTGCGGTGATAGGTGCCCTCCCAAAGCACTGTCTTGATGATATATGGGCCTTCCCATTTGGCACCGAAGGCTCCATGAGCGGGAACCCTCATATTAGGCATCATTTTCCCTAGAACCAAGTCTCCCGTTTTGAGGGGTCGAGCCCTCACTTTCTTGTCAAAATATTTACGGGTCCTCTATTGATATGCGGCAAGTTTCAACTGAGCCGTATCCCTTACTTCTTCAATCAGGTCTAGGTATACCCTGTGGTTGACCTCATTATTCTCAGGATCGTAGTTATCCCTTCGAAAAGATCCTGCTCCGACTTCCACGGGAACCATGGCTTCACACCAATATGTTAAGGTGAACAAGGTTTCGCCCGTGGTAGACCTTGGGGTGGTATTGTATGACCACAACACCATTGGAAGTTCTTCGGGCCAACATCCCTTTTTCTCTTCAAGGTGTGCTTGATAATTTTGTTTACGGCCTCCGTCTGACCGTTACTCTAGGGATGGCATACCGCGGAAAACCCTTTTTTTATCCCAAGACGTTCACGGAAGTCCATCATTTCATTGTTATCAAACTGTTTCCCATTGTCACATATGAGCTTATAGGAAACCCCGTATCGACAGACGATTGCTCAATAAACGAAGTCTACCAGCTTCCTTGTAGTAATGGAAGCCAGGGGTTCAGCTGCAGCCCATTTAGTGAAGTAATCTACAGCCACAATTTCATATTTCACACCCCCTTTTCCTTTGGGTAATTCACCAATCAGATCTATCCCCCAAATGGCAAACGGCCAGGGGCTTGTCAAGGATTTCAAGGGTACCGCCGGATTCTTGTTTGTATTAGAAAACCTTTGGCAACTGTCACAAGCTTTGGCGAAGGCATGAGCGTCCCTGTAAAGGGTAGGCCAGTAATAACCCTGACGGAGAATCTTGTGAGCGAGGGAGGCGCCCCACGAGTGATTCCCACAGATTCCCTCATGCACTTCGCGCATTATATATTCACATCTTATCCCAACAACACATCTAAGGAGGGATCGATTGAACCCTCTTTTGTAAAGAACTCCATCGTAGATAACGTACTGGGCTGCCTTGTACCTCAATTTTCTGGCTTCATCCTTATCTTCAAGCAAGGTTCCGTTGGTTATGTATTCCTGAATTGGGGTTGTCCAAAGATCAGATTCCTCAACCTCAACGTCCAAGACTTCAATTTTAGGGATGCTGGGCTGATATTGGATTTCGAGGGGGATCACCCCAAGCATGTGTGCATCCCTCTGTGAGCCCAACTTGGCCAGGGCATCCGCATCCGCATTCTCAGCCCTTGGTATTTGCTCTAGCTTGATTTCTCTGAACTTCTCAATTAGCTCTTGGGCATACCGCATGTAGAGATCAGTACGGGGGCCCCTAGCCTGGAAGCCTCCCCGGATATGCCAGACTACCAACATTGAATCACTGTAAACATTCATATTTTCCACCTTCATCTACAAGGCTAACTTCAGCCCCGCTATTAGGGTTTCATACTCCGCGTCATTATTGGTGGCTTTAAAGTCGAAGTGAATGGAGCTTTGCAGCTTATGGCCTTCCGGGCTAACTAGGACAATGCCAGCCCCGGCCTCATTTCCATTGACAGCCCCATCAACGTACAGGTTCCACTAAGGGGAACAATTCTCGGGTATGGTTATTGGAGACTGAGGTTCGGGTACACATTCCATCCCTTCAACCTCAAAGGTGGGTGGAAATTCCAGGATGAAATCAGCTAGTGCTTGTCCCTTGATGGCGGTCCTCGGTTTGTACTCTATGTCAAATTGGCCTAGCTCGACTATCCATTTCATGATCCTCCCAGAGGCTTTCGGCTTGTGTAAGACTTGTCGGAGAGGGAAGGATGTTCGCACTTCTATCTTGTGAACCTGAAAATAAGGCCTTAGTTTACGGGAAGCCAATATTAATGCGTAGGCTAACTTCTCCATGCTCTTCCTCCTTGATAAGGACGACGCTATTCGAGAACTCAGAAACCCCTAAGTAAAGGATTAAGGCTTCACCCCCCGTTGGTTTTGCCATATTTCCTTTCTTTGTGATGAAATCCTGGCCTTTGTCATTCTTCACTTTCTTGCACTCAGTTGCAAAATGACCCTTTTCACCACAGTTGAAGCATGTAAACTTGGACTTGTCAACTTTTCCTCCTTGCCTTCACTTTTCTTGAAACCCTTCCTTTAAGAGTTTTTGTCTTTCCTTGTGAACTTCTTTCCCTTATTGAAGTTTTTGTAAGCCATCTTTTTGAAGCTATTAACCATCAAAGCTGCCAGTTGCATCATCTCAGAATCACTATCCTCAGAGTCTAAGGAGATATCAGAGTTTGAGTCGCTTTCAGAGTTTGATGACTCAATATCATATTTTGTAACAAGCGTCTTTCCCTTGTTTTTTACAGCAGCAGTCTCATTTGGAACTGAATCTTGAGGGCAACAGGTTTGGACTTTCCTCCATGACTCTTGCTTCTCAGTTCCATCTCAAGTTCATAGGTTTTCAGCATTCCATAGACTTCATCAAGAGACATCTCTCCTAGATCATGGTGGTCTCTTATGGTTGTTGCTTTCAAATTCCACTTCTCGGGAAGAGCTAGTATGAATTTCAGATTTGAACCCTCAAGTGCATATTCCTTATCAACTAAGGATAAATCATTCAGTAATTTAACAAACCTGTCATACAGATTTGTTAATGATTCATCAGATTTTGAATCAAAGTATTCATACTCTTGAGTGAGTATGGTCTTCCTGTTTTTCTTGATGGCTTTGGTTCTTTGATATCTGACTTCCAAAGCATCCCATATTTCTTTTGAAGTTTTGCATCCAATCACCCTGTTAGACATGACATTGTCAAGAGCACTATGCAGTAAATGCCTCACCTTGGCATGTTTGCTGATAATGGAGATGTCTTCAGGAGTGTTGTCCTTCTTTTCTTTGGGGATCATCTTTTTAGGTTGATCTCCAACTGCAACAGAGAGTTTTGGTTGGCATGTGTGGACCATCTAGTTTCCATCCAAGTATTCTGGATCTGTGGCCTACAGAAACATGACCATCTTCACCTTCCATACTGGATACTCAGATATCCTAAGGATCGGAACCCTAATGGACTCATATCTACTGTTTGAAGTTTGTGATTTCTCAGACATGATTGTGTGATTAAGATCTCACTGTAGGTATGTCAACAAACCTGGCTCTGATACCACTTGTTAGGCCGAATATAAACACTATATAATTATATATAGTGAACACAATCAAAACAATTCTGACGAACAAGAGAATAATTTTATTTAACTCTTATAAACTTCACAAACACTTGATCACAGTAGCATACAAATAATCTCTTGGTAATCTATAAATTGATCACTAAGAGCTGCAAGGTTAGAAGAAATGATGTACTTGATATTCAACTCGTATAGAGTAAACCTCTAATCTGTGTTTATATACACACAGTTACATGATTATCCTATTGAAACTATAATGATAGTCTTCATAAGATATATCAGTCAGATAACCAATTCTGGTTATTCTGAGTTGTCCAAAGCTTAATGTTTATCCTCCTGGTGTCGTCCAGATCAGCTCCTAGAAATCAGTCATGTTCAAACTCTGATCATAGCATAAACTCTGATATCGTTTTCAGGCTGTAAACTCTAAATTCCAGCTAAGGTCTGATAAACTCTGATCTGCTAATCTGCAACTACACAGTTAAGTTAACCAAGACACCATCATATATGTAACACTCTTCAAGATCGACTTAATTTATTTGTCCCATATATATATTTAACATGCATATCGACACATACAAAATGTGTCAAACTCACAAAATGTTTCCAACAATGGTCCGCATGTGGGACCCGATAATTAATTAAATTAATTAATTAATCAGGTAAAGTGGGGCCACAAGTAGTGGAGCACACACGTGGGACCCATTAATTAATTATTTAATTAAATATTTAATCAATTAGTTTAATTAATTATTTAAGTAAAGTGGAGCCCACAAGTAGGATCAACTAAGTATTTAATTAATTGATTAATTAATTATTTATTTAACTAATTATTTAATTAATCAATCAATTAAATCAATTAATTATTCAAGTCAAGGGGGGACCACGCGTGGGCCCACAGGTGGTGGAGCCCACACGTGGGACCTATTAATTAATTAATTAATTAATTATTCAAGTAAAGTAGGGCCCACGCGTGGGATCCACAAGTGGTAGAGCCGACATGTGGGACCCACTAATTAATTAATTAATTGATTGATTAATTATTCAATTGCAAATAAATTATTGTAACAGTTGGATGTGACGTTACATAGTTCAACACTATCGCGTCTATTGTAACTCCACATTTCGGTTATTGTTATACTTTTTGAGTAGTGTTTCATTATGTCAAAATTCCCTAACTATTGTAACACGTGCTTAGATTCCTTGCTGCAAATTTTCATTACAAATAGAGAAGTGAGAGCTTAAGGCAAGTTCTCTAAACTATTACTACTATATATCTTACTTTGACTTTGTATTAGTAATTTCTTCGGGTAATCATATATAAATAATTCATCGAATCAGATCTTATAGCACCTGAACTGTGTTCTTGTTTTTCAATTTTCAAGCTATATTATTTGTCCTTAAAAAAATTAAAAAATCTATTAATAATGTAGTGAATCCCTCTTTACGATATTCCGTACATAGCAGGAAGAATAAAGATTAACAGGGAAAAAAAGAGTCCACTACTATTATAATGTATATTGACAATTCTACAATTCGGATTAATTAATTTCACCGAGTTCTACTCCATACAACCACATACTTTTATACGATACATTTATTCTATTCCACTAAACAGGTTTCACCCCAGTTCGTAATTACCTAATTAAATCATATTTCTTTGTTATATACATTCATCGTAATTTCAAATTCAGTTATCAATAGCTACATATTTTATAATGATATTTTAATCTTAGTCGGTGCTTGGTCCAAATTATCATGTGATACTATTAATTGATATCTTATTGAGATGAAACCTTTTGCTACTTTCACTTGATAAACAAATCCTTCCACATAGCAAAAGTAGCCAACAACTAATTTCATATCATACTCTTAAAAATCAACTTAAATTATTTGTCCATATATATATTTAACATGCATATCGACACAAACAATTGTCAAACTCACAAAATGATTCCAACAATGGTCCATCTTTATGTTTTCTCATGCAAGTTAATGCACATTCCATTTCTCTTTTCTTACAATTTGGAAAATGAATTTCATCAAAACATATCTTATACCCGTCTTCTCCAGCACTTTGAGCAAGATCTGTTAAAATCAAATAACAAAAATTAGTACACTAAATATTAAGTCTCACATAACATGTTAGTAAATGTATCTATATGATAAGCAAAGATACGCGATTTATATATTAAAATTATTTTCATTTAATAAATCACATACTTATACTGAATAAATTGAACAAATTTTGTTCAATTCGTTATGTTATCCCTTATGTATCATAATATTCATATTATATTTGGATAGTTAGATGATTATTTCACATACAAAACTGATATAAGATGTTCTCAAATAATAAACAAACTTATATGCATGATTTTGAAATTAATTCACCAAAGTACGAATTACTTACACTTATCTTGGTCATTGGCAATCACAAGTGTTGATGATTTCAGACCTAACAGCAACATGATGGTCAAGAATGCACCAAATATTTTATGCATCATTTTTTTATATTCCAAAGGCTCCTTGAGAAAATGTTACAATGATGTATTTGTTTTGCTTTAGCTATGTAAAAATGTTAAGGATTCCGATATTTATACCAAGAAAATGCTCAAATATTTAAATTAAATAATTATTCAAGTAAAATGGGGCCCACAAGTGGTGGAGCCCACACGTGGGACCCACAAATTAATTAATTAATTAATTACATTGATTAATTATTCACGTACATTGGGGCACACAATTGGTGGAGCCCACACGTGGGACCCACTAATTAATTAAATAATTAAATTAAATTTTTTAGTAATTAATTATTTATTCAAGTAAAGTGGGACCCACAAGTGGGTGGGACCCACATGTGGGACCCACTAATTATTTAAATTAATCACAAAATTATTTAATTAATCAAGCAAAGTGGAGCTCATAAGTGGTGGAACCCACACGTGGGACCCATTAATTAATCATTTAATTAAATTAATTAAATATTTAATCAATTAAATAAATTAATTATTCAAGTAAAGTGTGGCCCACACGTGGGATCCACTAATTATTTAATTAATTATTTATTAAACTAATTATTTACTTAATCAATTAAATTAATTAATTATTCAAGTAAAGTGGGGCCCCGCGTGGGCCCACTAGTGTTGGAGCCGACACGTGAGACCTATTAATTAATTAATTAATTAATCAATCAAGTAAAGTAAGGCCCACGCGTGGGATCCACAAGTGGTAAAGCCTACGTGTGGGACCCACTAATTAATTAATTGATTGATTGATTAAATTAATTAATTATTCAATTGTAAATAAACTATTGTAACGGTTGGATGTGGCGTTACATAGTTCAACACTATCGCATCTATTGTAACACCACATTTCGGCTATTGTAATACTTCTTGGGTAGTGTTTCATTATGTCAAAATCTCCCTAACTATTGTAACACATGCTTAGATTAAGCGTTTCATTAGCCCATGTATGGCGTATTATCATTATTACTTCTTCCCCGCTGCAAATTTTCATTACAAATAGAGAAGTGAGAGCTTAAGGCAAGTTCTCTGAACTATTACTACTATATATCTTACTTAGGCTTTGTATTAGTAATTTCTTGGGGAAATCATATATAAATAATTCATCGAATCAGATGTTATAGCACCTGAACTGTGTTCTTGTTTTTCAATTTTTAAGCTATATTATTTGTCCTTAAAAAAATTAAAAAATCTATTAATAATGTAGTGAATCCCTCTTTACGATATTCCGTACCTAGCAGGAAGAGTAGAGATTAACAGGGAAAAAAAGAGTCCACTACTATTATAATTTATATTGACAATCCTACAATTCGGATTAATTAATTTCACCGAGTTCTACTCCATACAACCACATACTTTTATACGATACATTTATTCTATTCCACTAAACAGGTTTCACCCCAGTTCGTAATTACCTAATTAAATCATATTTCTTTGTTATATACATTCATCGTAATTTCAAATTCAGTTATCAATAGCTACATATTTTATAATGATATTTTAATCTTAGTCGGTGCTTGGTCCAAATTATCATGTGATACTATTAATTGATATCTTATTGAGATGAAACCTTTTGCTACTTTCACTTGATAAACAAATCCTTACACATAGCAAAAGTAGCCAACAACTAATTTCATATCGTACTCTTCAAAATCAACTTAGTTTATTTGTCCATATATATATTTAACATGCATATCGACACATACAAAATGTGTCAAACTCACAAAATGTTTCCAACAATGGTCCATCTTTTTGTTTTTCATGCAAGTTAATGCCCATTCCATTTCTCTTTTCTTACAATTTCGAAATCAAATTTCATCAAAACATATCTTATACTTTTCTTCTCCGGCACTTTGAGCAAGATCTGTTAAAATCAAATAACAACAATTAATACACTAAATATTAAGTCTCACATAACATGTTAGTAAATATATCTATATTATAAGAAAAGATACATGATTTATATATTAAAATTATTTTCATTTAATAAATCACATACTTATACTGAATAAATTGAACAAATTTTGTTCAATTCGTTATGTTATCCCTTATGTATCATAATATTCATATTTTTTGGATAGTTAGATGATTATTTCACATACAAAACTGATATAAGATGTTCTCAAATAATAAACAAACTTAAATGCAAGATTTTCAAATTAATTCACAAAAGTACGAATTACTTACACTTATCTTGGTCATTGGCAATCACAACTGTTAATGTTTTTCAGACCTAAAAGTAGCATGATCGTCAAGAAGGTACCAAATATTTATGCCTCATCTTTTTATATTCTAAAAGCTCCTTGAGAAAATGTCGCAATGATGTATTTGTTTTTCTTTAGTTATGTAAAACTGTTAAGGATTCTGAAATTTATACCAAGAAAATGCTCAAATAGACACGTGTTGCAAGATCATTGGTCATTTTCTAATAATAATACTAGAAACCACGTGCTTACATATGTGTACACAAATCAAAAGGTGCCATGTGTGACTTGATTTTTTTAATATATTTGTTACAATAAATATATATCTTGTATCAATCAAAAGTTAATATCTGCAATTAAAGATTAGAATTTATATCTTTATTAAAAGATAACCACATAGATATAATTTTTTGGACAACTCTATCTATATTATATTCCGATATAATAAAATATTAAATACATACTTATTATGTATTAATTAATAGTTGATATTTGAATATAAAAATTAATATCTCTTCTTTGTGAAGATATATTCTTTTAAACATAATATTTGGAACAACGTTATATATACTCTAACATCATATTCTATCTATAAAGTACTCTTAATTCGTAATAATATTTTGAAAAATATAAGAGACTCAATATTTGATCTAAAATATTACGAGATACCTTTTGGTAAGAGCATCTCCCACATTGTTGACTAAAATGGTTGCCAAAATTGATACAAAATATTGATAATGTAAAATTTGTTGATTCTGTAAGACTTTATTCTTTGTTGGTACTTGCTATAGTTGTCTATATTTTTTTTGTCATAAGACTTTCACGTCAGTGAATTGTACCGTAATACAATACCAAAAGTATCAGAAGAGCTTTCATTCATGAAAATCTTTCATCTAACCAGACGGCATGTCGAAATGTCCCACAAGAAATTAGATAAAAAATTTTGATGTCAGGAAAAAAAACTCTCAAAAGAAAAGAAAAATCCACAGAACTAAGAAGAAAAGAGAACTATTATTCAAAAAGTCTATCAACTAACCAAAGGTCATGCAGAGATGGCCCCAGAAATTTAGACGATAAAACTTTAATGACTGAAAAGAAAACCCAGATGAAAGACGAAATTCCGCGGAAAAGAAGAAAATATAAAGGGAGAGGTAAAAAGGAGGGAAAAAAGAAAAAATCAGGCACAAAAGAATATGTCGGGCACCGAAACAAAATCATGAAAATGACACGGTCGTTCATTAACGACAAACAAAATTGCAATATACCATCAAAAAGCCATCATCTATGGCACTCCCTTCAAAGAAACACAACAATTAAAAAAAGATACAACAAGTCTAAAACACAAATTGCAATATAATAAACAAATCACAAAATTCAGTTACGAAATATATAACCAATAATAAGGACATATACGACAAATACATTTAAAAGCACTAAGAGAAAAGATTTTGAACTCGTACTATTATCGTTGGGTCAATTCAGTCGATGCTTACCTTACCGAATATAAATATATGTATACACCGGGTATGGTTAAAACTGAATCGCAGTCGCCTAACTCGTCATTGACTCATACCAATTAAATTATAACTAAATCAAAATCTTCAAAATCGAATAGATCTAACATCTAAAACATATCCGGGTGTACAACATTATTGACAAAACAAGAACAAATCAAAAGAAATTTATTGATTCGGAGCTTTTCATCGGTCTTTTCATCGGTGAAAACCGATGAAATCTCCGGCGGCTAGATAAAGGACTTATGCATGGGTGATTAATAATTTTTGTAATTCTATCTGTTGTGAGAGGAATTGATACAACACCCCCAGAACCGTATAGCACAATTATAGGGATATCTATTACAACTACGAAAATCACGGCTAGCTCTTAGGGGCTACCGTTAACATAAACTAACAAAACAAATGAGAAACAAGTGTGTTTAAGGGCTGGGCTTGCAAAGAACCAAACAATGGGGCCGGAATTATGGAATTCCGTCCCGCGATTGCCCGGAAATATATGTCACAAAGGTTACACGTGCCTCTCTTTAGAGTGTAGAACTCGTGAAAATGATCCTAGTCCCTTTGCAAGGTGCCTACATACCCTATATTTATAGGGATCAAGCCCATGTAGTTCTCGATTTAGGACTCTGAAGAGATAAGCTCTTATCCCCTCTAGTTTAGGATAAAACAGCCTTCTTTCAGTAGTTATCCAGCGGTATCCCACTCCAAGTAGGTCACTTGAAGCCTTCATCTTGCATAATTATCCGAATATCCTTGAATTATCTCCACCCATTGTAATTATCTCCATAATGCACGTATTTATCTCTTAATTCGTAGATAAATAATAGCTGATACACTCCCAATATGTCTCCAATTCGTCCCCCTTGAAACAAGGAAGAAGAGTCCTACTTGGAGTCTGCCTGCCATTCTGCCCAGGCGGCGGAAGCCCTGCCAGCGGCATCCCCTAGCTGCAGCCCCATAACTGCAAGCCAGGGTGCACTTAGCGGTAACCCCTAACAGTGGTAACCCCAAAAGCGCCTTCAGGTGCTACCCCATTCTGATGGCAGTCTTCATTACGCTCCCAATGCAAGTCCATACACCTTCTTGTACACCTTCAATGATCCACCCAGCCATGGTGAAGCCCATTATTCTTAACCAAATGATTCCAATAAGCCCAAGTGAAGCCCAAATAACATGATGGGCTATAAAATAAGCCCAGGGAGATTTTATGGCACAACAACTACCCCCCGGTTCCTTGAAGTATTAAATACGAGAGGAACCTAAGAACGGTAACCCTCAATCATCCAGCTGCAAGCCCTTAAATTATGTCAGAAATTAGTCGTATATTATTTCTAAGCTTACGTGGGTGTAGCCCGGTGTAAGAAACAAGAAATAATTCAGACGTAATTCCCACACATAATTATAAAACCAATTATATTAATTCAGTACAACCACCGCATGCCTTGAATATTTATTCCCAAAATAATAAAAATTACTCCCCAAATGTCACCGAAATTCCACAATTTTTTGCCCCATCTTTCCAATTTCCCGCGTGTGTCATGTCAGCTTACGATAAGGCTGATCCCAATTATCTAGGGGTTTAATTTGAATTCAAATTAATTTAAAACCCAACTGAACTCCTAATAATGTGGCTAGTTGTAGAGTTCCAGCTAAACTCTCCCTCTTCACCTGCCTAGCTTCTCCTCGGGAAGCCGTGCATCATCAAGGCTATCTTCACGCCTTTCCAATCCCATCATGCCACCTGGCGCGTGTGTCTCCCACTTACCACTACTATAAATTCATGCCTCTGAAGCCTTGTTTTACTTTTTACTTTTAACTCTCACATCTTTCCTCTTACACTTCTCTCACACTCGAAGCACTCCAGACGCTAGTTTACTCCTTCCGGCGACCCTTCGGCTTTTCTCCAACTTCCAACCAAAGGTATGTTTCTTGACCTCCGGCTTTCCTTTTCGTTACATTCATCCATGTTTGTGTCTAAACGCTTGTATGATCCATGCCTGTTTGTCTCTTCTCTGCTCTTCAATTGTTCACCTTGGTATGCGTGCACACACCCACACTCGCCTTGCTTAGCGTTACCATGTCCGATTAAACCGCTGATTTGCCCTGCATGCCAGTATAGTTAAATATGTACACTCATCCTTTGAATGTGCACACACCACTGGTTTTAATCGACTCCCATTAGGCCCAGATTGTTTCCCAACTGGATTATCGCCCTAAATGTTGTCACGTTACTTTGAGGCCATGATCGTAGCCCTAGATTGTAAACCCTAGGTTCCCAATTGCCTCCAGGGGGAACCCCTCTTTCACAATCGAACCCCTTTTCGTGCCCTTTACCTGCTGTGAATGTATTGTTTGCGTGATTTGCTTGCTATACTTGTTTAGCTGGTATCTTAGAATTGTGATTGGGCGTTGATTGTTGTGGTTGAGATTAGGGTTAGGATTAGGTTTCCCGTTCCGGGTCCCTTGTTGGGCTTCCCGAAGAAGATGAACCGTCCTCCGTGGCCTGTGCTACTTCCTGTGAGGGATGTAGTCCTCTTATACTTCAGGGCTCCAACTGAAGCCTTTTCATTCCTTCTTCACACCCGTAGGGCTCCACCCTTGCAGCCCAGTCTTCCGCAAACCCTTTCTCCTTCTCCCTTTTTGTTTTTCTTTCTTTCGACCTCTTCTCATCTTGCTGTGTCCTTTAGTTAACCCATCCTTTCCTATTGTAGATGTCTCAAGGATCCATGTCCTCACACTCTTCTCAGTCTGCCACCAGCAAGGCTCCCGCTGTTGCGGTTGACACGGGATCCTCCTTTAACCAGGACCTTCAGCCTACCCGGCCCAGTTTAGGGGTTAGCTCCAGAACCCGCTCCAGGCGCAGTTTGGTGGTGAAGGAGCTCAACTGGACCACCTCTGAGTCCAGTAAGGCGGATGGTACCTCGGGCCTCCCGCTGGACCCTGCTGCTGAAGCCCTCGAGGGGAGCCCCGAGGAGGCTGAACGGGAGGCTGAGGCTTCCGTGGAGGTGATCGAGCCTCCTGCTGTAGTCCTAGCCTGCGAGCATATGGACTCCATCATGACTCTTGCTCGGCTGCAGTCCCTATTGGAGTCCTGCAATCCTGGCTGCACCTTGGGGATCCCGAAGCCAGGAGAGAGGTGTCACCGCTTTGACACCCTCAAGCCGGGCACTGGCTACCCCAAAGCCGTGCTTTCCGCCCAGTTCTTCAGGCTGGGTTTGTCTCTCCCCCTCCATCCTTTCATCCTGGAGGTCCTGGACTTCTATGAGGTCTCCCCCATGTAGCTCACCCCCAACTCCTACCGCATGGTGGTCTGCCTCTACATCCTCTACGACATCCACCATGGGGTGAGGATGTCTGCCTTGGAGTTGGGCTGGTTCTTCCAGCTGAAACTTACTGGCAGGACCCCAGGGTTCTTCTACCTCACCGCCTGGAACACCCATCATAAGAAGGGCATTAAGGGCAACCGCCAGTCGATGTCGGACTGGCAGAAGCTCTTCCTCTACTGCTACGACTGCCCAGTCTACAGGAAGGACTTCAATCTCTCCCCCAGTAAGCCAGCTTTTTCTTAATCCATTGTCTAGTTTAGCCCTTTAGGGTTCCCGTTCAGTTTCCTTATACTTGTATTGTTGTAGACATGCCAGTGCAGACTCCTCTGGCGGGAGAGTCCCTTGAAAGGGCCAAGCATGTGTTGGGGCTATCCACCGGGCTAGGCGATGGCTCCAGCCTGCTTACTCCAGAGAATCTGGAGAGGCTCGGTTTTTCCACTATGGTGGTAGATGCATCCCCCGTTGACGAGGGGGGTGCAGGTGTGGAGGCGACGGGAAGCCCAGGTTTCCTCTTAGCTTGCACCTTCGAACTTATTTTCCTTATATGATATTTGCTTTATAAATTTCCTTCCTGCATGATTTATGATTTTTGTGCCATCTGCTATGCTTGCATCTCCCCATATTTCTGTATATGTTTGGATATTATCTAATTGTTTCTCCTTGTTTCTTTCCACAGATATGGCTGCCAACATCCCCCGGTTTATCAAGCGTTCCACTAAGTACGAGGATCTGTTCGGGGAGGCCTCCGATCCTCAGGCTCCCCTTCCTGTCAAGCCACTCTCCCAGCTCCCTTCCCCCTCTCTGGAGCAAAAGAAGGCCTCCTCCGGGGGTCACAAGCGGGACCCCTCTAAGACTGCTGAGGCGGGGTCTTCAGCTGAAGGCCGTACAAGCAAGAAGCCCAGGTTAACCCTGGCCCGCAGCTCTCCCGCTTCCTCCTCTTCTCAAAAGACTCAGCTCTTTCAGCGGATGCTCTCTGACCAGGTCCCCGAGGCTACCGTCCGGGAGTGGGACAGGCTTTCAATAGCCGAGGCCACCCGTGACAAGGTGGTGGCCAACGCTAAGAGCTTGTTCCTCGATCTGAAGATGGGGGAGCATGTTGCTGACACAGCCCGGGTCAATGAGAAGATGAGGGCGGATTTGAAGCAGGCTAAGGCGGACCTGGCTTTCGCTGTCAAAGACAGAGATCTTGTGCGGAAGGCCAACCAGGAGCTGAAGGAGGCTGAAGCCAAAGTCCGTGAGGAGAGGAGGAAGGAGGACGCCGTGAGGCGTTCCTTGGAGGAGGAGACAGATGGCCTTGGGAAGATGGTGAAGAGGCTGGAGGGCCAGGTGAAGGAGCTGCAGGAGGCCGCCGTCCCTGCAAAGGCGATGAGGAAGGAGCGGGAGGCCGCCGTTTTCGAGGCCGGAGTTGCCGCAGGGGTCAAGGACTGCGTGAAATCGGCCTACCGCTTCTTCCCTGACAACGATTGGGCCAAGTTGGGGCCCGATGCTGCGGTAGCCCTTGAGGAGGCAAAAGTTGAAGACGCCACCAGCTCTGGGAAAGTCGAAGCCGGCGCCAAGGAAGTTCTTGGGGGTACTTCTGAGGGAGAAACTGCGGCTAAGGACCGACAGGAGGCTGAGAAGGCATCCCTTCCGGAACTTGATGTGGTGGCCCAGGTGGAGGCCTTAGTTGTGGCTCCCTCCCAGAACGCAATCTCCTCGGACGCCCTGGCAATCGATGAAGTCCCCAAGGCCTCCTCCTCTCCAGCTGCTTCTTAATCCTTCCTTCCCCGTGTTTAATTAAACTTTTATTTTCTGTCAACCCTGAATTTGTGCGTGGCGCTTGTCGTCACGAATTGAATATTTTTTTTGGATGAGGGTGCGGGCACCTCCGAATGCTCCGCAAGACATTTGCCGCTTCAAGGGACCTCCCCCTGTTGGTGTGGGGAGGAATTTTCCCTTGAATTTTATTATTTTTATAACAGCTGCTCTTTTCCCCCATTACTTGTCTTGTATGATTTTTCTGTATTCCCTTGGATATTTTTGTGTTGGTTGCCTAACCCTTCCGTGCAGGTAGAAAGGATGAATATAGGGGATAACCCTTGTACTGAAAGTGTACACATTGTCCACCTTCTGAGGGGTTGTGACCCTTGGGGCCTTGTTCTCCAAGGTTGTTTCCTTCTTTGTGAGTGTATGTTGATGTATGTGTTTGTGTTAACTCACCAATAGCGTACATAAAAGCACCTAATCTTTCCTTGTAATAATCTGTTCAAGTATAGTTGAATTTGATCTCGCATGTGTGAGAATCTAGGGACACCACTGGACATAAGCCTTAAAATGACCCCTAGGTGTAAGCCTTTAGAGTAGTCTCCAAGTATGAGTTCTGAGATAATTTCACGAAGTGAGCTTTCTAGTAATCCCACCAAGTTAGCCTTGTAATAACTTCACCAGGTAAGCCTCGTGAACCTGGATAGGCTTTAAACTCGAAAGCCTCGATAAGCCTTCGGCCTCGAAGGCCTCAACGGGCTTTAAACCTTGAAGGGCTATCGTAAGCCCAAAACCACGAAGGCTTGAAAAGCTTTAGCCTTGAAAGCCTTGATAGGCTTGGAACCTTGAAAGCTTGAAAAGCTTTTGCCTTGAAAGCCTTGATAGGCTTGAAACCTTGAAAGCTTGAAAAGCTTTAGCCTTGATAGGCTTGAAACCTTGAAAGCTTGAAAAGCTTTTGCCTTGAAAGCCTTGATAGGCTTGAAACCTTGAAAGCTTGAAAAGCTTTAGCCTTGAAAGCCCTGATAGGCTTGCAACCTTGAAAGCTTGAAAAGCTTTAGCCTTGAAAGCCTTGATAGGCTTGAAACCTTGAAAGCTTGAAAAGCTTTTGCCTTGAAAGCCTTGATAGGCTTGAAACCTTGAAAGCTTGAAAAGCTTTTGCCTTGAAAGCCTTGATAGGCTTGAAACCTTGAAAGCTTGAAAAGCTTTTGCCTTGAAAGCCTTGATAGGCTTGAAACCTTGAAAGCTTGAAAAGCTTTAGCCTTGAAAGCCTTGATAGGCTTGAAACCTTGAAAGCTTGAAAAGCTTTAGCCTTGAAAGCCTTGATAGGCTTGAAACCTTGAAAGCTTGAAAAGCTTTAGCCTTCCCACCGGTGCAGCCAAGTTATCAAGTTGTGTTTACGAGTTTTAGTGTTTTCGATTCCCAAATTTATTTGAATTTTAAGCCAAATAAATAATGTTAATGATACGCCTACTACCCCCCGAGTTCTTTAGCATAATTTTAATTATGGTGGAGAACTAGATGCAATTGAAGCCCTAAATAATTTTTAAAGCATACATGAAGTATTCAATTAACAATCATGGTAAGCAAGCAAGCATATACAATCATTTTCGTAACGGAAAGCTGCGAAATTTTATTGAATCACATGGTAAAAATTGACATAGCATAATATTGGGGGGGTGCAACGACACTGCCCCCCGAGCGTCCTAGCAAATAAAGCAAATAGTAGCCTGATAATTCTCCTAAAAGCATAGCGATTACAACTAATAAATCGCCTTTATTTCCTGACCCTTAAGCCGAAGCCTACAGAAATACTACCCGGGTGAAGCTACTGGTAATACCTCTTTAAGTGTTGGGCGTTCCATGCCCGTGGTATGAGTCTTCCATCCATGTCTGTGAGGTGATAGGTACCTTCCCAAAGCACTGTTTTGATGATATATGGGCCTTCCCACTTTGCACCGAAGGCTCCATGAGCGGGAACCCTCATGTTAGGCATCATTTTTCTGAGAACTAGGTCTCCCGTTTTGAGGGGTCGAGCCCTTACTTTCTTATCAAAATATTTACGGGTCCTCTGTTGATATGCAGCAAGTTTCAACTGAGCCGTATCTCGTACTTCTTCAATCAGATCTAAGTAGAGCCTGTGGTTGACTTCATTATTCTCAGGGTCGTAGTTATCCCTTCGAAAAGATCCTGCTCCAACTTCTACGGGAACCATGGCTTCACACCCGTATGTTAGGGTGAACGGGGTTTCGCCGGTGGTAGACCTTGGAGTGGTATTGTAAGACCACAACACCATGGGAAGTTCCTCTGGCCAGCATCCCTTTTTCTCTTCTAGCTTGGCTTTCAGGGTGTGCTTAATAATTTTGTTTACGGCCTCCGTTTGACCGTTGCTCTGAGGGTGGCATACCGCGGAGAAGCCTTTCTTTATGCCAAGGTTTTCACAGAAATCCATCATTTCATTGCTGTCAAACTGTTTCCCATTGTCTGATATGAGCTTGTAGGGAACCCCGTATCGACAGACGATCGCGCGATAAACGAATTCTACCAACTTCCTTGCAGTGATGGAAGCTAGGGGTTCAGCTTCAGCCCATTTAGTAAAGTAATCCACAGCCACGACTGCATATTTCACCCCTCCTTTCCCTTTTGGTAATTCACCAATCAGATCTATACCCTAAACAGCAAACGGCCAGGGGCTTGTCAGGGTCTTCAGGGGTACCGCGGGGCTCTTGTTTGTATTAGAGAACCTTTGGCAACCGTCACAGGCCCTGGCGAAGGCATGAGCATCCTTGTGGAGGGTAGGCCAGTAGTAGCCTTGACGGAGGATTTTGTGAGCGAGGGAGGCACCCCCCGAGTGATTCCCACAGATTCCTTCATGCACCTCGCGCATAATGTATTCACATCTTACCCCAGCAACTCACCTGAGGAGGGGCCGATTGAATCCCCTTTTGTAAAGGATTCCATCATAAATTACATACTGGGCTGCCTTGTACCTCAATTTCCTGGCCTCATCCTTGTCTGTAGGCAGGGTTCCGTTGGCTATGTATTCATGGATTGGGGTTGTCCAGAGGTTAGTCTCATCAGCTTCAACATCCATGACTTCAATTTTGGGGATGCTAGGCTGATACTGGATTTCGAGGGGGATCACCCCGAGCATGTGTGTATCCCTCTGAGAGCCTAATTTGGCTAAGGCATCGGCATCTGCATTCTCAGACCTTGGTATTTGCTCTAGCTTGATTTCCCTGAATTTCCCAATTAGTTCCTGGGCATACCGCATATAGAGATCGGTGCGGGGACCCCTAGCTTGGAAGCCTCCTCGGATGTGCCAGACTACCAGCATAGAATTACTATAAACATTCATATTTTCCACTCTCATCTCCAAGGCTAGCTTCAGGCCAACTATTAGGGCTTCATACTCCGCGTCGTTGTTAGTGGCTTTAAAGTCGAAATGGATGGAGCTTTGCAGCTTATGGCCTTCCGGACTGACTAAGACGATGCCAGCCCCGGCCCCATTTCCATTTACAGCCCCATCGACGTACAGGTTCCACCAAGGGGAACAATTCTCAGGTATGGCTATTGGAGACTGGAGTTCAGGTATGCATTCCATCCCTTCGACCTCAAAAGTGGGTGGAAATTCCAAGATGAAGTCAGCTAGCGCTTGCCCCTTTATTGCGGTTCTTGGCTTGTACTCTATGTCAAACTGACCTAGCTCGACTGCCCATTTCATGATTCTTCCAGAGGCTTCCGGCTTGTGCAGGACCTGTCTGAGAGGGAAGGATGTTCGTACTTCAACCCTGTGAGCCTGAAAGTAAGGTCTTAATTTGCGGGAAGCCAAAATTAGTGCGTAGGCTAACTTCTCCATGTTTGAGTAGCGGGTTTCAGCATCAAGTAATCTCTTGCTCACATAGTATACTGGCTGTTGGGCTTGCTCTTCCTCCTTGATTAGGACAGCGCTAATTGAGAACTCGGAAACCCCTAGGTAAAGGATCAAAGCTTCACCGTCCGTTGGTTTGGCCAACAGGGGAGGGCTTCCAAGTTGCTCCTTCAGCTTCAGGAAAGCAACCTCACATTCTGTCGTCCATTCAAATTTCTGCCCCTTTTTTATGGCTGCAAAAAATTCTCTAC